>NC_133373.1:34423082-34518276 GCF_049309525.1 Garra rufa
CATATTAAAATATAATTTGTTTACATTTTAAATCTTTACATTTTAAAATGATTCTGTTTCTGTATTTTAAAATGTTTTATTGTAATATATTTTAATGAAAGAAAATAGTACAAATTTTGCTAAAGTGATTGTGTTGTATTAACTGAGACATCATTAAAAACCATTATTTTAGCTAAAGTATTTGTATCAATACTGTGTGCCTTTTACCCCATGGTGGCCTTTTACCCCACACAGCAACGCTGTTGCTCCATAAATGTTTAATGCAAACGAATATATTTTTCTGCAAACATACACTATGGGCACAGTGAAAAGCACATTTTTTCTTAGGTTGTGCCTTTAGCCCAGTTGTACCCTATTACAAACACAATTCATGTAACCATTTTAGAGAAAAAAAGATGTTTTGTTATAGCTTTTAAAGCAAGGGTGCCGCCATCTTGTACCACAGTGTGTGACATCGTTGGCCTTTTCTTAACTTTTTGAGCACACAGATGTTTTTGGTTTTCACCATAACTTAGATAAATATCCAACATCAACAACTTTCTACACCACAAAGGTTTGATCATGATGTCCCATACATTCAGACCTTTTAGACATATTTGCATTACTGGCTCGCTCACCAGTAGTGGTTTGTAACATTTTATGTTTAGTTTACCTGCTGTCTAAACGATCGGACTAGTGTTGCTTCCTCGAGAAAGTTTATCATTCTCACGTGTTTTAGGCCCTGTTAGTTTAAACATTTAAAGTTTTTTTTAAAGGGTTAGTTCATGTAAAAATGAAAATTCTGTCATTAATTACTCACCCTCATGTTGTTCCAAACCCGTAAGACCTTTGTTAATATTTGGAACACAAACTGAGATTCAAAGGGCTCTCTGACCCACCATAGACAGCAAGGGTACTACCACGTTCAAGGCTCAAGGTTGGTACCTTTCTGGGCATTGAATGTGGTAGTACTCTTGTTGTCAATGGAGGGTCAGAGAGCTCATGGATTTCATCAAAAATATCTTAATTTGTGTTTCAAAGACGAACAAAGGTCTTACGGGTTTGGAACAACATGAGGGTAATTAATGACAGAATTTTCATTTTTGGGTGAGCTAACCCTTTAAGCCATTCAAGCGCAAGACGATGTGAAAGAGTACCAAATGTAGTTTTTCCTAAGCAAATGCACAAAAAAATGTCAAATGGTTGTTTTGACAAGTATCCACGTGTTTTCGACCCGCTCGTCACCACAAACCAGCAGGTTCACGATTTCTTCCACTCGTAACAGTATTACTGCTTGGTTCCCTCGCCGTATCGGCTTAAATGCAGAAGCAGTTTGACTTCTTATGGGCTCAACAGTCTCTTCAGGTTCCCCGCCTTCTATTTCAAAACAAGTGCATGGCCAACAAGAAAACCAACCCCTTGACGTCAGACGCTGTGGTACTGCAAGACTGCATCCATGCTCCAAAAGCTATAACAAAACATCCTTTTTTCTTTAAAATGGTTACATTGATTGTGTTTTGTATATGTATTTATTAAAGCAGAAATCAGATCACTAAATAATGCAGACTTGACTGACTGTCAAAATAAATTTGATGTATAGTATACTGCAATCGCAATTCATGAAGTAGCCGAAAAACACTAGGTAAATCGCTGCGTACTGTAGGTTTTAACAGAAGCTGTGCAAGAAAAACAGACATGCTTGATTCAGATGGGATAAAAATCACAAAGTACGTCAGTGAAACACAATTTTACCTGACCTTCCCAAGAACATGTCCATTTTAGGTGCGAGTGGAGCGTTAAAGGACCAATCAGGGTGAATTATATTAGAAAGAGAGGGAAAACTCATTTGTTTTGGAAGCAGCCAAGCAGCCATGTTAGTTTATAAACAGCCTTTGGTGACGTCTGGGCTGCTGTATGATCTCAACCCACTAAAGCATGAAATTACTGTGCAATGACACACTCAGTTACCAGCTTTTTGCTTGACAGATAAAAAGTCCATAAGGATAAGAGAGACGCTAAAAATAACACGCATTAGCCCAGTGACACCTCACTTAACTTCACATAGATAGTTGCTTTCCTGCCAAGACAAACCGAAGCGAGTACAAACTGCGTCAGATGACAATACTAAAATGTAAACAGCAGATATGGCTGGAGACGCCATTCGAATGGAATGATTGGCCTTCCCATCAAGGCAAAACAGAAAAAGCTGAGGTGCTATGCTTTTCCACTCTTCTTTGAGGATGGTGTGGTAGGCATGCAGGCATTTAAGCAATTACAGCTGTTCTTCAGCCAAGCTGTGTGTTTACTGTTCATGTTGTGGCTTGAAAACGTTCTTAATAGGGGGTGGAAGAGGGGAAAACGCAAACTGAGCCTAACCTTAACATTAATCCTGAAATGAATGTCAAATTTAACAGTCCCCTGCTTTTAATCAAGACCAGATCCTCTCCTTGCTGGGAGATGAATTAGCGTGAGATGGGGGGAGAAAAAGGTGAGCTTTTCTTTGCATGAACAGACACAATTCATCTTAAACAGATCCAGGCCAGATCTCTCGAGCTCTTGTTTTTTTGTGCTCAACTTTGACCTTGGTTACATGTATGACCTAAAGTTGCACATTGCTTTTCTTGGGACTTGAAGTCTTAATATATTACATGAATACTGAGTATAATACGCTAATAGAGGTCTCAGACCTGTTCACTGACCTTATGCTGCATATTTTGCACTTTTTTTGTTTGATCTGGAAATGTCTAATCTGATTGGCTGGCTTTATGGAACGTCCTGAAGTAAGGGCACACAGGTTTTTAATCGATTTGCTTGGAAACTTAAAGTCATGTTTACAAGTGCTTTTGATGAAGAAACTAGATTTAGATGAGCACTGTATTTTCTGTTTTGTTTTCCCAGTAGTAAATAGTTTGTATTTATTGCTTTTGGACCAGGCGGAAATTCTGATTACATTTTCTACATTCTTTCATTTTTTTCCACTCGTTTACATTGTGACTGTGACACCATGATGTGAATTAATTTATCATAACATCTTGTAGTATTTGGCACCAGTGTTATGGTTAAAACTTAATTTAATACTATTAAAAATAAGATGAAACGCTTATAGAAAAAAAATGACAATAGTACATAAAATTGCTAAAATTTAAACATAAACTTAAAATAAAAAATCTAAAAATAAACACTAATTTGAAATATTAATAAATACTATAATAGTTAGTGCTGGGCAACAATTAATCGCAATTAATCGCATCTAAAATAAAAGTGTTTGTGTACATAATATGTGACCCTGGACCACAAAACCAGTCATAAGGTTAAATTTGACAAAACTGAGATTTATACATCATATGGAAGCTCAGTAAATAAGCTTTCTATTGATGTTTGGTTTGTTAGGATAGGACAATATTTGACTGAGATACATCTATTTGAAATCAGAAATCTGAGGAGGCAAAAAAATCAAAAAGACTGAGAAAATCACCTTTAAAGTTGTCCAAATTAGGTTCTTAACAATGCATATTACAAATCAAAAATTACATTTTGATATGTTTACAGTAGGAATTTTACAAAAAATCTTCATGGAACTTGAACTTTACTTAATTTCTTAATGATTTTTGGCATAAAAGAAAAATCTAAAATTTTGACCCATGCAATGTATTTTTGGCTATTGCTACAAATATACCCCAGCGACTTAAGACTGGTTTTGTGGTCCAAGGTCACATATATGTGTGTACTGTGTATATTTATTATCTATATATAAATAGACACATACATATGTATATATTTAAGAAAATATGCTATGTTTATATATTAAATATGTTTATATATAATACAAATTATATGAATATAAATATGTAAATACATGTAAAGATTTTCAAAATATATACTGTACGTGTGCCTTTATATATACATAAATATACATAGTACACAAACATATATTATATAAACAAAAACTTTAATTTTGAATGCGATTAATCACGATTAATCATTGCCCAGCACTAATAATAGTATATAAAATACAAAAATAACACCGTTTGCCAGTAGTCTACTCTTTATATTATATATTTCAGATAAACCCACCCTAAATGGCATAAGAAAATTAAATAAAAATTGGTTAGACATTTCAAATGATATTTATATTTAAAAATAGGCATTTTTTTTGCTTGAATAAGCTTTAATGTGGACCAACTAGCTTTGCAAAACTTAGGGGTCTAAATAGATTTGTGCATATGTAGATGAAAAAAGAAAATGATTTCATTTTCAAACATAAGATAGAGGTCTTATAATCATGGTGTCGTATGAAGAGGCTCTGAGATGAAAACACAATCTATCTTGAGAGTCTTCTAGTGCAATCAGGTAAAGGACTATCGAATTCTTACTGGCAGGGTACGAAGGCTGAGAACAGGGAAGGAATGGATCTAATATTTGGATGTCTATTTGGTGAGCTGATATGACAGGAAATGGAGTCGTGCTGCAGTGCCTGAGATGTTCTTGCTGTTATTAGAGGAAGCAGGTCACCTCCATGGTACCCAGAGAAAATAAATGTGACCTCCTGACTTGCAGTGTTCCCAGCAAGGAGCAAATAAATGTGGAAAGCCCAGAAGACCCGCTGCTCTTCCTGCTATTACTCAGCATTATGGCCCAGATGAAACTTAGCCCACTCACAGCACAGGCAATGTGAAACATGTCACAAGAAACTCATGAGGCAGGAAGAGACAGACACAGGGGTTCAGAAACACTGCATGATCTTATTATAATGGTGAATAGAAGGGATGCATATGGGAAAGATAAAGAGGTATTATACGAGACTGGAAAATATTGCTATATAAGTCTATATTTTTGACAACATGGAAACTTGTTCAGTAAGTTTTCCAAAGCCATACGGTAGCTTTGTGTGATGCACAGCACTTAAAGCAATTATTTAATTTGGAAGTGGACATTTGTGGTTTGTTCCTTACACAAAGCCAACATATGGAGTATATAGTGCATATGGACTTTTTTGTAGACTATGAGTTGTTGTAATGCAAGTGTAGTATCCGCTTTTTTCTTCCCGTAAGAGAGGGCGTGGCCATTTGTAAATTTTATAGGTCTGGCTTCTGGTCTCATTCACTTCCAGCTATTTTTAACTGTACAAAACAGTTTTTCAGCTCGAGATCGCAAATTGATGTGTCTTACCATATTATTTAAATGTATTATCTTAATTATGAGCACACTGATTTGTAGTGCAAACAGTTTTACCGTTTACTGCACGTTGTTGTTGTTCCTATAGCGGATAATGAAAAGGAAATCTCACCCATAGGCTTACTTCCGGGATGAAGAAAAGGGTGGATGTAATTTATTTAAAAACAAACCCTAATTTTAATGTCTCTGAAGATTTTAGCATGGTAATGGATATGACAGTGTTAATGTATTTGGTCTTGGTGGAATAGATCTGCTACGGTGCTAAACTGCTGCTGTTGGTTATTGCTGTTATTGTAGATTATTGCTGCTGCAAAGCAATTACAGGAACTTGCTACTGCCAATACATACACCATTACGGTGCTCTGAGTGTTTAAAGAGAGAGTTCACCCAAAAATGAAAATTTGATGTTTATTTGCTTACCCCCAAGGCATCCAAGATGTAGGTGACTTTGTTTCTTCAGTAGAACACAAACAAAGATTTTTACTCAAACCGCAGTCTGTCAGTCATATAATGGCAGTCAATGGGACCCACAGCTTTGAGAGTGACCCACGGCATTTGAGCGCAGTTGTGAACGTGCTCAGGACAGTTGGACATTGAGGTGAATGATATAAATACTGTTTAGTTTCTTGTTCAGACCGATTGTTTTGTTTATGTTTCACGAGCCGCAGGGTTTAATTTGGTTTTGTCTGTGTATGTTTCTTTGACTCTCAAAGCCGTTGGTAACATTGACTGCCATTATATGACTCACAGACTGCAAAGGTTTGCGTTAAAAATCTTTGTTTGTGTTCTACTGAAGAAACAAAATCACCTACATCTTGGATGCCCTGGGGGTAAACAGATAAACATCAAATGTTCTTTTTTGGGTGAACTATCCTTTTAAGACATACTGCTGCTGCACAAATAGCATATATATTAACTCTAAGCAGATCTAAACAGGTGGAGCTGGGGAGGTGGATGGTTTCAGAGGAACTCTAAAAGCGCGCTGTGAAATGCTCTAGTGAATGTTAACCAGCCATTTAAATGTAAAGCAGTATGCTTATTGGCTGCATATACAAACATGAACCAATCAGCTTGTGCCAAGTAGTTTGACACTATCATCAGTTTGCGTTAACGACACATCTGCCTGCGCCATCTAGAGTTTCATGACAGAACTATGCCTGTGCGCACAAACACAAACATTTGCATGAAAATTCATAACTGTATTTGCAAAATGAAATGATTTGAATATCAGACCATAAGAAAAAGAAACAGCAAATGAACATGAAAGTGAAAAAGCACTGTCTACTAGAATTTCGTGCAATAACGATTGTTTTAAAACAGATTGTTTTGAAGCTCTGTTCAAAAGGTCTACCAAATCATAGTCTTATGTAACAAGCGCTCCGTGTGCTTAAATGAAAGTGTAAATATCATTGGTCGGCCAGTTTTCTTCTTATTTGTCTTAAAAAATAGATTAAAATACTACTTTGTAAAAAAATCTGTTACATTCACGGCCTTTGAATGTTCGTGTAGGTTTGAAAAAAAGCATTAACAGCAGTTTGTTCTAATTAAAATATGAAAAAAACATCTTACAACTGAACATTCATCTGTGTGAACATGCCTTAAGCATTTGTGATCCTGGACCACAAAACTACTCATATGGATTTTTTTTTAAATCGAGAATAAATAAGCTTTCCATTGATGTATGGTTTGTTAGGATAGAACAATATTTGGTTGAGATACAACTATTTGAATATCAGAAATCTGAGGGTGCAAAACTATCAAAATATTGAGAAAATCACCTTCAAAATGGTCTAAATTAAGTTAGCAATGCATATTACGAATCAAAAAATAAGTTTTGATATATTTACAGTAGAAAATTTACAAAATATCATCAGGGAAAATGATCTGTAATTAATATCCTAATGATTTTTGGCGTAACAGAAAAATCAATAATTTTGACCCATACAATGTTTCGTTGACTATTGCTACAAATATACCTATGCTACTTAGGACTGGTTTTGTGGTCCAGGGTCACATTTTACTTGTCAGAATCCAGTCAAATGAAATAAATCCCCATCAAACATTACTTCCTGCTTTTTTCCAAAAAAAGTAACTTTACAATTTAACTTTCCTTTGTAGATGCTTCCATGATGTTAGACAATAAAAATTCCAATCTATTTTTAGACACACAGTGCTTAGGAGGACTTCTAGTCATCTTTAACAAAATAAACTCCCCTTAGCTACTGACATTCCTTCCATGCGTGATGAGAACACAATGCATAAAAATTGTCAGCAAATCTTGTCAGAACAGAAAGATATGCCAAAGATCTAACATTTAGTAAATGCAGTATAAATGCAGTATAATGTACTAATTAAAACAGATTCCAAAGGGTGCGACGAAGCATTACAAACACCCATTCAACTAAAGGATGTGGAATCAGTGATGACCTTGTAGGTCTGACAGAGTGTGTGATGTAAAAAATGAGCATGTCAGACTTCAAAGAATGATGGTCAGTTGGACAAAACCGTGACGCACAGAGACCAAGTGTATTTTTTTTGTAATGAATGGTGTGTGGTGTGAATGAAAAGAGCCGTCACAACAAGCATATGAGGCAAACCTCTTTGCAGACAATCAAAATAACCACCAGGTAAAATCATTAGACAGAAAATAATTTAAATAGGTACATTTACAAGCACCTGGAAGACAAGATTAAATGGTCGAATTAATCAATCAGCCTTTTCAAGAGAAAAGTGGTTTGCAAAACTACTATAATCTTCTATGGTCTTTTTCTGTAGATGTCCATAACGAGGCACTCAAGTCTGTTACTATATTGACAAACAAACATTGTCTAAACATAATGTTTGTACTTCAGATTGAAGAATGTCAATGTGACACAGTCTTAACGTCTCTCAAAATCAGCTATGCCAACCCTTAGTCGTACGTACCCTAAACAAGTTGGAAGTTCCTGCCCTACCTTGACCTCCCGACTGGTGAACACCTCCACGTCCACCGCACAGGCGATGAGGGTGGAGATATTACAGTCCACGCTCCTGGAGGGCATGCTGGGCTCACTCAGATTGAAGGGATGTCTGGCCCCTGACAGAGTATGTGTGAGGAGCGCGTCTGAATGCACGCGAGGCTGTGTTTGAGTGTTTGGATGTGCTGCTTTCCTGCTCTGAAGAGCCTGCTGTAACTCTCAGACGTGTGTGTATGTGTGTGTGTGTGTGCGTGCTCTCAAAAGCCCCCACTCCTCCTCTCTCTCTCACTCCGTGTAATGACATCACTGCCTCTCTTTATGAATGCTTGCTTGCACTTGTACACAGCTGAGCTGTTTTTTATTCATACACTGAATCTTTTCCCTTTATTTTGTAGCCGTTGAGTCCAAAAACTGTTTTATGTGGCTAGAGTGTGAAACACAATAAGATGATTTCTATTTCAACACCCTTCCACCTTTTATTTTTTGTCAGTTTATTCCATTATCATTGTGATAGGGCAAAGGAAGACAGGAGAGTGACTCAGCACTGCAGATTAATATAGAGTCGCATCTTAGACACACGAGTAAGCGGGTGGAAAAGAGAGCTCTGGAACAAGAAGGATGGTGAGAGAGAGAGAAAGATGAGGTCTGGATCCCGGCAAGACGGATATATTATTAATATCTCACTCATTTATGTGACATCATTCAGCATGCAACAAAAGGCATTCATAGGGGAGTTTTCTAAATATAGATGGCTATTTTTGTTTCTGTAGGTTGACGTCACACTGTATTGATGATTACATGATTAAAATCTATGAAAAGAATGTAGTACAAAACACTTATGTTTAGTTGCCACCTACAGCAGGGTGAAAAGGACTTGTTACGTTTTTTAGTTTTTGATAATGACTGGTTAGCTGTAAATACTTAAGGATGAATATTGAATATATCCAGTAATTTTGTAACTATTTTATAGACTATAAAGTAACTGAGTTTAATGTGCTTTTTATTCAGCCATTAGGTTTTCTAAATACTATGATACATAATATTAGTATTAATATGAATGTGTTTATGAGAGTGCTAAGATAGAAATGTTTTAATAACATCTGATTTGAAATTATTATAAATGTTATTCTTCACTGTGTGAACTAAAAATGCACTACCATTCAAAAGTTTTTGGACAGTAAGATTTTTATGTTTTATTAAGGAGGCCTGCATTGATTTGTTACAAAATACAGAAAAAGCAGTAATATTGTGAATTACTTTTACTATTTAAAATAATTGCTTTCTATTTGAATATATTTTAAAATTAAATCGATTCCTATGATCAAAGCTAAATTTTCAGCATCATTACCTTAGTCTTCAGTGTCACATGATCCTTTAGAAATTCATTCTAATATGCTGATTTGCTGTTCAAAAAACATTTATAATTATAATTATTTTATTTAAAACATTTGAGTGCATTTTTTCAGGATTTTTTGATGAATAGAAATATCCATAGATCAGCATTTATCTGAAATAAAAAGCTTTTGTAACATACACTGTACCATTCAAAAGCTTGGAGTCTGTATAATTTTATTTTATTTTTTTGGGACAGAAATGATAGAAATGAATACTTTTATTAAGCAAAGATGCTTTAAATTGATCAAAAGTGACATATAATGTTACAAAACTTTTTTTCAGATGAATGCTGTTCTTCTGAACTTTCTATTCATCAAAGAAACCTCAAAAAATTCTACTCCGCTGTTTTCAACATAATAATAATAATAATACAAGTTTTGAAGCAGCAAATCAGAATATTAGAATCATTTCTGAAGGATCATGTGACTGGAGTAATTTAATTTTTTTTAAATATATTCAAGTGGAAAACAGCTATTTTAAGTAGCAAAAATATTTTAAAATTTTACCGTATTTACTGTACTGTAGTTTACCGTAGTGTATATATTTCTTTTTATTAAAGTTACAAAAGTAATTTAGTCAAAAGCAGTAAGAAATTTTCTCTTTTGTTTTTTGATTAATATGAATTAGACAGCAGGAATATTAGACTGCTGTCACTTTAAGAGCTGCCCGGATCCAATATACACATTTCTTTCTCAGCAGTTTGCTTCTACTTAAGACCTAAATTACTGTGTTTATAAGGATACTTTCAAAGAAGGGTATTTTGACACATACAAGTGTGTGTTTTTAACTGTGCAAGGCCTATAAAGCAGCAAAATTAACTCATTTTAATACTCCCTTCACTCTCTTCACATGCACGCACCTCTCTGACAGCACATGGATATAGTGAAATGATTTCGCTGCTGATTGCATTTGAATGGTTTAAAATTACTTGTTTTTAAGCCACAATGCTTAAAAACATGTGCAAGAGATGCATTTTCGTGACTACCTAACACAGTAATGTCACATGAGCGTGTAATCACTATAGAGACGATAGTCCAAAATCTATACCGGCTGACAAATTTTGACCACTTACTGGTATATCACCAACTCCTTCCTAGCACTATTAGTTAAAATATAAGCAAATGAATGGATATGATATCAAATTATTTTGAAATATGGCAAGGAGATATTGATACAATAAATGAAACTCGCACAGCTTATGTAAGAAATCAGTAGGCTGGAATGTGTATATATTATACAAACAAATTTGACCACTAAATGTCACAACTGTCCAATGAGAATGAGAATCCAGGTAACAGTGGAATATAAATCAGGGTCAGAATGGAAAAACCGAGATAGAATGGGGACAAAAACAGATATAGAGCATGTGAGATACAATCGGAAAGGTCAGTGGCCGTCCTAAATGAAGCATGCTAAAAGACTCCAGACAGTTGAGTCATCACATTGTCTGCACTGCGTCCCCAGAAGATCGTGTTTACTTTTCCAGCACTCCCGACAGCACTGATAAAATGGACCTGTGCGAGTATTACGTTGTCCCTTCTCGATGGAAGCACTGGTTTTATCAAAGCGAGTCAATAAATGAACAGCTTAAATGACTCTGGCACCAAGGCAACCTTGAGAGGGGAAATGGCCTCACTACATAACACCTGGTGCAGAAAAGCCCAGATGGAAGCTGCTAATCTAAGCAGGCTTGACAATAATGGATGGTCATGAGGCTGCTGGTATATACGCCAATCGGGTGAGATGATAGTGACTGTGCAAATGGCATGAGGGTCCTTGAGGATGACAAGGCTAGAACAGAGTAATACTTCCTGAGATGCCATGAGACTTTTTTAATTAGGGGGAGAGGACAGCCATGACAACACCATCAGTAACACGTACACACAAGCTGCGTTTCCATTAACCTTTAAATTGCGTCAATTGAAAATACAGCCAATGAAAACACATCAATTTCACAAAAACTCCTATATATCGCAAAAAAGTTCTTACGCTTGCATGAAGTGGTTTTTCAGGTAGGGATGCACTGTATATTCGGCCACCGAAAATTTTCGGCCGAAAATGCACTTTTGGGCCAAAGATTTTTATCACCGAAACAGTATGTTGACGCAAAAGGAAACAGCGGCCTGCACGTGCTTGTCTGAAGCAACAAGTCTGCGGTGTGGACGTATTTCAGTATATCTGACCCACGGATAGCGATTTGCAAAACTTGTAATGCCGAAATTTCAAGAGGGGGTGGGTCTGCAGTCGTGCGCGCAGTGAGCAGAGAACAAGACAGATGTAGCTTTCAGTGAGTGAAAAACAATGGCTTTACGTTGGTGTTACGTCACAATATTTTAAAGATATGTCTTTTCCATATACTGTATTTTTATAAATATTTATATTTTAAATCATGGAGGTGAGCCAATGGATATCACACAAGCAATGTGAGAACTGCGCAATATGTTAAAGTGAAAGTAAAAACTGACAGCGCTTTCAGCATCTGACGTGCATTCTCTCAGAGACAAAGAGAGACGATTATACATCATATGCTGATATTAATTTAAGTCCACAAATATTTTTGGTGGGAAAAAATAAAAAGAAACGTATTTTGTGTAAGGTTTGTTTTTGAAAGTCGGTTCTTGAATTAAAGCTCGTAATTTTCATTGATGACTGCAGTGTTATTAGGGGTTAAGAAAGTCTTATTTATGATTTCAGGTGGTCTTAATTGTGGGGACTGAAAAACAAGAATAGCGATGAAACTTCAAAAGGCTATCCATTGAATAAATATGAGCGCTGCACGTTTCAAAGTCATTTGCTGTGCTGCTTTGTGTACCATTCTGACAGCGCCTCCTGCTGGAAGAGAAACACTTAGAGTTGTAAATGTGAACCGATGGATCCACAAGATAATGTGTTATAAAAATTAAACAATTTAAACAAAGGCAGTAAAATATATGTATATGTTATTTAAGTAATATAATACTTGATTGATAATAATTGTTTAAATAAATATAATTGATTTATTCTTTGAAACTTTAATATTAATTTATGCAATTGCAATGCCTTGATTTGAGTAAGATTAGTACACAGTCATAGCCATAAATGCAATGGTACTAATAATTGGCATAATTCTTTCGGTGTTTCGGTTTTCGGTTTCGGCCAAGAATTTTTATTTCGGTGCATCCCTATTTTCAGGCGATTCGAAACATTAGAAACATTAAAATCAGGTTTGCAAAAAGGTAAAAAATCTCTGGTAAATTTTAGAAACGTTCCAGAAATTTTTTTGGAATCTTTTGGGAATTTTTGGAAAGTTTCAGGAAATTTACCTGAAATGATCTACCCCTTTGCAACCCAAACACTTAGATTGATTGGATGATATTCATAGTCATCTTTTTATGTTTGTGTTTGAATATTTAGCTATAAACCTCAAATATAAGGTGTTTTATACTAATAATTGATGACTTCTAATCAGTTTTACATGAGCTCAATCATTGCATTGATAAATCAATTACATAATTTGCTAAAGATGTTAAAGGCTCATTGACATTACAGATAACTATTACATTTAAGGGTTGCAAAGAGGCGGATCGTTTCTGGCAAATTTCCAGAAACTTTCCAAAATTCCCAAAAGATTCCAAAAAATGTCTGAGATTCTGGAATGTTCTTGAAATTTACCAGCTTATGAACAATAAAAACATTAGTTATGTTTCCATCACCTTGTTTTAATGCACTTTTTAAAGTATCCCATCAGAAATGAGTGATGGAAAATCTACCAACATCCGTCGCCATGACTTATCGCGAGAGGAAAAATTTAATTTTAGTTGCATAACATCAATTCATGGAAAGACATCATTTTGCAACCATTTTTTAATTTCCAGAAACTTTCCAAAAATTTACAAAAGATTAAAAAAAAAAATTCCTCCTACATTTCTGGAATGTTTCTGACATCTACCAGAGATTCAATGAAAATAGGAATTTCTATACAACTAAAACAATAACGAAGAGCAATATCTTTCAAATCACTCTCAGAATAATTTTATCCAGCTTATAAAGCAAAAGCATCACCTTGTTTTTATGCACATTTTAAAAGTATCGCATCAAAAAAATGAGTGATGGAAATGCCAAATTTTGGGAAAAAATACCTTAATTCACAAAAATGTTTTTACGCTCATTTGAGGTGGTTTTTCAGGCCATTCGAAAAAGGAATATTTCGCAAAACTGCGATTTAAAAAGTGCTCAAGTGCTTCCATTGTCCTCTTTTGTAAGTCGCTTTGGATAAAAGTGTCTGTTAAATGTCTAAATGTAAATCAGTTACATAATTTGCGAAAGATGTTAAATGCCCGTTCACACTGGGAGATAACTGTTAAGTTTTAGGGTTGAAAAGGGGCACATAATTTTTGGTAAATTTCCAGAAACTTTCCGAAAGGTTTCAGGAATGTTTCAGAAATTTACCAGAGAATTATGTTGCTTTAAATTAAATACAATTAATTTTGTCATTCATATTGGGAAAAAAAATTCTGGAATGTCCATGTGGAAGATGGAGTGTCTGTGGAGAAAATAAATGAGGAAAATACTTCTGTTGTTACTGTTACGCCTTATTGAAATGGATTGAACTGGATGTGAATTTGTATACATACACTTGAAATATCACTATGGCTTCTTTCAAGACAATTATTCCATATTTGGCCAGAGCATTCACTCCAGACGAGGTGATTGTGACATGTGGAACTATTCTGAATGCTAATCTTTCCCCATTGTTTTTCTCCATGCATGTCATGGAAATGCTGCTATGGCTAGTCTGAAGGCCCAGTCGGTTGTGATATGTTTCTTCCAGTCTCCATTTGCAGTTTCTAATGCTTTTTAATGCATTCTTGAAGTAGGCCATTGTTCCTGGACAGTTCAGGGGTTGGTGGTCTATTCCATTATTTTAGCGCAACAATTTGCTGTCTGTATACACTAAAAGGATCATATAATTTATAACGTGCTATCTTTGCACTTTGATCCCTTAGACTAGACAAGTGTGATGAATTCTGCAAACGTAAAGCATGCTATCCAAAAACAACACACCTGCGTCTGCATCTGTACATAGATTCATGACTTTTAAATCTACAATGATTAATGGTGACTGACTGAAGTGCAATAATATTTGTTAACATTATTAATCAAAGTCGTTAAAAAATCTAACAAAAGAATGGGGTTGTGACCTTGTTGGAGGAAGACCAATGTAAAAACTAAAAATAATATTTGGCTGAACTGCATGTTCTGAATTAGAGGAAACTACGGATTCAATTTGAAAGGTTAAAAACTTTGCAAAGTCTTTGCACTTTACAAGGGTTGTAAACACACTGTGAAATTCATTTCATGCCAAGGAGGATGTAGAAGTTCAAAAGGAAGTTGCAGATAGTGTGGGAAAGCACAACAGAGCAGCAGGCACTTGCACCTATTGTCACCGAAATTTATGTGTATATATTTTTTAAGTTTCATATGCAAATACAGTTGAAGTCAAAAGTTTACATACACCTTGCAAAATAAGAGGGATCATACAAAATGCATGTTATTTTTTATTTAGTACTGACCTGAATAAGATATTTCACATAAAAGATGTTTATATATAGTCCACAAGAGGAAAATAGTAGTTGAATTAAAAAAAATGACCCTGTTCAAAAGTTCACATTGATTCTTAATACTGTGTTGTTACCTGAATGATCCACAGCTGTGTTTTTTTGTTTAGTGATAGTTGTTCATGTGTGCCTTGTTTGTCCTGAACAGTTAAACTGTCCGCTGTTCTTTAGAAAAATCCATCAGGTCTCACAAATTCCTTGTTTTTTTTCAGCATTTTTCAGCCTTTCCAACAATGATTGTATGATTTTAAGATTTATCTTTTCACACTGAGAACAACTGAGGGACTCGTATGCAACTATTACAGAAGGTTGAAATGCTCACTGATGCTTCAGAAGTAAAAAACAATGCATTAAGAGCATTGAACTTTTGAACAGAATGAGGATGTGTACATTTTTCTTATTTTGCTTAAATATTATATTTTTTCATCTAGTACAGCCCTTTAGATCCAACAGAAGATACTTTTGTGTTCCCCAGACAAAACAAAACATTTACCCTGATCTTTAAATTCGAAAAAATGTAATCGATTTTTTTTGTTTTTAAACTTGAAATGGAACATTGATTAAAAGCATAGATTTTGGAACAATGAGATGTTACTGTGGGCAGGACTAACAGGTGTGATGTGATGAAACCTAATTGGGGCTAACTGTGTCGCTGTGCCACGATGTTGGCAGCTTTTGATGATTAGCACTACGAGATGAAATTCATAATTTGGGTCTTTGTTGTGTTGTACCTGGCGAGGTGACACACAGTGTAACGTTTTTTTGTAACGTTAGCTCTCTGCAGCTTCGTTTTTCTACTGGATTTTCTACTGGATTCTCTATCTTATTGTTAATTCTGCCGTTTTAAATTGATATATAGCTTAACTTAATTTCTGGTCTTATCCATCAAACTAATTTGACTAATTTGATTGTTCGCCTTACTCTATAATCACGAGTGCAGCGCGTTAGCATTCCATAGCCGGTTAATTTGCCGTTCGCACTCCATTCACGCTTTTAACTCTTGTTTACTATTTTTAGCATTGCGCTGGCCGGTTAACTTGCCATCTGCGTTCCATTCACGTTTTTATTTATTTTTTCTCGTGTTTAATATCGTTAGTACTCTTTTAGCCGGTTCCGTTCCGTTTTTTCTCCCCCTGATCTGTTCTTCAGGAACTCTAACAACATTGGTAAGTTGAAATCATTCTACAATCACGGTGAGTAATGGCTTCTTCTCCTACAATTGTAGTCTGCACTGCTTGCCACATGTATAGCTTATCTATCTCTGTCAGCAGTGAGCCTTATACATGTGATAAATGCAGGAATATAGTCAGGCTGACAGAGAAGATTTCAGAACTAGAGTCACGCATCCAAACTTTAATGGAGGATAGTAAGAATGTGAGGGCCTTAGATACGGTTTTGGATGTGACTAGCTCAGAAAGCCCTGTACATTGTTCGGTTCCGGTAACAACGCCCATGCAGCAGGGCAATTGGGTGACTGTGAGGCGGCATAGTCGCGGGTCAAAACACCGCTCTTCTGTTCCGATCAGAACATCAAACAGGTTCTCCCCACTCAGTGAAGCACCCACTGAGAAACCTGATGAAAGTGCTCTAGTAATTGGCGATTCTATTGTACGGAACGTGAAAATAGAGACACCAGCCAACATAGTCCAATGTTTACCGGGAGCCAGAGCGCCTGACATCTTGGCAAATTTAAAAGTGCTGGCTAATGCTAAACGTAAATTCAGTAAGATTGTTATTCACGTCGGCGCTAATGATGTTCGACTTCGCCAGTCGGAGATCACTAAAAATAATGTTAAAGAGGTGTGTGATCTTGCAAGTACGATGTCAGACACTGTAATATGCTCTGGTCCCCTCCCGGCTTACCGTGGTGACGAGATTCACAGTAGACTGTGGTCACTCCATGGCTGGATGTCAAAGTGGTGCCCGCGAAATAACATAGGTTTCATAGACAATTGGACAAGCTTTTGGGGCAGACCTGACCTGTTGAAAAGAGATGGTCTTCATCCCTCCGGATGTGGAGCATCTCTTCTATCTAGAAATATGGCACATAGTCTTAGAGTTTGCACTTGACTCACTGGGGCCCAGGTCAGGAAGCAGACAGACTGGCTAAACCGACCGTCTGCTAGCCGCCTCACGTCACAGAAATCAGTTAACTCTCAGCACATAGAGACCCTTTCACCTAGATATCACTCTATAGAGACTGTGTCTGTTCCCCGAGCAAAAAAATACAAAAAACGCCTGAATCAAATCAAGACTAACAATTTAATTGATGTTCAACAAATAAAAAATATATATAATACAGAGAAACAATTGATAAAGCTTGGCTTATTGAATATCAGGTCCCTTTCTACGAAAGCACTTTTTGTAAATGATATGATCACTGATCATAACCTAGATGTGCTCTGTTTGACAGAAACCTGGCTAAAACCAGACGATTACATTATTTTAAACGAGTCCACCCCCCAAGATTACTGTTATAAACATGAACCGCGTCTAAAAGGAGGAGGTGTTTCTACTATTTATAGCAGTATTCTCAATGTCTTTCAGAGAACGGGCTTCAATTATAACTCGTTTGAAGTTATGGTGCTTCATATAGCATTATCCAGAGAAACAAGTACTAATGATAAATCCCCTGTGACGTTTGTGCTAGCTACTGTATACAGGCCACCAGGGCACCATACAGACTTTATTAAAGAATTTGCTGATTTTCTATCCGAATTAGTGCTGGCCGCAGATAAAGTCTTAATAGTGGGTGATTTTAACATCCATGTTGATAATGAAAAAGATGCATTAGGAACAGCATTTATAGATATTTTGAACTCGATTGGGGTTAGACAACACGTGTCAGGTCCTACTCATTGCCGAAATCATACTCTAGATTTAATACTGTCACATGGAATTGATGTTAATGGCGTTGAAATTCTGCAGCAAAGCGACGATATCTCAGATCATTATCTAGTCTCTTGTATAATCCAGATAGCTAAAACTGTTAATTCAATTCCTTGCTACAAATACGGTAGAACCATCACTTCTACTACAAAAGACTGCTTTGTAAGTAATCTTCCTGACTTATCTGAATTCCTCAGCATATCCAATAGCTCAGAAAAACTTGATGATGTAATAGAAACTATGGACTCTCTCTTTTCTAGCACTTTAGATACAGTTGCTCCAGTACGCCTAAAAAAGATTAAGAAAAACAGTGTAACACCGTGGTATAACGATCATACCCGCGCCCTAAAGAGAAAAGCACGAAAAATGGAACGCAGCTGGAGGAAAACAAAACTAGAGGTTTTTCGTACTGCTTGGCGTGAATGTAATTTATCTTATAGGAAAGCATTAAAAACTGCCAGATCGGATTACTTTTCATCTCTCTTAGAAGAAAACAAACATAACCCTAGGTATTTGTTCAATACTGTGGTTAAATTAACTAAAAATATAGCAGCAACAGGTTTAGACATTTCCCAAAAGCACAGCAGTAATGACTTTATGATGTACTTTACCTCCAAGATAGACACTATTAGAGATAAAATTGTAACCATACAGCCGCCCGCTACAGTATCGCATCAGATAGTGCGTTGTAGATCTCCTGAGGAACAATTCCATTCATTCTCTATTATAGGAGAGGAGGAATTGTATAAACTTGTTAAATCATCTAAACCCACAACATGTATGTTAGACCCTATTCCATCTAAGCTACTAAAGGAGGTACTTCCAGAAGTCATAGATCCTCTTCTGAATATTATTAATTCGTCACTATCATTAGGATATGTCCCCAAAACCTTCAAAATAGCTGTTATTAAGCCACTCATTAAAAAACCACAACTTGACCCCTATGAATTAATTAACTACAGACCAATTTCGAATCTCCCTTTTCTGTCAAAGATACTAGAAAAGGTAGTATCCTCACAATTATGCTCCTTCTTAGAGAAAAATGGTATCTGTGAGGATTTCCAGTCAGGTTTTAGACCATATCATAGTACTGAGACTGCTCTAATTAGAGTAACAAATGACCTGCTATTGTCAAGCGATCGTGGATGCATCTCGCTATTAGTGCTACTGGATCTTAGTGCCGCATTTGATACTATTGACCACAACATTCTTTTAAATAGACTTGAAAATTATGTAGGCATTAGTGGTAGTGCACTGGCATGGTTCAACTCGTACTTGTCTGACTGTCATCAGTTTGTGGCAATAAATGAAGAGGTATCATTTAGATCGCAAGTGCAGTATGGAGTACCTCAAGGCTCAGTGCTAGGGCCATTACTTTTTACGCTTTACATGTTACCCTTGGGAGATATCATCAGGAAACATGGTGTTAGCTTTCATTGTTACGCTGATGATACTCAGCTCTATATTTCTTCGCAGCCCGGCAAAACATATCCATTCGAAAAACTAACAGAATGCATAGCTGATATTAAAAACTGGATGGCGAATAACTTCTTACTGTTAAATTCTGAAAAAACAGAGGTATTAATTATTGGACCTAAAACCTCCACAAGTAATGACCTAAAACACAGTCTAATACTAGATGGCTGCTCTGTAAATTCGTCATCATCAGTTAGGAACCTAGGCGTCCTATTCGATAGCAATCTCTCCTTTGAAAGCCACATTTCTAGCATCTGCAAAACCGCATTTTTCCATCTTAAAAATATATCGAAATTACGACCTATGCTATCAATGTCAAATGCTGAAACATTAATTCATGCGTTCATGACCTCAAGGATAGATTATTGTAATGCTTTATTGGGTGGTTGTTCTGCACGCTTAATAAACAAACTCCAGCTGGTCCAAAATGCAGCAGCTAGAGTTCTTACTAGAACCAGAAAGTATGACCATATTAGCCCGGTTCTGTCAGCACTGCATTGGCTCCCTATTAAACATCGTATAGATTTTAAAATCTTGCTAATTACTTATAAAGCCCTCAATGGTTTAGCTCCTCAGTACTTGAACGAGCTCCTATCGTATTATCGTCCTTCACGTCCGCTGCGTTCTCAAAATTCTGGCAATTTGATAATACCTAGAATATCAAAATCAACTGCCGGCGGCAGATCATTTTCTTATCTAGCGCCTAAACTCTGGAACAATCTACCTAACACTGTTCGGGAGGCAGACACACTCTGTCAGTTTAAATCTAGATTAAAGACACATCTCTTTAACCTGGCTTACACATAAAATCATTAACACATTTCTATAATTCAAATCCGTTAAAGGATTGTTAGGCTGCATTAATTAGGTCAACCGGAACCGAAAACACCTCCCATAACACCTGATGCACTCGTTGCATCGTAAAAAGAATGGCATCTACGCTAATATTAGTCTGTTTCATTCTTATTCCGAGGTCACCGTAGCCACCAGATCCAGCCTGTATCCGGATCAGATGGTCACTCCAGTCCCCCGGATCCGGTCCGTACCCAGCTTAGATCGTGGATCACCACCTAGAGATGACTTCAATAGCCGTGGATGTCAACCAGATGAGCTCCAAGGCGGATCATCAATAAAGACCTCGCCAACCTTGACGGCCATCGGCACTACACCACAGGATCCTGATGAGTTCTCTACAATCAGACATTGGTACAAACTGTTGTTTGGTCTGGCCAGAGGAGAACTGGTCCCCCGACTGAGCCTGGTTTCTCCCAAGGTTTTTTTTCTCCATTTCTGTCACCTGTGGAGTTTTGGTTCCTTGCCGCTGTCGCCTCTGGCTTGCTTAGTTGGGGACATTTTCCAGCGATATCGTATACTATTTGAACTGAACTGACGATGATATCACTGAATTCATTGATGAACTGCCTTTAACTGAAAATTGATTGTTACAATAATGCGTTACTTACACACTATTGTGCTGTTTAAATACTGTGCAGTTGCTTTGACACAATCTGTATTGTAAAAGGCGCTATATAAATAAAGGTGACTTGACTTGACTTGACAGTGTTAAGCACAGACTGAATCAACAGTTTTTTTTTGTTCTGAACATCACTCTTTTGCTCACTCACACATGAACTAATCATCTGCCGAGTAAACAGGTTCTCATACTGACCAGCAGGCGGTTTCCCACTCATTCTACAATAAATCATGATAGAAATCGTGTTCTTCCTGCTCTATTGTCACATTAAAATTAGCTCATGCTGGAGCATCAGGTAATCTCAGACAGGGCAGGAGACCATGTGACATAATAAATATGCAGTCTGACTGACAGTGATGCAGTCTTCCCTTAGTCATTCATTACTTTCATTCTCTCTCTCTCTCTCTCTCTCGCTCTCTTTCTCTGTGTGTGTGTCTCAGGGGTTGGTCACACTCTACAGATGTGGAATAGCAATAGCAGTGGCAGTAGTCCGGAGACTCTAAACCAATCTATCTGGGCTTTGTTATGGAAATGCTGTAATCCCCAGTTTCCTCCAGCACAGCACTGAACACAGTCTGCAATAAATTCACATACACAGACTCAGCGCTCAGACACATAAACACTATGCAAAAAAAAGTCAGATTGGCAGAGAAGAGCAATGTGGTGGTAAAAGTTGACTTAAAATAGATGATGATGGATGGAGTGCAAAAATTCTAATCAATAGTTGGGTCTCTCCATACAGTGTGTATATCCATACAGTTGAAGTCAAAAGTTTTTGCATAAAAGATTTTTACATATAGAGAAAATAATAGTTTACTAGTAAAACTGTTCATGAGTCCCTTGTTTGTCCTGAACAGTTACACTGCCTGCTGTTCTTCAGAAAAGTCGTTCAGGTCCCACAGATTTTTTTTTTTTTTTTTTAGCATTTTTGTGTATTTGAACTATTTTCAACAATGACTGTATGATTTTGAGATTCTTTTTTTCACACTGAGGACAACTAAGGGATTCATATGCAACTATTACAAAAGGTTCAAACGCTCACTGATGCTTCAGAAGGAAAAACGATGCATTAAGAGCTGGGGGTGAAAACTTTTGAATGGAATGAGGATGTGTACATTTTTCTTATTTTGCATAAATATCATATTTTTTCATTTAGTACTGCCCTCCAGAAGCTACAGAAAATACTTACATGTTCCCCAGAAGACAAAATAGGTAAAAATGTACCCTGATCTTCAAATTCCAAAAGTTTTCACCCCCTGGCTCTTAATGCATTATTTTTCCATCTGAAGCATCAGTGAGCATTTGAACTTTCTGTAATAGTTGCATATGAGTCCCTCAGTTGCCCTCAGTGTGAAAACTGGATCTCAAAATCATACAGTCATTGTTGGAAAGGGTTCAAATACACAAAAGTGCTGAAAAACCAAAGAATCTGTGGGACCTGAGGGACTTTTCTGAAGAACAGCAGGCAGTTTAACTGTTCAGGACAAACAAGGGACTCATGAACAACTATCACTAAACAAAAAACAGCGGTGGCTTATTCAGGTTACAACACAGTATTAAAAATCAAATGTATGTAAACTTTTGAACAGGGTCATTTTTATAAATTTTATAAATTTAAAGCCTATTATTTTCCATTGTGGACTATATGTAAACGTCTTTTATGTGAAATGCACAGATAACAAGCACAGATTTGGTGAAAAATTACATGTAAGTAATACAGGACTTGGCTTCACAGTGTTCATAGTGTAATGCCTCAGTGCAGATAAGTGCTAGTGTAAGTGGGTACGAACATTAGCGCAGGTCACATACATCAGGAGGGTCATAAGAATATGAATACATCCATTGTGCAGGAACCTAAAATGTAAGTGCTGAATATTTATTCAGAGTTCACCGCTTTTCACAGATATACACAAAACAGATATCCCTGTTTTCGCAAAATAAAAGGTCTGAAATATTACATATATATGAGTGAAACACACTGTAAATAGTTACAGAGAAGATCACAAGAGTCATAACATATTACTGGATGCATTACAGTTGATTAATTAAACAATATTATTTTATTTTCCAAATTAGGACCTGCACTTCAAAAGTAGTTACACTCAGTCGTGTCCAAAATAACTAAATACTAAAATATAAATACAGTAAAGGCACTTTTTTTTAGAATAGAATTACTGAGCCAATACATGAAAAAAACTGATGTGTTCTAATAATTTTTCTTACTTTAGTTACTTGCTCAAATTACTTTTTCAATCTTGTAGGACTACTTTGAATGTCTGTTCTACTTTTACAGCTCAAACAGAAGAACAGTACAGATAAAAACATCTGTAACTTACAATTTTATGTTTCAAACATACTGTAGATGTTGATAGAAAGCACAGAATTCAGTACCTTTAAACTTGGAAATAAACAAAAATTGAAACAAAGAATTACATTATGACATCATATTGTAAAATAATTAAGAAATATTTAACGTTTTCCACAATTTTCATGTCACTAATTAGTGGTGACTGATTATCGATATTAAGCATTTTTATGGTTATCTGTTAACAGTTACTTTTAAAACCGAAAGAAAGTTTTTGTCAAAGCCCTTGTTATTCTTAAGTTTGACATTACTTTTTATTTTTACATATACTGTCAAGCCCGAAATTATTCATACCCCTGGACAAAATCTGACTTAAAGTTACTTTTATTCAACCATCGAGGTTTTTTTTTTAATTAGAAATGACACAGATGTCTCCCAGAAGATAATAAGACGATGTACAAGAGGCATCATTGTGGAAAAAATTATTACTCATCTTTTATTTACATTTGAACATTTGAAGTGGCATGTCCAAAATTATTCATAACCTTCTCAGTAATCAATAGAAAAGCCTTTATTGGCTATTACAGCAATCAAACGCCTCCTATAATTGCTGACCAGCTTTTTGCATGTCTCCACTGGTATTTTTTGCCAATATCTAAACTTCAAAACATTTAGATATGGTTATATAGCCCTTTCTTGACTTGTGAGCAGCCACAATGCGCAGCCGCAGGTCCTCAGTGAGCTCCTTTGTCTTAGCCATGACTGTCCACAAACCAACAGCAAAGAGCTTGTGTTTTTCACCTGTTGAGTTGATTAAAACAGCTGTTCCCAATGCATCAGTGTAATTAGGATGCTTTAGAACAGCTTGGACTATTTGGAAAGGTATAGAACTTTGGATTTTCCTATAGACTGTGAGAGTTTGCAAAGGGTATGACTAATTTTGGACATGCCACTTTTTGTTCAAATGTAAATAAAATCTGAGAAATATTTTTTTCCACAATGATGCCTCTTGTACATCTTCTTAATATCTTTTGGGAGAAGCCTGTGTCATTTCCGGTCAAACAAAAACTTGCTGGTTGAATAAAAGTAACTTTAAGTCAGAATTTGCCAGGGGTATGAATAATTTCGGGCTTGACTTCTATATCAGTTCAAAATATCGGTTATCGGACTACTTGATCTGTAATAATTGGTATCGGCATTGGCCCTGAAAAACACATTTCAGTTGACCTTAATCACTAATCAGCAAACTTATGAGACTGAGCATGTGAATTTTTGTAAAAGTGAAACACGAGATACGCTTTGGAACCTTCTTAGTTAATAATAGATGACATAATCATTCGGTTTTACACACATAAATTGTTATTTTTATTTGTTAACAGACAAAATGACATGCACTCACACATTCACACTCCATTTGTGAGCGCTGTTATCATTAGATATACCTAAAGGAGATTCAGGTGGCCAGATGTCCTTTATTTCCTCTCTGGACATGTTTAATTTGATGAAGCAGATAGTGTTCCTGCGTCTGCAGGGAGCGGCCGGAGAGAGGAGATTATTAGCTCAAACTGAAACCACCTGAATATACTGCACAGCAGACTCCTGTGTGTGTTCAAATGTTGAACCACCAGTGATCTGCAGCAATAGATGAAGATGAAGGGAGATGAAGAGTGCGTGTGAGAGGCCTGTCTGGAATGATGATCCAACTTACAATGACCTTCAGAGGGAATGTTGAGGTGAAAAAAGAGGGAGACAGGGTGTTGAGAACAAGATAGGAGAAACTAAGCATGTGTGGTAGGGATACATGTAGACTGAGGATACGTTTGCAATGGGGTACTAGAATACCATCACTCTTTCTCCAGTATGTAGTATGCACTTTTGATATGTTTTAATTTGTTCTTTTAAATTTTGTGCAGGGTACGACCAAAGCACACATGATATTTATTTCTTATAGAGGGCCAGCTGCATTTATTTAAAATAAATAAGTAAAATAAAATAAATAAATAAATGTAATAATTGGAAATCAATGAAAGAATAAATGAGTCAAAAGTAAAAAAAAAAAAAAGAAAGAAAGAAAAAACATTAATAAAAAATAAATTCAGTATTAAATTTTATTATTATATTTTTTTAGCAAATCATTTATACTTTTATTTTCCTGTTATTACATTGATTTACACTACCAGTCAAAAGTTTTTGAACAGTAAGATTTTTTTAAGTTTTTTTTTAAGTTTCTTTTGCTCAACAAGCCTGTATTTATTTCCTCCAAAGTACAGCAAAAACAGTAACATTTGCAATATTTGTACTATTTAAAATAACATTTCTTTTTAAATATATTTTAAAGCTGATTTTTTTTTTTTTGGTCATTACTATTCGTCAAAGAAACATAAAACAATTCTACTCAGTTGTTTTCAACATAATTGTAATAGAAATGTTTCTTGAACAGCAAATCAGAATATTAGAATGATTTTTGTAGGATCATGTGACACTGAATGAGTAATGATGTTGAAAATTTAGGTTTGATCCCAGGAATAAATTACATTTTAAAATATATTTAAATATTCAAATTTTTACTATTATAAATAGTACAAGTATTTCACAATATTACTGTTTTTGCTGTATTTTGGATCAAATAAATGCAGGCTTGGTGGGTAGAAGAAAATTCTTTAAAAAAATCTTAAAGTTCAGAAACTTTTGACTGGTAGTGTATTACAGTATTTATTATCTATAATTTATTTATGCATTTATTTTAAATTTCTGCAGGTTTGGTCCTCTATAATTACCACTACCACATTAATTACTGCATACTATTTCACATAAAGTTTAATTAATTATTAATTATTAATTCTAATAAAAAAAAATTCTAAAAAAAAATCTAATAAATATAGGGTCCTTAATATTTATACTTCCAGATTTAATGTAAATGGGTTATAAACATTTATTCAATATAATGTTGGTTTATAATGTTGGTTACATGTCAAATTAATATAATATAATATAATATAATATAATATAATATAATATAATATAATATTTTTTTCTAAGAAATTAATACTTTTATTCAGCAAGGATGTATAACATTTTTCAAAAGTGACAATGAAGACATTTATAATGTTACAAAAAATTTAATCAATTAAATTTTCAACACTTTTCAACATTGACAATAATAATAAATCTTTCTTGAGAAGCAAATCAGCATGTTACAATAATTTCTGATGGATCATGTGACACAAAAGACTGAAAATGCAAATTTGTCATCACAGTAATAAATTACATTTTAAAATATAGTAAAATATGAAATTACTATTTAAAAAAGCTACTTTAAATGAATGTTAATTAAATTTCACAATATTGCTGTTTTTACTGTATTTTTCATCAAATAGGCTAAAATGCAGACATGTAAATTAAAACAATATAAAATGGTTCATGTACAATACATGTACTGTACATCATGCTAGTATTCTACTCTAAATATAGCTGCAGAAAATAAAAATAAAAGGGAAACAGAAAACCAAGAGTGTTTGAAATGAAAGAGAGCAGTGAAACAAGGAGACAAACACACAATGAGAATGAGAGGGGGATGAGGAAAGGAAGAACAGAGGACAGCAGCGAGCTGATTAATGGCACTGCTGATGAAAGGCTAGTATTGACGTCAGACACACAATAGACGGAGAAGAAAGTGAGAGAGAGCGAGGGAGAAAGCCTTTCACTCTGAAGCTCACACACACCATATTCACCGAATATATGGACACATAATTTCATTCAAGTAGACAATGTTACATTCTCTCACATTCAGCACAGTTTAAAAGCGGAATGAATTTCTCTTTGATGAGCACTCTACAAGATCCTTTTCATCCTGAATTAGCTTTATAAGACTGAATTGTGAATTGAAGACCCTTATAAATTGCTACTTCACTGGAAGTCGTAGCTTAGAGCTTGCTCCAACACATTGAACTATGATGCTAGTGCAGCTAATATATCACTAGCTACACTTTTTCTAAGCGATTGTGGCAAATAAAAGCCTGGTAACTTGCTTTTTTGCTTATCTCTCAGATTCCTACTCAAGTATTTTCTGTTCACCAAGGATGCATCTAAGTGATTAAAAAATACAGTAAAAATAGTAATATTGTGAAATAATATTGCAATTTAAAATAACTGTTTCTATTTGAATAATAATTTAAAATGTAATTTATTTTCTGTGATGCAAAGCTGAATTTTCAGCAGCCAGTACTTAAGGCTTCAGTGTCACATGGCCCTTTAGAATTCAATTTAATATGCTGATTCACTGCTTGTTATTCTTAGTGTAGAAAACAGTTGTGATTTTTAATATTTTTGAAGAAACCATGATCATTTTTTATGATTCTTTGATGAAAAGCAATATTATTTGCCTTATATAGCACGTGGTAATATAAAAAGACTGTACAGTCGTGGCCAATAGTTTTGAGAATTACATAAATATTGGAAATTGGAAAAGTTGCTGCTTAAGTTTTTATAATAGCAATTTGCATATACTCCAGGATGTTATGAAGAGTGATCAGATGAATTGCATGGTCCTTCTTAGCACAGGAAAATTAACTTAATCTCGAAAAAAACTTTCCACTGCCAGCAAGTGCCAGGATCGTCTCCTAAAGAGGATTCAGCTGCGGGATCGGAGTGCCACCAGTGCAGAGCTTGCTCAGGAATGACAGCAGGCAGGTGTGAGCGCATCTACACGCACAGTGAGGCCAAGACTTTTGGAAGTTGGCCTGGTGTCAAGAAGGGCAGCAAAGAAGCCACTTCTCTCCAAAAAAAACATCAGGGACAGATTGATCTTCTGCAAAAGTATGGCGAATGGACTGCTGAGGACTGGGGCAAAGTCATATTTTTAGATGAAGCCTCTTTCCGATTGTTTGGGGCATCTGGAAAAAGGCTTGTCCGGAGAAGAAAAGGTGAGCGCTACCATCAGTCCTGTGTCATGCCAACAGTAAAGCATCCTGAGACCATTCATGTGTGGGGTTGCTTCTCATCCAAGGGAGTGGGCTCACTCACAATTTTGCCCAAAAACACAGCCATGAATAAAGAATGGTACCAAAACACCCTCCAACAGCAACTTCTTCCAACAACAGTTTGGTGAAGAACAATACATTTTCCAGCACGATGGAGCACCGTGCCATAAGGCAAAAGTGATAACTAAGTGGCTCGGGGACCAAAACGTTGACATTTTGGGTCCATGGCCTGGAAACTCCCCAGATCTTAATCCCATTGAGAACTTGTGGTCAATCCTCAAGAGGCGGGTGGACAAACAAAAACCCCCAAATTCTGACAAACTCCAAGAAGTGATTATGAAAGAATGGGTTGCTATCAGTCAGGATTTGGCCCAGAAGTTGATTGAGAGCATGTCCAGTTGAATTGCAGAGGTCCTGAAAAAGAAGGGCCAACACTGCAAATACTGACTCTTTGCATATATGTCATGTAATTGTCAATAAAAGCCTTTGAAACGTATGAAGTGCTTGTAATTATATTTCAGTACATCACAGAAACAACTGAAACAAAGATCTAAAAGCAGTTTAGCAGCAAACTTTGTGAAAACTAATATTTGTGTCATTCTCAAAACTTTTGGCCACGACTGTACACTATAAGATGTGGTGCAAATCGTGGCTTTTTACAAATTATTTTTTTCACTTATAGTTTAACCTGTATGTGATTAGGTGACATTTACACACACAAACAGAAGACAAACCATATATTTTCTGCAAAATGACTCATTCGAGAGTCATAACCTCAGTCTTGTCATCTAGAGCTGCCTGATACACCATGACCGGTGCGGTGTTTAAACCGTGGTCATCATTTCTGCTGGTAATATTCTCATTCTCCTGACATGACCTTAATCTTTGCTCCAAACACATGCTCAAGGTCAAAGCGCTGCCTCATGTGGCCTGTCGCGGGCAGCAGAGCCAGCCGGTTACCTTGGTGACATCAGAGTACCAGCAGAGTCGAGAGGGGGGAGGGATGCTGTGGATACTGCCTGCTTAAAGAATGTCCTGTCTGATAGACCTGTCTCTATGGGATCAGGGCCAATTTCAAAGAGATTAGGGACAATTTCGATGGGATTTAGTACATTTCATATTGGATTTTAGTTGACCCAAAGAACAATTTATGAGTGGGATTATATAGAGATAAAATTAGGTTGAGAGCAAACTCCAAAAAAGCAGCCAGATGTGTTCAACTTTAGAAAACCTAGAGAGATTGAGAAAGCCTAGCTAAGAGTTTCTTAAGCATGACAGTTTAAATTTTAGAATGAAAAATAGGTGAAAGCTATAGAAGAAATGTAATTGCTACTTTTTATCTCACAATTCTGACTTTGTTTCTTATTATTCAGAGTTTATATCTTGCAATTCTTACTTTTTTTTCCTCACAATTCCTAGTTTGTCTTGCATCCTTTTTTCTCACAATTCTGACTTTTCTCTAAGCATTGCGAATTTATATCTAGCAATTCTTACTTTTATTCTCACAATTCTGACTTTTCTCACAATTCTTACTTTTTTCTCACAATTCTTACTTTCACGCAATTGCGAGTTTATGTCTTGCAATTTTTACTTTTTTCCTCACAATTCTGACTTTTTTCTCAGTATTGCGAGTTTATATCTCGCAGTTCTTACTTTTTTCCTACAATTCTGACTTTTTTCTCACAATTCCTAGTTTGTCTCGCATCCTTTTTTTTCACAATTCTGACTTTTTTCTCAGTATTCTGACTTTGTTTCTCACAATTGTGAGTTTATATTTCGCAATTCTTTTTTTAGTAATTCTGATTTTTTTCTCACAATTGCAAATTTATATCTGTTAATTCTTACTTTTTTTCTCACAATTCTGACTTTTTTTCTTACAACTGCGAGTTATATGTCACAATTTTTTTTTCTCACAATTGCCAGATTATATCTTGCAATTCTTACCTTTTCCCTCACAGTTCTGACTTTTTCTCACAACTGTCAGTTTTTATTTCACCATTCTTACTTTTTTCATAATTGCGAGTTTATACTGTATCTCGCAATTTGTACTTTTTTTTTCCTCACAATTCTGACTTTTTCCAACGATTTAGAGTTAATATCTTGCCATTCTTTTTTCCCAATTCTGTCTTTTTTCTCACAATTACTAGTTTATATACAATTATACAATTCTGACTTAATAACTTGCAATTAAATCTGATTTTCTCAGAATCTCAATTCTGGGAAAAAAAAAAGTCAGAATTGTACGTTTATATCTTGCAATTCTGAGGAAAAAAAGGCAGAATTGTGAGTTTATATTTCGTATTTCTGACTTAATAACTCGCATTGCAGTTAGAAGTTAGAATTATGAGATAAAAAGTTGCATTTAAAAGTTATCTTTGTTATTTTTTATTCAGTTGTGGAAATAAGCTTTCAATAGAAAGATGTATTTAATATATTAAAATATCAAACGTTATCATTCCAGAACTTTAGGTCAGTTTTTTTCTCTAGAAAATAATACTTTTATCAAGCAAGGATACATTAAATTAATATTATAAAAAAGTATATAAAATAATATAAAAAAAGATGACAGTATAGGCATTTATAATATTAAATGACATAATGAAATGTATTAAAATATATTACAGGTGTATATTTCACAATATTACTGTTTTTACTGTATATTAGTCAAATAAATTTAACCATGATATGCATAAGAGCTTCTTTCAAAAACATGGGGAAAAAAATACAGAGCCAAAACTTTTGTATAGTGTAGTGCATATATACATGCAATTTGTAATTGTTTTAAATTCTTCCAAAGGGTTAAAAATATTCTTGTTTATTTAAAATAGCTCTGACAAGACAGTGTGTCATTTTGTCCTGACTTCATCATTTTATCAGCATTCTGAAATGGTGAAATGTTCATGACCTTTCAGAAAATGACAAAAATTCTCCTGTGATATATTTATAAACACAGTTGGACTTTGTTAGTGGACAAATGCAATAAACAACCGAGTGCTACAAATGTGTTTTACGATTGTTTATTTTCTAAAAATCTACAGGGCCAAATGTGCCCATACTTGAAGAAACGCCCATAAACAAATCTGGAGCTGATGTTGACAGGGCAGCTGAGGTTTAAATTCATGCAGGTGCCTGTAGTTTAACAGAAGTGAATCTGCTCTAAAGTGCTGTTTCCCCCCAAAGGCCATTCGCAGAAGCGTTACACATTGCTCGGCACGTACAACAGCACACAATCGTGCACACACACACTTCTGATAATGCCAGGAAAAGGCCTATTTACACAAACGATTCCTATCTCTAAGTAAAACACAACAGCTGCACAACCAACAGCTGACTTCCATAAACACACTCATGCATGCTCTCAAATGCACTCTCTCTGTGTCTCTGAGGCACTAGAACTGCATTAACCACTTGGTGGCCGAGCGGTGACACTAAAGGACTAACGTGGTGCAGTGACGCCTGCTTGCTCGCGCATGAGTCACGGTGGCTCTGATCCGAGCTCTGCGGCGTGAACGCTGAACGTGGCAGCAGGGCCATACAACACCAGTCAAGCATGAGACAGCCAGTGTGTCCCTGCCAATCAGGAGCATCATAGCCGTGCAGGCCTGATGTGGGTTTAAAGCTCTCCTGTACAGCACAGTTCCAGAATCATCTCAGTCATAGGAAAGCTACTGAGCCTTGCACAGTAAAGGAGCGCTCATAGCTATTTTTGGAAACACATTCAAATGCCAAATGCATAAATGTAAATGTAACTGCAATGAGAGTTGCTGGTTTCTGCCAACATTTGGACATGTCCAGCAATGCAAAAAAGCTGAGAAAAGTGTTTTGTTATGCAAATGAGCAGTGACATGATTTGGAAGTGTGGAAATAATAACATGCTTAACGAATAAAACAAGACGTTTTTATTTTTAGATCTTAAATGTGACATTTCGTCTGAACATCATGAGATTTATTCTATCTAAACAGTATTATGGCTAGTTGACTTTCTGTTTATCAGCGGATAATAGTGATCAGTGTATTTATATTACAGTAGATTTAAACATAAAATCCCTTCTTTATGCTGTTAATGTTATTCAACTTGACTGAATTAACATTGAACTAAATACAGCTGAATAATGACACTTTATTTAGGGCAGCTTGATTTTGGCAAAAATCATAATCACGATTATTTTGGTCAATATTGTAATCACGATTATTTAAACAATTATGCAGGGTCCAAAACTTTATATAGTGATTAGGGCTAGGTATTGTAACCAATTCTGCGATTCGATTCGATTCGATTCTTATTTTTATGGTTTCGATTCGATTCGATTTCGATTTTGATTTTGATTCGATATCGATTAGGTAAGGGATAATCAACGGTTTGCCGTGCATTAAAGGATTTTAAATGCACAACGTAGAGGCTAACCGCCTGACGCGAAGTGGAGGAATCCTTTAATGCACGGCAAGCCGTTGATTATCCCGCATATTCCATGGTCATTTGCCAAGTTACAGACAAGTTAAAACTAGGATTGATCTTTGCAGTGCAAAATTTGGATGAATGGATAAAAAAGACGGTTATTTTCATCAGTTATGAGTATGACACACAGCTCTAGCATTCTGCCCGCTTCAAATCAGACACAGAGATGAAATAGTCCGGTAAAATCAAATTTATTTGAATGAATTATAGCATTTGTTTCAGTAAATTATCGATCGACCGAGAGAGAGAGAGAGAGAGAGAGAGAGAGAGAGAGTAAAGGCGAGAGAGAAAGAGATATGCCAGTTGTGTGTGTTTGTATGCGTACCTGCCTGCATGTGGTGCGTGTCTCTCTACAAACAATGAATTAATTCAAAAACAGCAGTTTTACCACTTTGCTTCTGAGGAATATAATGTAGCGATCTAGTATGTAGGCTATTTTAATAAGAATCGCGGGCAAGTGCTGACAAGAAGTTTATGTACCAGTATGTGCACAGCACAATGCGATCTCCGAGTCTAACCCCTCTCTCTCTCTCTCTCTCTCTCTTTGCGTTGGCGTGCATCAATTAAAGCAGCGCATTAATATAGAACGGTGATTAAACTGACTTGGAACTACCTGTGCATTAAACGGTTTTACCGCACACCTGCCAGCCAATCAGAATCCAGTTTCCAGACATTCCATGGAATAACTACCAATATTTCATTTAAAATGTTAGTTTTGCAGACATGGGATCCATATTTTGATATAAATGCTGGTAACTGAAACTCTCCTACTTAAGTTTATTACTGAAATACACATCTACACTCAAAAAAATGAACAAGGAAGGTTGTGCACTTTACATACTATTTTTATATTCAGTTTACTTACAGTTATTGTCTTTGTTGACTTTAAATGTTTTTTTCTATTAAGATCCACGTAATTATGACTCAATTTAACTGTACAAAATCCTAACGCCTTGTCTTAACACAAACCATTTAAGTTAAGTAAAAAATTCTTACATCCAGAGGGTGGCAGTATAGTGCGACGGCAACTGCCATGAAACCCCAAAGAAGAAGAGCAAGACACATCAGACTACACCGGAAAGATATTTGAATTTCTGCACACCTGCGTGACCCCCTGCAAAGTTTTTCTTCAATTGGTTTTGACAGAGGGACTTCTTGCCTTTTCAACGACTGGTAAAGGTAGGAGGATATTTGTTTTTCCACAAGTATTGATCTTTTTTAATTGTAATAAGATATGTTATTTTTGTCCTGCTTTAGTTTTAGAGAGATCTAGTATTAGCATGCTAGCTTAGCCACATGGTGCAGGTTGGTCTGCTGCATATTTACATTATTTGGGCGAAAAGAAAAGTAATAAAAGTTAGTTCATGGATTAAAGTTCTCCATCACTACGATGGATTTCCATTTACTGGAGCGAGTCTACGATGGATTGTTTCCGCCTATTGCAGGGTTACTTATATTCACTTTTCACAATTTTAAGGCTGTAAATGGAATTTAATTTATCAAATAATGTAATAAATGTCTTCATTTAAGTTTGAAAAGCCACGGTGTATTCAGCCTGCTGAGGGGGATGTGATCAAAGCCTGGAGTGGATTGGTAACACGTCACAATAGGGGTGCTCAAATATGCATTAATTCATGCTTAACTAATGCAGAGATAATCATGAGTTAATATATAATTAATGAAGAATTAAACCATTTATTCATAATTACTGCATTAGCAACAAATGATAATTCTATATGATTCATAGAGTAAGTAATCAATAAATTGTTATTAGTTAAATGTGTCATATTGTATTAATTCCCTAATAACTTATTTTATTAACTAAAAATGTATGTGTTAATTACCACAATGGGTTCAATCCATGCATGTCTGCCTTAATTAATCATTAGCTATAACCACACAAGTTCTGTGCCTCAACAAATCATACCATAATGATATCTTTGCAAATCATTAGCTAATGATTTATTAAAGCAGACAACTAGAAGCTTAAGTACATAGCTTTGACCACTAAGGTAACTAACATGAATTTACATCATTAATTAATAAAATAAGTCATTAAGGAATTGATGCATTGTGACACATTCAACCAATAACAATTTATTGATTACTTAATCTATGAATCCTATAGAATGCTCATTAGTGCTGATGTAGTAACCATTAATACATGGTTTAGTTCTTCATGAATTTTACATTAGCTTGTGATTATCTGTGCATTAATTAAACATGAATTAATGCATGTTTGTGGACCAGTATTGTAAAAGGTTACCAGTGGATAGAAATCATCTTCTCTTTACTTTAAGGGTTCTGTTAATCACTCTGGTTGGTATCAGTATTTTCTGACTTTTTTCTAAAAATACAATCATATTTTTGCAGATACTTTTAAGAAACGTACTAAGTTGACATACTTGCTAATTTGAAAAACAATACTACAGTCATTCGCCGTTGAAATTGCGATACTAAGTTCAACCACCCATCCGACTAAAACTAAACTTAAATCTGCTGTCAAAATTAACAGTGGTTAACACTTGGTTTAGACCTTCAGTTATTTTGTTCAATTTGTTGTGATACTTTCAATAAAAATTACAAAGTGTGATTTATTTATTGGTTTGTAGTTTTTTAGTTCAGATTAATTTAATTTTACAAAATCTTTATCAAATTTTGTTTTTATCCTTTGTAATTTTTTCAGGTCCTTAATGAAAGGTGTGTTTTGTGTTCCTGCCAAGGTGCTTTACTTGCAAAAGGTAAGATCTGCAACATCTACTAATGTAAATACTGTTTCTTGTGTGACCATTTCATTTGTTTGTTAGCTTGTTTCTGTTTGTATCCTGTTTACTTTTTATTATCAGTAGCAATTGATAATTTAGTTTTTAACAGATTATATAAATATTTAAAATTATTGTTATTTTAAGTTAAGTGCCTACTTTTATAGTTAAAGTTTCACCCATTTCACATAATTCTAGAAGTGTAATAGGTTTATAGTATGCATGTTGATGCAGATTTTTTTTATATTTAGAATGAAAAAGAAAAGAAGAGGGAGTGCCTCCTCAGGGAACTTTGTATCTATCTAAATGAAGATCCAAGAAGTCTCTTCCAAGAGTAACTGGTAGGTAATACTAACAATTACTGCAGCAGTAACGGTATCATAGGGCTTTTAATAATATCACAAAATCCATTTAACATTGTGGGATATGGCTTGTAGGAATTGTTATTTTGGAGTAGACTAGGGATGCACTGATACCACTTTTTCCAGTATACTCACCCAATACCAATACTTTTATTTTTTGTACTTGTCGATTATCGAGTACCGATATTTTTAAATTTACTGGTAAATTTGTAAAATTGCGTACATAAGAATATGAATAATGATGGTTGGTTAACTTCATTTATCAAACAGATTTGATGGTAATAAAATATGACAATGAAATAAAATGGTAATAAAATATGACAAGGGCTTAGAGTTAAACTGTGTCAAAACAAACTCATCTTGATAACGTTAGAGAACTTTAATAGAAAGATATGTTATGGATTACAATCAACCAAAAAGTATTCAGAAAACTGTTTGTAGGACAAATATCAATTGTTTGTCAGGCCAACCTTAGCCTGAATGACAGCCTGTAGTCTCCTGGACATGCTGTCAACCAGGTGCAACCATGCAAACCTGAATTTATAATTTTTGGTCCCAAATTATCAATTTTACTGGTAGTCCACTGTATAATTTTTGGATTTAATATGTCACAGTTTACTTTATTTTGCTATCCTCACTTACATAAATAAACTACCCACATACTTTCTTGCACCCACAAGTAAAAAAAAAAAAAATATTAAAATTATATTTAGTTTCTGAATAATTTTTGCTTTGACTGTATATCCTATATCCTATCGAGTCTAGATAAAATGGCCAGTTAGTGTATAAATTGTGAGAAATCAATTTGGACCAAAAGTTAGTGAGTAGTGAGTATAGTTAGCACTATTTTAAAACATGTATGGAGAAAACTTCAATGCAAATTAGCTCTTAAGAATTATGTAATTGGTTGGTAATTTCATTGTTGTCCTTTTTTTGTGTGTGGAAAGGATTCAGATGGCTGTGCTGCACAGAGGGACCTTGAACAAGTTGTTATTGGCATCTACTTCACTAACGCTGAGGGAGGGGATTCCACCAACACTCCAGTTGATGTTGGAATAGTGACTGAAGGTGTTGAAGTGCTTCGCGACATGGGAGACATCTCTTCTGCATGTGGACTCTTATTGGGTGTCATGTATGCAATGAACCTCAGTTATTCTCAGGAACTGAAAATGTTCTTTGAGGTGCTTCAGAAAATATTCATCCAGCTGGATGCTACCTGACTCTCAACCAAGGTACATGCTTAAAAACAAACTGTATGAGTGAACTTACATTAAGCATTTTTTATGTAAAGATAACATTGTTTAACTGTTTTCTTCTTCTTCCTCTTTTGTAAAACAGAATTAAAAAAACAGCTGTGTTGTTGATAAACTCTTCTGTTGGTGAATAAAGGAACTAACAAAGGTTGAGTTGAGTTTACTAAAGTTATTTGTGTGGAACCTGTTGACAAACTAGAGTTAATTCAACCTAACTAGTAAAAATTTAAGTTAGTGAAAGCATTTTATTTTGATTAATTAAGCTTAAATGTAATGTTTTGTTGTAAAATCATTAGTTCACTTTGAATAAACAAATATTTAATATGCAACTTCAAAACAAATTTTGTTAGTCCATATAACATAACTGACTTTAGTTAGTTGAACTCAAATGTCTCTTGTTGAGTAAAAATTAGTGATAATAGTTGGCTTGAGTCAAAAATATTATTTCTCCCTAAAACAGCCCCATTAAGTTAAATAAAATTGAAATATTTGTTTTCAGGTTTCATAATAAAATTTTGTGGAACCTGTTGACAAGAAAAATTTAATTAAACTCAAGGTTTCATTTTTTTGAGTGTACATTAATAATAGGGTGCACACAGTTATTAATTTTAAACAACTTTTATTTTAAATGAACACTGTAACAAGAAGTCATAAATATGTGCATCCATTGTACACCATGTAAACAAACTGCAAAATGCACATTACTGTAAAAAAAATAAAAAGACTGTAAATGTGCAACAGTGAAATCTATTAAGATCTTCAAACATGTTTAAGAAATAAAACATTTTTCTAAATTCAAAACGTTCAAAACAGGCCCATCATAAAGCCATCATAATGTGTAAACATTGTGACTTCAGTCAAATAGAGGATGAGAAACACTTTCTTCTTGTCTGCCCCAAATACTCCACTACAAGGCAAATCTTCTTTCCACAATTTGAAGCATTGAATTGTTCATTTTTGTCTCTAAATGACTCAGAGAAATTACATTATATACTCGGAGAGGATGATGTGGCAGTCAAACTAGCTGCAAAATATGTATATTCTATACACACCATACGAAATGGTTAATTAATTATATTTAATTTCACATATTGTTCACTATATATTTGTCATTATTATAATCAATATTAGAAATACTGTCTGCTGTTTTTATGTTTATTTATTGTATTTAATTTAATATATTTATTGTATTTTCTCTGATTTATTGTCTGTTTTATTACCTTGATATTATTATACTCTGTATATAAAATGCTTTGGCAATACTGTAACAAATGTCATGCCAATAAAGCTACTTGAACTGAACTGAACTGAAATCTATTAAGAAATTCAAAACGTTCAAAACAGGCCAATCATAATACAAAACATTCTAACTGTCCATAAAACTAACAGTTCTTAACTACAGCCTAATCATTTTTGATCACCAGATTTTTCTGCAAAAAAAGCAGCTGATGGTGACACCTTCAGGACGAGAGGTGAATATTCATATCCTCTTACGTGAAGCTGAAGCACGCGCATTAAGAATCGATATCGTTGCGTTAAATTGAAGATTGATTAAAATCGGAGAATCGATATTTTTTACCCAGCCCTAATAGTGATTAATTTAAAGATAGCAATACATCGAGAAAAAAGATACAAATAAAAAAAACAGTGCTTTAAAAAAATACTGAATACTTTCATGCAAGTCTGAAGTAATCTAACAATACTACAGAAATTGAATGTAATTATTTGAATGTAAAATAAAACAGCGTCTTCACTGTAATAAACATGCTTTGTTTCTTATTAAAACTACAAACGTCCTTCATTCAAGAGCAGTGACTGATTTTTCTCTTTGTATTTTTACGTTTTATTCATATTAGGCACAGAGACGGCAAAAGGAATATTATGTGTTTCCGCTTTAAGTGGCACACGGATCCAATATACTGTTACACACGTATTTTCATTCTCTACTGTTTATGATAATTTAAGACATAACTGACAAGAGTTTACATGAATAATCACCAAGCGTCTCATTTTGAAATATTTTTGCGTGTATTTGACCATTTAGGCATGCACCTTGAGCTAAAAGATAACTTTGCATGTCCGTGTTCTGCTCCGTCTCTGAGCGCATACACAGAACAGTGCAGTTTTCTTATACGCTATTAAAAACACAACATCAAAGAAACATTAATAAATCAAGCATGTCCCGTTTTATGAAAGTCACGTTAAGTCGCGAAAGTCATTTTCATGATCGTTTGAAGCAGAAATCGAAATCGAATTTCGATTAATTGCACAGCCCTATCTATATTAGAGCTGCTTTACTGCTGAAGTTACATTTGTTTAATAATTGGAGAACTTTGCAACAGTTAAAAGTGCAAAAAAGCCAGCTGACTGTAATGCTATTTAAGCTGCTGCTGCTGCTGCTTCTCTCAGACCCAATTTTTTAAATGTATCTCTTCCTAGAGCTTTCAAGCTGCAACCACCAAACTCGGTTCAGATGTCTGACTCTGTTTTTCGCTTTTCATAAACCAGACTATCAAAACCACTAAAATCCCATAGACTTTCATTAAGGGGGTGAAAAGTTTTGCACAATCACTAGCAAAAGCTTAATGACTATGCTTGGACAAAATGTTAAATCATGCTAGCAACATACTAAACATGTTAGCAACATGTTAATCATGTTAGAAACATGCTAGCAATGTGTTAACCATGTTAGAAGCAGGTTAGCAACATTTTAACAACATGCTTAAAACATGCTATTCAATGTAATACATGCTAATTATGCTAAAACATGATAGCAACATGTTAATTATGCTAGAAACATGCTAGCAGCATGCTAATCACATTAACATGTTAACAACATGCTAATCATACGAACATGTCAAGAACATTCTAATATTGTTAGAAACATGCTAGAAACAGGTTAACAACATGCTAACTACGCTTAAAACATGTTAACAACATGCTAATAATGCCAAAACATGGTAACAACATTTTAACATGTTAATCATGTTAGCAACATGCTAAAAACATGTTAATCGTGCTGGAAAAATGGTAGTAACATGCTAATAATGCTATCAACATGTTAAACATGTTAACATGTTAATGCTAAAGCATGCTAGTAACATGTTAATCATGCTAACAGCATGCTAATAATGATAATGTGTTTGCAGCATTCTAATAATGTTAGCAACGGGTAGACATGTTAATTATGTTAAAAACATGCTAGCAATATGTTAACCATGTTAGAAAAATGCTAGCAACATTTTAACACGTTAATCATGCTACAAAGATGTTAGCAACATGCTAATCATGCTAGCAACATGCTAAAAACATGTTAATCGTGCTGGAAAAATTTTAGCAACATGTTAAAACATGCTAATCATACTAGAAACATGTTAATATGTTAATGGTAAAGCATGCTAACAACATGTTAAAACATGCTAATAATGCTGGAAACATGCTAACGTGTTTGCAGCATTCTAATAATGTTAGAAACGGGTTAACAACATGTTAATTATGCTAAAAACATGTTGCTAATATGTTAAACATGTTAGAAACATGGTAGCAACATTTTAACATGCTAATCATGCTAACAACATGATAAAACCATGTTAATCATGCTGGAAAAATGGTAGTAACATGCTAATAACGCTATCAACATGTTAAACATGTTAATCATACTAGAAAAATGTTAAAATGTTAATGCTAAAGCATGCTAGTAACATGCTAATCATGCTAACAGCATGCTAATAATGATAACGTGTTTGCAGCATTCTAATAATGTTAACAACGGGTAGACATGTTAATTATGTTAAAAACATGCTAGCAATATGTTAACCATGTTAGAAAAATGCTAGCAACATTTTAACACGTTAATCATGCTACAAAGATGTTAGCAACATGCTAATAATGCTAGAAGCATGTTAACATGTTAATAATGCTAATCGTGTTAAAACATGCAAGCAACATGTTAATCATGCTAACATGTTTGCAACATTCTGTTAGAAACACGCTAGACAAAGGTTAACATTTTAACGTCATCCTGATCATGCTAGCAACATGCTAAAAACATGTTATTCATGCTAGAAAAATGTTAGCGACATGCTAATCATGTTAACATGCTTTAGCATGTTTCTAACAAATTGACATAATTGACAAATTATGCTTGAAACATGTTAACATGTTAATCATGTAATCTAATAATGCTAACAACATTAAACATTTTAACATCTTAATCATGCTAGCAAAATGCTTAAAACATGCTATTCATGCTAGAAAAACGTTAGCGACATGCTAATCGTGCTAGCATCATGTTAACATGTTTCAAGCATGATTAGTCATGTTAGAAACATGTTAACAACATGCTAATCATGCTAAAGCATGCAAGAAACATGCTAATAATACTAACAACATGCCAGCCACGTTAAAAACAAGCTAATCATGCTAACAACATGTTTGCAACATTCAAATAATGTTAGAGACATGCTATCAACAGGCTAACAACATGATAATCATGCTTGAAACATGTTAAAAACAAGCTAATCATGCTAACAACATGTTTGCAACGTTCGAATAATGTTAGAGACATGCTAGCAACAGGCTAACAACATGCTGGGAACATGTTAAACGTGTAAAAAACATGCTAACAACATGCTAATAATGCTAAACACATGTTAAATCATGTTATCACCCTGTTGAAAAAACAGCATATGCTGGTTAGGTAGGTTCTAATGCTGGTTTAAGTTGGTCCTTAGCTGGTTTATGCTGGTTCCTAGCTGGTTTATGCTGGTGCTTAGCATCAAAACCTACCTAACCAGCATATGTTGTTTTTTTCAACAGGAAAATGTGCTAAATCATGCTAGCAACATGTTATTAACATCTATCTAATCTAAATATCTAAACTTTCAAACCTCAACTGTTTTACAACTACTTCAGACTAGGCTTTCTCAAACCAACTTCAAAGTTCTTAAACTTCACTCATCTAGTTTAAATCTTGTGATAAATATGAACATTACATTAATGATCAGTTTGTTATTATTGTTGTTATTTAGTCAATGGCCTTTGTTGATGAAACATGAGCAGAACGAATTTCAGTGTAAATCATTCATAAATCCTTCCTTTCATAATTTATCACACTTAACCGAGTGCAACAGTTTACATCAATTATTTTTACAGTACAACACATACTACAAAAATTTGTTCTGCCTATGTTTTAAAGAATAAATCCATAGTTACCAAATGTTGAAAAAGTAAATATACAATTGAAATGTCAGCAAGAACAGTATGAAAGCAATTTATTGTCAATAGTCTGAAAATAGATTTGACTTCTGTCATCACATCACTAAACTTCCCGTTCAGCCAAGTTCCTTTCAGTATACTTGGTCCCCATTGACACCAATGGAAAGCGAATGCACTTGTTGCATTTGCATTGAAATGAGAAGGAAGATCTGGCAGTCCTGCACTGCCGTGTGTTTATTTGTCTGGGCCCGTGACCGAGAATTCAATCTCATCAGAGCTATTTTAACTGCATGGAGACAACTCATCACTTCTGCTTATTTGAAGAGAAAATGAGCATTGAGCACTGTCAAATAAACCAGTTCCAGTTCTAAGTCCCAGACTCCCTGGGAAAACAGAGTGGTCTCCATGTCTATCTCAAAAGTTAAATATGGAACGTTTGGAAGATTGTGACGTACGGAAAAAGAGCTGGACGGGTCATGCATCTAACCAAAGGCTTTTAAAAAGTAGATGCAAGCTTCACCCTATAATTAGGATTTAGTACCAAGACAAAAACACCTCATCTCAAAAGAGTTCAGGAGAGGTTGGTTTGGCCCATTACTGGCAGTTGCTCAAGACCTTCATGCTGCATCATTATAAAGTCACAGCTGCGATCTGGGATCCGAACATGCTGTGTCTCCGTACACAGATAGAGATTAGCAAAGCCCATACGTCATTATCAGAAGATAATCCTCCGCCCCTGAGCCCAGGCTCTCTGCCGTGTTATTGTTTGAAAAAGTTCTTCCATTTCATTCCAGTCGACTGAGTTATATTTAGATACCTGTAATACCAGAGGACTTGGGCCGACAGGACTGGTATTAACAAATCTGATTGATTGTGTTATCAGTGGATTAGAGGAGTATATTTAGACTTTCTGTGAAAGGTGAGATGTTCTGGGATAAACATGGATTGACTAAGAATGTAAAGCCTAATAATTTACCTGTTTGAGAAAAAGTTAGGGGACGTTTTTTGAACTGTAGAAAAGATATACAAAATATAACTTAATTTGTTTAGATGGACCTTTGTTAAACTGAATTGTGAATGGTTAGGCAAAAAAATTGAGTGATTTTTAGTTTTTGTGCCGCTTTTATTTGTGAAGTTTGCTATGATTTATATGACTTCATCTGCACTTTTGATTTGTTTGACTGCTAAAGAAAACCCCAGGAAGGACAAAGCTGTAAGCCACAGTGCTGTCAATATCAAATGTTTTGTGGTGACTTCGGGTCTAGCTTGCAGACAACATAGTTTATATTGGTCAATTTAACAAAATAACTCTGGATGCCAGGAAATATAATACAGTCACTTTTGTCTGGGCATTATTGATTCGATTTTGATTGCATTCTTGTTTCTGAACTGCAGGGGGCTCGATATCAAACTCTTGTTTGCGATATAAATACATTTATGTAATCATGACAGCAAAAGAGTCTTGTACATTTAAACTGACTGTAGCTTTAGGCATGCTAAAAAGGTGAAGGTGTTTGTCAAATTCTGCAGAAGAAACCAAATATACGTTTTATTTAATTTTCTTTTAAAATAACATTTGATAAAAAATATATCTATTTTTAAAATAATATTTTAAAATCTATTTTACATATAAATTATAATATATATTTTTTGTTTGTTTGACAGAATGTAGTTTTAAGAGATTTTAGGTGAGAATGTACTTTTTTAGACTTCAAATATGGGGTTTATTAATAAAGAAAACATCTATTTGTTTTTGAAGATGTGAGTTCCAAAATCTAATCACGTTTAATTTTATGGAACTTCACTGCTGTATATTAGAGCGCTGTCTTTGTACTTTTTCCTAGCAACTTTTATGATGGCTGTTGTTGTTTATTTATTGTTATTATTATTATTATTATTAAATAAGTAATATTTTATATAAATAAGAGTAGTTTTTAATAGTATTTAGTATTGAGAAACGGTGTGTGTTTGTGATTTTAGTTAGATTGTTACATCATTAGATGCAGACAGGAAACTGTTTTTATAAGTGAGTCAGTGGTAAAGACTTTTATATTGAAAGATACAGAAACGCTGTTGTAAACAAAGTTACATTTACTTTCAACGAAACCTTGCAAGACACAGTGCTTTAATTCAGAAATAACACTTAACAGATGAAAGGATAGTACGGCAAAGATATCGCTTTTCTCAGCGGACATGCAAACTAATGTTTTATTGTAAATATGAGATTGAGCTGAAGAATGAATGCTGTATCAGATTCAGGTTATCACACTTGCCCAGTCCATATCTCTCGCATAATAGTCTACTCTACATAATACACTGAGCTTTCAATACAGTAATACAATAAGCTTTTAATGAAGTAACTTAACGTTCGTTCGTTACTAGTTTTTAAAATGACGTTTTCAAATTAATGACGTAGGTTTACTCAGCTGTTAAACTGTCAAACTAAGATTTGAATCAGTGGTGCAAAGTAGTAGTTGGCACAAAAGAGGGTTTTTAAAGACACTGTTGTTTTTTTCTTATGCATTTACACACTCATGCTGTCGAACAAACAATTGTTACAAACAATTCTGCCATTATAGCATATACAGTTATTTCTAGAGGTAAATGTAGAGTCAACTAAGCTCCTGAAAGTTTTCTCCACTTCATATGCGGTGCACATATTCCACTACTGGCAATTTAGCAAAAGACATTTTCAGTTCCATTTGACTTGTTCAATTGCATTTGAAGCTGACAGCCTGATGTCTTTGGCTCCAGGGCTGTTCGAGCTGCTTAACCTAAGGAATGAATGCATAAACCACCTGGGAACAACAAACACACCTGCTCAGAACTCTATATAAACCATGGAGGAAACACGTGAAAGCTCAGACCAGAACAAATATGTTGAAATGCGTGTTTGCATGTACGATTGTTTGCTCGTCTTGAGAGCTTTCAGACGAGCTTGTGCGAGAAGAGATTACTAAAGAGAGACGGGCTGCAATACACAAGGGTCACAAAGACTTTGATTTATAATTTGTCATCGTGTCCATTCTTAAAACACAATTAACCTCTGCTGTCTGGGGCTGTTTGCCATGAATTTGCCAATTACAGAGAGGAAAGAGTCTTGTACAATGAGCGAGAAGAGGGGTTACGTAATGCCATCCTCTCCATCCTGTTAAAAGTGCACTTTCAGGGGTTATTGTGATATATTGTAAATATGCAATCGAAGTAGAGAGAAACAACACCCGGGAACTGGGAAAACAAGCTGAAAATGAACTCTTGGGCATTAGAGAAGAGTATGAAAAAGATGTAGCTGTCTGTTTCACCATTAAAATCACCATATAAGGCTGGCAAAGTCAACTGAGATGCAGCCAACTTATTACTTTTGTTCAGCAAGGCTTTAAAAAATGAATCCGTGAATAAGACTGTGTTTCAGTTTGTGAGTTAATGAGAGTTGTCAGGCTAATTTAAACATAATTCAAAAGGGTCAAAGTCATATGAGTCTATAATTTTGCTAGAAATTGGACAACAGTCCATCGCAATAATGTTGACTATAGTTTATTTTATCTACAGTCTTTCTCTGTCATCACTTTTTTTGTATTTAGACAGCAAGCATGCAAGACTCAAGCGTCATTTATTTTGCTAAGGCATTGTTAGAATGTCTTAATAGGCATAAATCAGACGTTCATAGAACCAGATCTGAATGAGAACCAGTTCTCAGTTCCAACCTTCTTTTTGGGTTAACTAAGACAGACAAAAATGGTTTAACAGGAGGAAGGCCTTGCCAGTGTAGTTTAGTAAAACATTTCACACATGTCCAAATGTTCAACATTACAGAACACCGCTAGCATATTTTCCCAAAGGAGTAAGAGACTATTCTGTTCTAGCGCTGAACACAAGAGGTCCATGTTCATTTTACAGGAGTATGATATTTCTTCCTGCCTGAGCATTTAAGGAAAGTTTAGAAGGACAAGCTTTTATTTATCCACCACCAAATAGTACTTGTGTCATCCTGTAATCTTTCTGATAAGTCATGCTACCTGAGGGACAAAGCTTTGTATCTTTGCTTGCAGACATATTGTTTAGAAATCTATCCAAGTGAAGAATGTATAATAATGCTGAGGAAAAATTCCTCCAGAAAGAATGGACAACAAAGAGAATTATCTGGGAAAAAATATCAATCTCATTTCAAACAAGTCTGCCATCTAGTGCTGCTTCTACGAAAGCATCTAATGTTGTTGTATAACATTTTAATGCAAAAAAAGACTTTCAGCGCTTAAATTTCAGTAGAAAGTAGCAAACAATCTGACACCACTAGATAACATTTCAAATAAATGCACACAAATGTCTCATTTCTGAGCCACATAAAAAGAACTGGAAAAAATGACTGTTTTCAAGGAGGTTTCCCCCAAACACTCCCTCCATCTGCCATTGGTTGCTCAAGCAGATAGCTCCGCCCCAGACTCAAATCATTGGCTGTTTTAATGCTGCTGTTTCGGGCTGATTAGGGAAAGAACGTTTAAAATGTGGTGAATTGTTTGTTTTTTAAGGGAATCTCAAATGTTCACCAAACCGTATTTAGTTGATACATTAGAACAGTAATAATGTGAAATATTATTACAATGTAAAATAAAAGTTTTCTATTTTAACATATTTTAAAATTGTTCCTGTACTCTCAGAAAAAAAGGTACAATAGCTGTCACTGGGGTGGTACCCTCACAAACAGTACTAATGCGTACTATTTAATATGTGACCCTGGACCACAAAACCAGTCTTAAGTAGCACGGGTATGTTTGTAGCAATTGCCAAAAAAAATGTTTATGGGTCAAAATTATCAATTTTTCTTTTATGCCAAAAATCATTAGGATATTAAATAAAGATCATGTTCGATGATGTCTTATTTTGTAACTTTCCTACCATAAATATATCAAGAATTTCATTTGGACAACTTTAAAGGTGATTTTCTCAGTATTTAGATTTTTTTGTACCCCCAGATTCCAGATTTTAAAATAGTTGTATCTCGGCCAAATATGATGTATGAAATGATGAAATTTCAGAAGATGTTTAAATCTCAATTTACAAAAACTTACCTTTATGACTGGTTTTGTGGTCTAGAGTCACAAATGCACACTTTCAGTACTAGTATGTACCTTTAAGGTACTTATATGCATCCTTTAGGGTAAATAAGGTACAAAAGTGTGCCTTTTGAAAAGATACCACTACAGTGACACCTTTTGTACCTTTTTTCCTAAAAGTGTGTAATAAAAAAAGCTACATTTTCAGCATCATTACTCTTCAGTCCTCAGTGTCACGTGATCCTTGAGAAATCATTCTTATATATGCTGATTTGGTGCTTAAGAAACATATCTTAATATTTTAATGTAGTGAGGAAAATGTGATACATTTTTTTTCAGGATTAATATTGTTTTGTAACATTATGAATGCCTTTACTTTCACTTTAGTTTAATTTATATCCTCCTTGCTGAAAAAAAAACCCAATATAATAAAATAATAATAACTGCTCCAAACTTTTGAATGGTAGTGTAGTAATAATTCAAATTGATATTTTTAAGGAAAATTATCATACAAGTCTAAATTGCACTGAGACTGCATGTTCTTTTCAAACATCTAAAACAATTCTATATATATAGCCTTTGATTATGTTTTTAGACAAAAGTGAACAAAACTAAAACTGTGAATACTGTTTTTTCCAGACACAGAGGCTCATGTGTAATAATATCATGTTGTTTCAGAAACCCCTGTGCCTGATTCCCGCTGTCTGGCAACCCTGTGCTCTGCTCACCCGCTGCATGGCCACCAGCACAGCGCTCTCACTGCCAGCATATGGCACAGCGTCTGAAGCCCCCCTGAGGCTCTCCTGCTCCCAGAGCCCATCTCTTTCTCTGCATGGCTTCTGAACGTAAGTGTGAATGTCAGGGATCAGCACGCTGGTGGACATTAGTGACTGCTAGCTGAAAGAGCAACACCTGTAGCAGATCTGAGATCAGTTAGTTAGTGCTTTAGGCAACTTAAGAAGCAGCTGTGTTTCAATGAAAGCGCCAGGGTATAGGTCACACAAAGTGCAGATCGGAAGGAAATTGTGCTTGTTTTCTCTAGAAGTGGATAAGTAGGTTTGTTTGTAGTTCAAAATCTATTTAAAAAAAAATAATAATTTACATAATTAAAATAATGTCATGTTGGGACAAGTTACATTTTATAATTACGCAATTATAAAAATATCTATTTTTTAATTGAATTAATCATTTACATCTATTAAAAAACGTAACTATTCAATAAAAAATATTTATTATATGTATATGTGAGTGCTGACTAAATTGGTAATTTATCCTGCAGCTCTAAAAGCTTCAAAATATTAACATTTAAAGAATATATTGTGAAAATTCAAAAGCTGTGCAGCCACAGAAAAATAGCTTTTATCTAAACCACAAAAGACTGGTAATTATATACGCAAGAGATGACAACAGAAGAATAAAATTGTTAAGCTTTTTTTTTCAGTGAACATCCATGAGCTTTAAAAGGAGCTGTCACATCTTGAATAGTGCCCTATTCAAACCTCAAAACTGCTTTTCATTTATGAAGAAAACAAACCAGGATACTGAAGCAACTGTCAGTAAGAGTCAAAGTAGAAATATAATGACCTTTTTTTAAATTTAAAGCAAAGATAACAACAATACTGTGTAATTGTGTGTTAAAATGCTGCATATTCCATTCTTACTACTATATATTACAAACGGCTGTATCTTTAATTAGTGATTAGTTAAAAAAAACTGCTCTTGATAAACAATTCACTTTAATCCAAGATACCATTTACCATTTTACCAATTTACCATTTTAATATCTACATTTACCTTGTTTTAAGGATATTTTTACTGTAAAAAACCTTTAGATTTTTTTTTTATAGTTTTATAGTTATAGATTTTTTTATTTACTAATATTTTGATTTGGTTGTGCATTGAAATGTTTTTTTTAGTATATCATGTTAAACAAACTAAGAAATGCTGCTTAAATAAAATAAGGTTTTATATATTATTTTATTTCAATCAACAAGAAGTTTAAAGAAAGAAAGATATATAAGATATAAAAGGTTTGAACAGTAAGATTTTTAAGATGTTTTTAAGACATCTTTTCTGCTCACCAAGCCTGCATTTATTTGATCCAAAGTGCAGCAAAAACACTAAATATTTGAAATATTTTTACCATTTAAAATAACTGTTTTCTATTTGAATATATTTTAAAATGTAATTTATTACTCCAATCACATGATCCTTCAAAAATTATTCTAATATTCTGATGTGCTGCTCAAAAAACATTTATTTTTATTATATATGTTGAAAACAGCTGAGTAGAATTTTTTTTCAGGTTTCTTTGATGAATCAAAAGTTCAGAAGAACAACATTTATCTGAAATAGAAATCTTTTGTAACATTATAAATGTCTTTATCATCAGGATATGTGAAGGATCATATGACATTAAACATTGGAGTAACGATGCTGAAAATTTAGCTTTGATCACAGAAATAAATTATATATTAAAATATATTCAAATAGTATATTTTAAATAGTAAAACATTTCAAAATGTTACTGTTATTGCTGTACTTTGGATCAAGTAAATGGCTTGGTGAGCAGAAGAGCCTTTTTGAAAAGACATTCAAAATCTTAATGTTCAAAAATTTTGAATGGTAGTGTATATTATGTATAATTTAAAATTACAAGTTCATAAATGTTTCTTATAGGCTACATTCACAGATTGCATATAGACAACAGTCTATGGTATGTCCTCATTTAAATAACTCAGTAAATGTGTGTGTGTGTGTGTGTGTGTGTGTGTGTGTGTGTGTGTGTCAAACAAGCAAACGTTCAGGACCTCGGAGAGCTCCCTGAGGCAGGTGTGACCACTGATTCCCCCCGGCACACACACACACATACCTCCTGAGCAGAGGTGATTATGGCACACACAGCAGCCCTGGGCAACCGGGACACACTCTGGATATTTCCATCAACTTTCCACTCCAAAGCAACAAGGCAGGAAAAAACCAGCCTACATTTTCCCCTCCCAACACACACACACACACACACACACACACACACACACACACACACACACACACACACACACACACACACACTTCCAGATAACTACTCTCCCTGACTGACCTGTCCTTATCTCTCACATATATACATGTACACACACTTACTACTGGTAAACAACCTAAATGTCAATTAAACGTCAGAGCAGTTGAGGTAAACACCACATTTACAACACAGATTTGGTGAAATAGAATGACTAGTTGTCATATAAGCCACATGTCAGACTGCAACAGGGCATTTAAGAGTTTTGTTTCACATTTCAAGCCTTAAGCTTTCTCTGATCCCCGGAAGAAGAGATTTTATCCAGGAATCTCCCAACTGTTACCACATGGCAATCTGCACTGCTGACTGGCCACAGAAGTACATTATCAACAGATAATACATCCTACTACGAGCAAAAGCAAATTTATTTGTGTACAACCAGGCTGCTACTGAACAAGTGCAAAGGTTTAACGTTGTGTTATTTATTAATATTTGTAATATTTTAATTTGCTATTTAAAATATGTTTTAGTGATTTCATGTGATTTTGTCATTTTTATTTAAAATATTACTTTAGTTTTACCAACATTAAAGGGGCTATATGTAACTTTCTGAAATTTAAACTCAAGACTGACACCTGTGGCCAAAAAACGGAACTGCTCTTCCTTTCTGCTCGCTCTCACAGCGCGCGCTCATACGTACACACTTCACAAGTCATCCGCTGCAAAGAAGTCAACATTATGTTTACAGAGGTAAGAACAGTCAAATACATATATTGTTTGAGAAACTAAGTTTGTTTGCAATATATATGACTAGCGGTGGTGGCAGAGTGATCTGAAACGTTTAACATGAACGCGCTTGACGTCACATCCGCAGACAGCGCGCAAAAAATCCGACCCGACAGAAAATAGGAAAAATAGGATACAGGCTTATAGGTGCACCCACTGTGAGCTGACAAGGTGTCAGTATGCTCATCAGGAGATGTTTGAGTCATAAATGGTCAAATAAAAAGGCTATTGTTACGTTTATTTTGGGGAAAAAGTTACATATAGCCCCTTTAAAGAGATAGTTCACCTAAAACGTACCCTAAAAATCACCCTATGATTTACTCACCCTTAAACCATCCTAGGTGTATATGACGTTCTTCTTTCAGATAAATACAATCAGAGTTATATTAAAAAATGTCCTGGCTCTTCCAAGCTTTATAATGGCGGTGAATGGGTGTTGAGATTTTGAAGTCCTATAAAGTGCATCCATCTATCATAAAAGTTACACCACACGGCTTTGGGGGGTTAATTAAGGCCTCCAGAAGCAAATCGATGTGCTTGTGTAAGATAAATATCCATATTTATCCTTTATAAATATGTACACGTTCATGAGAGAGTGGTGTTCCAGCGAAAGACATTGGACGTAAGCGTAAAGTAAGCTCTGGTGAGAATATGCTAGTCTCGCAAGAACCAAGTTGTTTACAGCAAAGAAAAAACAGTCTCCTTCTAGTCTTATATCAAAATCCTCTGAACTTTTTCCTTTACAAATTGTTGTTTTGTACTTCTAATTGGTGACAGGTGTTTTGTTTTGCTTAGCGGAGTTAGCGAAAGCTAGAGATTAAATAAAGTTATGAATATGGATATTTTTCATTGATCACAAATGCATCAGTTCGATTCAGAAGGCCTTTATTAACCCCCTGGATCTGTACTTTTTATGATGGATGGGTGCACTTTAATGGACTTCAAAATTTCAACAGCCATTAACTCCCATTATAAAGCTTGGAAAAGCCAGGACATTTTTGAATATAATTCCGACTGCATACATCTGAAAGAAGAAAGTCATATACACCTAGGGTGGCTTAAGGGTGAGTAAATCATGGGGTAATTTTCATTTTTGGGTGAACTATCCCTTTAAGGAAGATGTTGGTTATATTTTAGTCCATACCTTAGAAGTTCTTTTAGGTTTCACAGACATAAAGGTTATGAGTAAACGATGGCAGAATTTTCATTTTTGGGTGAACTGTCCCTTTAATAAATTTTTATTTCAGTTTTAGTTTTAGTAATTCAACTTACACATTTATTTCAGTTAGTAGCAAAGGCAACATTTCTAATTTCCATTTCTATTTCATTTTATTTCCGCTTTATTTCAATTATCAAGGTGTGGATGGTTGCAAGAAAAGGTTGCTGCAGTGCTGTATTCTGGCGCTGGAAGCTGAATAATGATATTCACATATGCCCTTGGCACTAGGAAAAATATCTCAATAAAGCTTGAGCTGGCTATTTGCATCAAATTTACAAGGTGGAACAAGAAAGACAAGTTAGCGAAAATTCACTGGTGATTTGCCAGAAGATGTGATGGAAATGATACAGAGTCTTATTCAGCAGAGATCCTCCCTGGGCATTTAAACACTTCCAGTGCCAGATCCAGAGATCTGACAAGCAAACCAGACAATATTGGCCAGCAGCAGCAACACTACAACATAGATAACGGCTGAACATAAACAACCGTTGGAGATGAAGCTGCTAGTCTGACACTAAAAAAGCAAAAAAATTAAAACATTGTTTTCGGACAATACATATCTTCACAAACAATTCACTTTGCTGATGCTTTAGGGGAATTTAAATATTATTTCTCAATTTGATTCATTTATCACTTGGGCTGGATTTCATTTAATCTCCTTCCCGCCAGCGCTAAATACCATGTCTTAACTAAAGACATGCTTCTAATCTGCTAGCATTAATAGGCTTTGTTTGATGACATTTCCTGTGCTGTTTTACTCTTTATTTATCTGATAGGGGTAAGAAGTTTGTTCAAAAGCGTCTGCTGAGAGCAGCTGATAAATAAATTCCACATCTCTCTGACAGGTGAATAAAGAAGGCGTCAGCTACTTCAACAAGGCAAGATTACACATAATATTACATTCCTCACAGTGGCCTTTTTCTCATTACGCCATGACAAAAGCAACAGAGGAACACGATTTAAGCAAATAAGTCATTAGGCGATGTGTAATTAAGCGTCATATTGGAAATGTTGATCTTAACGCAAGGCTGGATGAATAAGAAACCGCTGATTAAAAAACACATTCGCGTCGTTTGTTTATTCTTATTTCTGACTAAGAGCCTAGATTACACAAGTCTTTAGAGAAATCCGAATGTTATTTTGGAAAATGACAAAGTCATGAACAATGTGGCGCAGGTCCCAGACAAAAGAAAAACGAATTCATTTTCACCTCTGGCTCGCTGAGACAGAAACAACAGTCGATAGCAGCTCTGGGAAATATACAGTTCCCAAAAGAATGGCATGAGCTCTGGATTTTATTCAATTATTAATAAAAGGTGCTCTGAACAGCCAGTGGAACTTTGGGTTTTGAGATTATATATTGAAGCATCAATTTCAAGTATGATATTGCTTTTATCAGTTCAGTAAACAAGAAGTTAATGTAAATAATTCTTACATAATGTACAACATACGGTTGAAGTCAAAAGTTTACATACACCTTGCAGAATCTGAAAAATGTTCATTATTTTACCTAAATAAGAGATCATGAATCACATGCATCCAAAAATGCTTATTAAAATGTATAAAAATGTTATTTTTCATTTAGTACTGACGTTTTAGAAAGGCCGTTTAAATATAGTCCACAAGAAAAAATGTGATGCGATCTAGGAAAACCCAACACATGGTGAAATTTGACCTTTTTTAGGTTTTGATACCATATGAAAGCTAAGTTCAAGCCCTTTCCAAAACTGTTTTTAGTTTGTCCATAGCTTAAAAAGTAACTTAAAAAGTTATGGCTATCTTATCTTAATTTTGAGAAAAACAGTTTTAAAGTGAGACAGGTTTTACTTTAACTTTATGGGTTTAACGAAAGCTGTCTGTCAAGTCAGGGCATAGTCTCTGAACTTTTGATCACCCCTTGTATGTTTAGATGACACGAATAGTGTACCTTGTAGTTAAGCAAGCACAGCTCAACAGTTCTCACCTTTTCATATAACAGACTCTCATCGGACTCCTCTTAAAGCTGGGTACACACCAAAAAGATATTCGGGCTGATTTTGGGCCAATTTCTCCCCTTCCGACAATCCTAGGTAACGTCCAATTATCTTGGTGGTTCTAAAGATTATTTTATCAGATTTTCCCGTATTGTGATGTGTGTTAAGAGTGACTGAATCTGCCCTGAAGAATGACGAAGGCACCTCGATCACGAATCGTAAATATTCAACGTGTGTCCAACAATAAATCACTATTTTTCTGCACTAAACAAGTGAATTTTGCCAAGATATTTTCAGAGATTAACATGGTATAGAATAATAATATAATGAAAACCTAATTTTTACAAAAAAATTGACATTCAACCTATTTTTCGAATTTCCTGAAAATGTTGACAGGTTTCCCAGATCGCATCACAAATAAATGACCCTGTTCAAACGTTTACATATGCTTGACTCTTAATACTCTGTTGGTACCTGAATGATCCACAGCTGTGTTTTTTGGTTTAGTGATAGTTGTAGTCCCTTGTTTGTCCTGAACAGTTAAAATGCCCGCTGTTCTTCAAAAAAATCCTTTTAAGTCCCACAATTTTTGGGGGGGTTTTGTGTATTTGAACCCTTTCCAACAATGACTGTATGATTTTGAGATCCATCTTTTGACACTGAGGACAACTGAGGCACTCATAAGCAACTATGACAGAAGGTTCAAATGCTCACTGATGCTCCAGAAGGAAAAATGATGCATTAAGAGCCAGGGTGAAAACTTTTGAACAGAACGAAGATGTGTACATTTTTCTTATCTTGCCTAAATATCATATATATCAAATTTTTTTCATTTAGTGCTGCCCTTCTGAAGCATACAGTCATTGTTGGAAAGGGTTTAAATACACAAAATACACTAAAAAGCCAAAGAATTTATGGGACCTGAAGGATTTTTCTGAAGAACAGTTTAACTGTTCAGGACAACTATCATTAAACAAAAAAAAGCTGTGGATCATTCAGGTAACAACACAGTATTAAGAATCAAGAGTATGTAAACTTTTGAACGGGGTCATTTTTATAAATTCAACTAATATTTTCTCAATATATCCTTTTATATAATGTTTATTTTGTATGATCCCTCTTATTTTGGTAAAATAATTAACATTTTGCGTCATTGAAATAATGGTGCCCCCATAGTCCAAAATGTCTAAAACGATGTGGATTTTTTTTATGTAACATGATATCATTATGACCAAAATATTATGTTACATCACTCAAATTAAAGTTACGGCAGTGTTAAATCTGTGCCTGTTATATCTCATATACAAACAAACAAAAATATAACTCAGTAATATGTTAAAAAGCTTTACTGTGGCTTTTCTTGGAATCAATTTGACGAACTGGAGTAAAACCCATGTTTTCTAAGTGGTCATGTGACAGTGGCGGGGGTGGACTGCTTTTAGAGCCAGTCTCTGCTTACAGTGTAATAGCTCAATGATCAGAAAATCATGTCCACATGGATTCTTTGCTACTACTTTAATCGTTCACCCATAAAAAAATAACATACTTCACCCTTAAGACAGTTTAGCCACACAAGAACAGCAAGTCCTTTGGTCCATTGTGAGCAAGTATATGCTATAAATATGTGTTAACATTAACTGTGCATAAATTTAGCCTATATCTTAAAAGAGGATTCTTGGAACGAATGGGTCCTGTCCCAGTTCTACAGTCATTACTCACAGCACACACTTTGATAATGTGTGTGGAAATCGTCAGGGTTGGAAGTCACAATGGCACTAATCTCTGCGCAGGATTCTTAAAAAGAGCCTTGCTGTGAGTAATGTGGATTGAGTGAGCTATTTCCAGCGCTCGGTGCAGTAAAACCTCACCCTGACTCACCGTGCATACTTTAGGAGGACATTAATATTTTACCAGCATTATAGCTCACAAAAAATGTCCTCAGATCTTCCCTCTATAGCGGTCTCACAGTAATACAGTTTAACACTTCACAACGATGAGGAAACATCCAAGCAACAGTTCACATATTCAATGGGCCTCTTGGTTTACTTAAAATGTTCGTCAAGGTTACTTGCAAGGTTATTCCATACTTGAATAGAAAACTAAAGCTACTGATTTAAAAACATTTTTAGACTAAAATAAATAAAATAATTAGTGTAAAGTAAATAGACGTGATCATTTCCACAAAATTTAGTATTAAACAGGCTGTTTTTACCTTTACTATATCAGTAACCTCTGGCTGACCTCTGCGTACTTAAATGGAGCAAAGTTGCAGAAAAAAGGCATTTTCAAATACACTGCCAGTCAAAAGTTTTTGAACTGTAAGATTTTTTTAAATATTTTTTTTGAATAAGTCTCTTCTGCTCACCAAGCCTGTATTTATTTGATCTAAAATACAGTAAATGCAGTAATATTGTGAAATATTTGTAGTATTTAAAATAACTGCTTTCTATTTGAATATATTTTAAAATGTAGTACATTCCTGTGATCAAATCTAAATTTTTAGCATCATTACTCCAGTCTTCAGTGTCACACGATCCTTCAGAAATCATTCGAATATGCTGATTTGCTGTTTAAGAAACATTTTTATTATTATTATCAATATAAAACAGTTGAGTAATTTTTGTCAGGATTCTTTGATGAATATAAAAATTCAAACATTATCATTTATCTAATAAGCTTTTGTAACAGTATACACTATAAAATTAAAAAGCTTGGAGTCAGTATTTTTTTATTTTGAAAAAGAAATTATAGAAAATAATACTTTTATTTAGCAAGGATGCTTTAAATTGATCAAAAGTGATGATAAAGACATTTATAATGTTATAGAAGATTTTTATTTCAGATAAATGCTGTTTTTCTGAACACTCTTTTCATCAGATAAACTGTTTTCAACATAATAATAGTAATAATAATAGTAAAATGTTTTTGAGCACCAAATCAGAATATTAGAATGATTTCTGAAAGATCATGTGACTGTAGTAATGATGCTAAATATTTAGCTTTGAAATCACAGGAATAAATTACAAAATATATAATATTTAAATGTTAAATAAATATAATAAATACTTAAATGTTAAAATATATTTAAATAGAAAACAACTATTTTAAATTGTAAAAAATATTTTTCAAATTTAATTAAACAAACAAAATTAAACAAAAAGAAATCTTATTGTCTATTATTCCATGGAATGTCTGGATACTGGATTCTGATTGGCTGGCAGGTGTGCAGTAAAACCGTTTAATGCACAGGTAGTTCCAAGTCAGTTTAATCACCGTTCTATATTAATGCGCTGCTTTAATTGATGCACGCAAAAGCACAGAGAGAGAGAGAGAGAGAGAGAGAGAGAGAGAGAGAGAGAGAGAGAGAGAGAGAGAGAGAGAGAGAGAGAGAGAGAGAGAGAGAGAGAGAGAGAGAGATCGCATTGTGCTGCGCACATACATAAACTTCTTGTCAGCGTTTGCCTGCGATCCTTATTAAAATATCCCAGATACTAGATCGCTACATTATATTCCTCAGTACCGGGTTGGTAAAACTGCTGTTTTTGAATGAATTGTTGTTTGTAGAGAGAGACGCACAGCATGCAGGTACGCACGCACATTCACATACACACACGCAACTGTCATCTCTCTTGCCTTCACACTCTCTCTTGGTCGATCGATAATCTACTGAAACAAATGCTATTTTTCATTCAAATAAATGTGATTTTACCGGACTATTTAATCTCTGAGTCTGATTTGAAGCAGGCAGAATGCTAGAGCTGTGTGTCATAACTGACGAAAATAACCGTCTTTTTTATCCATTCAGTCAAATTTTGCGCTGCAAATATCAATCCTAGTTTCAATTTGTCTATAACCATGGAATAAGCGGGATAATCAACGGCTTGCCGTGCGTTAAAGGATTTAAAATGCACTTCGCGGAGGCAACCACCCTCCGCTTCCCGTCGGGCGGTTATTAGCCTCCACGTCGTGCATTTAAAATCCTTTAACGCACGGCAAACCGTTGATTATCCCTTACGTAGTGTATAAGTGGGAATATTATAATATGTAAATATGGATGATAATTTTATATTTGCATATTTTAATGCACGTGTGACATCAAAATATTGTCTTATTATTATTTTGATTATATTACTAGTACTACTAATTGAAATATAAAAAATATTAACAAAAATATTATTTTGTAATATTTCATTTTAAAACAAAAAAACAAGTATCAAAACAACAACAATAATAATTATTATTATTATTACTATCATTGCTGCTACTACTGGTTAAAATACTATTTTACTTACCACTGAAGAATTCTAATACTGTTCTAATTTGTTAAACTCTTAAAAAATATTTTGTAGGAAACCCACAGCTGTTTTTGCAGGGTACGTTTTCAAAAATATTTCTACATACAGTATTAAAGTACACTGAATAAAGTCCATATGTCAGCTTTAAAGTTTGATAGTGGATATTGTGGTCTTATTTATGTAAATATTAGGTGTTACTCATCTCTAAGGATGAGACTATGATGGCACCAATGTACCATAGTCTATTAGAGCACTTTTATATTCATTGTGGTGCTAATCCATGTTGCAGCTGCATCCTAATAAACACTCTCTAGCCTTTGATTACAATAAATCAGAGCCCAGAGCTTTTTGGCTGTCTTTCCAACAGGGTTTGATTTGCGGTCTTGAACAGAGAGCAACGTCATTGCCCCAGCTTACAAAGGTTCAATGGTAGGCAGCTGTGGCATGTCAGTGAATGCAATATAAGCAAATGCACATACATTTACATAAATAAATTTGGCTTTTATCCAAAGTGACTTATATTATATATATAGGGTATACTTAGTATATGTTAAATATATTTTTCTATATTATTTAATACATTTTGATATTATCATTGTTTTATTTTATATATTTTTTAACATAAATTAATACTTAATAATGCATAAAATTGATCAAAATGAAAAGTAAAGACATTTATAACACTGCAAAAACATTTCTATTTCAAATAAATGCTGTCCTTTTGAACTTTCTATTCATCAGAGAATCTTGAAAAATGCATCAATGCATAGTTTCTACAAAAATATTACGCAGAATAAATTTTTAAACATATATAATAAGTTTCTTGAGCACCAAATCAGCAACTTTAAATGATTTCTGAAGACACTGAAGACTGGAGTAATGATGCTGAAAATTCAGCCTTGGCATCGAAGGAATATATTTAATTTAAAATTGCTTTAACATTTAAATAAGTTATTTTAAATTTCAAAAATATTTCGCAATAGTATTGTTTTTCCTGTATTTTTCAAATAAAAGTAGCCTTGGTGAGCATAAAATGCTTCTTTTTAAAAAGTGAAAGCATAAAAAATATACAGTATACCACACACAAACATTGGATAAAATAGTAAATATTTTAAATGAAACATTATAATTAATAATATTAAATATTATTAAATATTATTAATATTAAAATTAAAATAGCCTCATTTTCCATCCTCAATTGAATTTTTCATTCAGCTGAACCCAATGCATTCTGGGATTACGTGCATATGTGATGCTGGCCAAAATTACGTATTATAATTACACTGTCTACCTTTTGGAACAGCCTACGAGTGTGATGCCTAATGTGTTGTCTAGGCAAACAAGACACTAGGTTTTGGAAGAGTTTACGTATTCCATGGCCACAGGATTGTTATGGACTGTCGTTTACACTTAGATATGCTTAGAGACGACGGATGAGAGGTATGAGCGTTATGTAATGTGACTGATCGGGAGAATGCGGGGAGCGAGGAATGCTACGATGAGTGTTAGGTTTTAAACCCCCGTGGCAAAACCACTGAGCGCAGCACTGGGAACAGGTACAGCTGAGAGGTCATGCACACGTCACGCACAGTTCCGCATGGGTGAGCGACATTAATGCTAATAGATCCCCATTCAAGTATTTAACCTTGACAGTCTACAAAACAAGAGTCATAGCATCACGTATCAGCGCTAGCCAGCACAATAAAAGAGTGACACTGGAATGTTAATGGCTCACTTGAGGATAGCATTAGCCTGTGTTTTTTTTTTTTTTTTTGCTGTCCCTGCACTCTATAAACGTCATTAAAGAGGGCAGACGTCTGATATTTCGGCAGTGTTACATTACTGGGCTACAGTTTCGACCGTTCTGTGAACTTTAGCCTTGTGAGCGGGGAGGTTGGGGTTAGTAGTCAAGCACACACACACACACACACGCTGGAACAGCTATAATACTTGGGCCTGAGGAAAGGAATTCACGCAGAACAAAAGGCCATACTTGTAACTCCACTTAAAACTGATATGACCATATAAAGCAGAACTCATGACCAGTGAGCTTGATTACATAACCCTGTGAAACCAGAGCTCCTCTAAACTCTTCTAGATTCTTCTGTCTTTTGTCAAGGGTCCTTAGTGACATCATACAGGAAACTGTATAGTGAGGAGTTTTTGTACATATTCCACAGGTGATACTGTACATTTGAACTCTGTTTTTCGTTTCAGTATGTCTCTGGTCGACAGTAGGATGCTGTTCTGGTGCCTCCACCGAGTTGGGTTGTTGCAGTTTATAACTGAATGCAGAATGCCTTTCAAATTCCAATTGAATTCCTGAATTTAAATTAAAGGGATAGTTCACCCAAAAAGGAAAATTCTGTCATTAATTACTCACCCTCATGTTGTTCCAAACCTGTAAGACCATTGTTCATTTTCAGAACACAAATTAAGATATTTTTGATGAAATCCGAGAGCTTTCTGACCCTGCATAGACGGTAATGCAACTGACACGTTCAAGGCCCAGAAAGGTAGTAAGGACATTGTTAAAATAATCCATGTGGCATCAGTGGTTCAACCGTAATGTTATGAAGCTACAAGAATACTGATGGTAGTTGCATTGCTGTCTACGAAGGGCCAGAAAGGTCTCAGATTTCATCAAAAATATCTTAATTTGTGTTCCAAAGATTAACTATCGCTTTAAAGTAACAAACAGAATACCATTCTGACAATCATTTAAAATTCCATTTGGTTTACCATTGTTTAAAGCATTTTATAATTTAATAATTTAATTTTATCATTTTAATTTTAATATTTAATTTTAAATAAATGTAAATTTAGAGTCAGGATTTGTTTTCACCTTCTGTATATGATGACTGTATATGGTGGAGTCAGCTGTTTTAACTGTCGTTAGCATTGGTAAATTTAATATTTATTTTAAGCCATTAATGCTGATTTTGTATTTTGTACTTCAGTTGTTTCTGAATGTGCTTAATAAATAAATATTGATTGATTGAAGTAATATTGTATTATTATTATTATTATTATTATTATTATTATACACTGCCTGGCCAAAAAAAAAAGTCGCCACCAAAAAAAAAGGTCATACACTCTAATATTTCGTTGGACCGCCTTTAGCTTTGATTCGCTGTGGCATTGATTCGATAAGCTTCTGCAGTGTCACAAGATTTATTTCCATCCAGTGTTGCATTAATTTTTCACCAAGATCTTGCATTGATGATGGTAGAGTCTGAGCCTTCTCCAGCACATCCCAAAGATTCTCAATGGGGTTAAGGTCTGGACTCTGTGGTGGCCAATCCATGTGTGAAAATGATGTCTCATGCTCCCTGAACCACTCTTTCACAATTTGAGCCCGATGAATCCTGGCATTGTCATCTTGGAATATGCCCGTGCCATCAGGGAAGAAAAAATCCATTGATGGAATAACCTGGTCATTCAGTATATTCAGGTAGTCAGCTGACCTCATTCTTTGAGCACATACTGTTGCTGAACCTAGACCTGACCAACTGCAGCAACCCCAGATCATAGCACTTAGTTAAATCCACGTGGCGACTTTTTTTTTTTTTTGGCCAGGTAGTGTATATTGTAATATTATAAATTATCAAGGGATATTTCACCCAAAAAAATGAAATTAGCATCATTCACTCACCCTGATGTTGTTTCAAACCTATAAGACTTTGATTAACCTTCAAAACACAAATTTAGATATTTTTATTAAAGCTGAGAGATTTATGTCCCTCTATTGAAAGTCCAAAACTGGAAAGTCCAAACATTGAAAGTCTATTTGTCCAAGATCCAAAAAAAAAAAATGAATCCATATGAATTGAGTGGTTTTATCCAAGTCTTCTGAAGATATATAATCCATTGATATAATGAACTGATTTAAGTCATTTGAGTAAATAATAAAAATATTTTCTATCCCTTTAGATTGAATTGAATTTGAATTGAATTTAACTATCCCTTTAATTAAAATGATTTAATTTAAATAAATATATGGGATAGTTCACCCAAAAATGAAAATTCAGTCATTAATTACTCATCCTCATGTCGTTCCCACCCTTTGTTATTCTTCGGAACACAAATTAAGATATTTTTGATTAAAGCTTTCTGACCCTGCATAGACATCAACACTAATCTCATGGTACTCCATGAATGCACATCAAAGACTGACACAGAAGAGAAGAAATTAGACGTTATTTTTGGTTTCTTTGCACACAAAAAGTATTCTCGTAGCTTCATAAAATTACAGTTGAACCACTGATGTCACATGGACTATTTTTTACAATGTCCTTATACCTTTCTGGGCCTTGAACGTGTCAGTTGCGTTTCTGTCTATGCAGGGTCAGAAAGATCTCGAATTTCATCAAAAATATCTTAATTTGTGTTTGGAACGACGGACGATTAATACATTTCAGAATCTTAATTTTTGGGTGAATTATCCCTTTAAATGCATTTAAATTTAGGGCCAAAATTTGTTTTTGCCCTCAGTATATAAGGAGTTGTTGACTATACATGTGGTGGAGAGCAAAGTGAGTTTTAATTGCAGTTATTATTGCTTATTTGTATATTTGGGTTGATTGTTAATAATAAACTATTAAATACACACCTCTTGCAATTCAAACACTACATGCACTGCAAACAGCACATCTGTAGAATAAATCTCAGTCTTCTCTTCAGGCTGGGTATCTCTCCCCTGTCGCAGAGAACATTTCTCCATGTTTGCCATGCTAACAACTCAAGTGGCAGCTTATAAGTGAGACACTGTGTGAATCATGTCTAGGTTTGCATGTGTGACATTTCCAAAGTGGAGATCAATTGTATTGATGCAGGGTGAGCTCAAGGGAGAGATGCAGAAAAAGTCTATGACGGATAGTCATGACGTACCGCCGGCTGACGTGGGTAATTCTGTCAGTAAATGCCACTGCAGTAGCGATATGAAAACCATACAACAGCTCTTAGTATGTAGTACATAATGAAAAGACAAATGCCATATCAAATAAAAGGGCCAGTTAAAGGGATAGTTTACTCAAAAATGGCAATTCTGTCATCATTTACTCATCCTTGTCATGACAAAATGACAAAAGAATATATATGGAATGTGTTTAACAGTTTCAATACCCATTGACTTCCATTGTGCAATCTTTTAATTTTTAAAGAAATAGTTCACCTAAAAGCGATAATTGTCATCATTTACTCACTCTAATGTTCTAACAAAATGACAAAAGTACACTACTGCTCAAAAGTTTGGAATTGGTAAGATTTTTAATGTTTTAAAAAAAAGTTTCTTATGCTCATCAAGGCTGTGTTCATTTGATCAAAAATACAGAATAATATTGTGAAATATTATTGTGATGTAAAACAATGTTTTTCAATGTTTATATTTATGTTAAATTATATTTAAATTAAAGTTGAATTGAGAATAATTACTCCAGTCTTTAGTGTCACATGATCCTTCAGAAATAATTCTAATATGCTGATTTATTATCAGTGTTTTTTGGAACCTGTGATACGTTTTTTTAGGATTATTTGATCAATAAAAGGTTAAAAAGAACAGCATTTATTTAAAATAGAAAGGTTTTCTAACAATATACACTACTGTTCAAAAGTTTGGGGTCAGTAAATTTGTATTCTTTCTTTTTTTGAAAGAAATTAATACTTTTATTCACCAAGGATGTGTTAAGTTAATAAAAAGTGAGGGGCATAGATTTACATTGTGAGAAAAGATTTATATTTTGAATAAATGCTGTTCTTTTTAACTTGTTACTCATCAAAGAACACCGAAAAAAAGAATCACAGGTTCCGAAAAAATATTTGCCTGTTTCCATCATTGATAATTCTAATAATAAATCGCCATATTAGAATTATTTTTGAAGGATCATCTGACACTTAAGACTGGAGTAACCGCTGATGAAAATTCAGGAATAAATTATATTTTAAAGTAAATTAAAATAAAAACTATTATTTTATGTTGTAATTGCATTTTGCAATATTACTTTTTTCTGTACTTTTGATCAAATAAATGCAGCCTTGATGAGCATAAGAGACTTTAAAAACATTTTACCGATCCCAAACTTTTAATCAGTAGTGTATATTGTAGAAATTGTAGTTTATTGTTTATTGTAGTTTTGGTTCCCATTGACTTCCATTTTACAATTTTTTTTTCTTTAAAGGGATAGTTCACACAAAAATGTAAAAATGTACTCATCGTCATGTAGTGACAAATGAAGATATTTTTAAAAATATGTTGATAACCAGACAGTTTCGTTTCGCATTGACTTCCATTAACCTTTTGGTTCCATTGTACAATGGAAGTCAATAAGAACTGAAACTTTTAGGTTACCAACAGGCTTCAAAATAACTTCTTTTGTATTCTGCAGAAGAGAGAAAGTCATACAGGTTAGGAACGAGGAAATGAAGGTGAGTAAATGATGACAGAATTTTCATTTTTGGTTGGCTTATCCCTTTAACTAGACAAGGAAATAGCTTAAAGTCTGAAATTTTGGCTGTCAAAACAACATAATTAGAAAGGAAGACAGCCGGTTCTAGTCTTGACACAAGAGTTATGCCACACAATTCACATTGCATCAGCTCTTCGCGTGGGCTCCAGACTGCCTAATTTTGTAAAATCTGTAAGATTGCTTTCCTATTATTAGGGAGCTAATAACGCCATAAGTCTTTAAATAGACCCTATGCATCACCTGGGCCTTTCATGGGGTTAATATAATCACAGCCTACTAAATTGATTCAGCGGCTCAGATGCACAAGCAGCACCTCTTCCAGAGGTGCCAAACACAATCAAACATTTTGACAGCGCTGCGAATCACGCCTGAAGGCAGCAGCACGGTGCTGATGCTCCTTTGGAACAATTTGACCTCCCTTGATCAATCAGCAAAGTGGAGGCAGTCGACAGCGGTCCGCGTCCTGGCGAGAGCGGGAGAAACGAGAATAGCAACAGTCTATTCTGTCTCGCTGTCATCTGTCATTAAGCTTCATGAATCTGGAGCATTCCATTGCTCTCCGGATGTTTGCCAAATCCAATCAGAGATGCTGAATACTTTGCGCTGAAGGGATTGCAGGGTCACAGGGGGCTATGGCCAAGCAACAGCCGGCTATGGGGGAGAATGTTTCAAATGCAATCATCTCATAGACATGAGTGAAATATAAGGTTAGAAATATAATAATTCCTGCTAAGATGATGCAGATGACATTATGGTATCCGACTATAATAGCATCTGTCCTTTTTTAGCTAGCCCTTGTGGTTTCAGGAGCTTAGTTTTATATAATTTTCCAACCTCTCACTGATTCTCTGTACCTTTAAAGCAGCAGCTTGTCATTTTTTAAGCTGGACACACACAGAGAATGTAGCTTTCACAGAAGGTTTATATATATATATTAGTGTTGGGCGATATGCTCAATTTTCATATCGTCCTATCGTCAGCCTGTGAGATCGCCGATACACGATACTATCGTGCTAATTTATTTAATAATATGTAAATATGTCAATATGTAATAAATTCCTTATTCGTTTTGTAAGGGTAGTGCATGTGACTTGTAGTCTCAGCCTCAGACGTCACGCCCACGGAACGTTGGCTAAACGTCTGATGCATATGGTACACTTAACTGGAAACACTTCAGGAATGTCGAAGTCGTCATCTGATTAGTTGAATTTGACCGGATTTCCGGAACACGCGAGTGTCGCGTTTATTTTCGGTCCGCCGAGAAACAAAGCGCAGACTGGTTTACTCGGCGTTTTGCTAAAAGGTGCTTATACAGACGCCGTTGTTGTTAAACACATTTGCGACGTTCGCGAACAAATTACTGACTTACTGCTTGTTCTCCCTCTTCTTCGTTAACTTTCAATGCTGGTTATTTCAATGACTGACTTGTTGCATGCCAGTCTGTTGTTGTGGGGGCATTTCTACGCCCCGAAACGTGACGCTGAACGAAACGAACTGTGATTGGTTGTTTGACATGTCGGTCAAACGGCCTTATAGGCGGGCCTTGGCCAATTAAAGCTGCCATGAATTCCAGACCTTAAGACGTCAGTCTGAAGGTCTGGCTACGCGAGACTATGTGACTTGTGACACAGCTGTGCGTGTACAGAGCGCTGACGGTAGTTCTGTCAGAGAGGTTCAAGTTTACTTTCGGTTTCATTCTTTGCTATCTTCAGGGAGCGGTTAATGTGCATGCGTGAATGTAAATTAATCTTTCTTTACCCGTCATATGGCGATAATGTTACCACTGTATGTCTGATCTTTGTCATCAGTTCATGTTGTAGTTCAGTTCATATAGAATGTGGAGAAGCGATGTGCATGTAATTCACGTGCATGTTTAGCGCCATTTTATCGCATCGTAATTCTAGTTAACGCATACAGATATTACTGAAATGAATGTTTATGTTTACTATATACAGACGGATTCTCATATATCGTATTTAATTCAGCCTAAACCACATTTTACTACCTCTGTTATCCTAATGACTGTCTACACTTAAGTCTACACTTAATCTATGTACACTGTATGATGAATAAATGTCTTACCCATTTTCACTGCACACATCTGCGGCGCAACGCAACCACTGTATGCTTGTGTTTATACCGCGGCAAGTTTCTGAGGCATCCTAGAACAGACTCTCCACGCCGCATCGCTAAAGTTAGGTGCCTTTTTGACGCATAATAATAATAATAATCGTCTTACTATCGTCACAGGCATCAGCAACAGGTGATATCTCTGACTATCGTCGATACACGATACTATCGTCTATCGGCACAACCCTAATATATATCCCACCCATATTAGGGTGTGATATCACACTGTTAACACTTGATAAACAGGGCATACTTCTTGTATTTTATGTGCTGATTCATGCATTTATCCAGAAGAATCCCATTAACTCAATACAGAACATGTTTGTTTATCAAACCAGTTATAGATTCTCCTTACATTTCTTTCTTCAAACTTGGACTAAAATGGTCACAAACATGACAAAAAAGCACTTCAATAATTTAAAATTGGCAACAGTCGAGAAAGCTTGAGATTTGTCTATGTTTACAATGACAGTAAAAAAGATTCACTGCTGAGGAAGCCATTTGAATCACACTCTCTCAGTCAGTGAATCATTTAGAGTTGAAATGACTCCCTCACTGAAGTGCAAGTCATTTCTTGGTTATACAGTTTAAGTCAAAAATTTACGTACACCTTGCAGAATCGGAATAAGAGGGATCATACAAAATGCATGTTTTTTTTTTTTCATTTAGTACTGCCCTGAATAGGATATTTTACATAAAAGACATTTACATATAGTCCACAAGAGAAAATAAAAGCTTAATTTATAAAAATGACCCTGTTCAAAAGTTTTAGTGTTCATGAGTCCCTTGTTTGTCCTGACCAGTTTTTTTCCAGCATTTTTGTGTATTTGAACCCTTTCAAACAATGACTGTATGATTTTGAGATCCATATTTACACACTGAGGACAACTGAGGGACTTATATGCAACTATTAGAAAAGGTTCAAACGCTCACTGATGCTTCAGAAGGAAATATGATACATTAAGAGCCAGGGGGTGAAAACTTTTTGAAATCGAAGATCAGAGTAAATTTAACTTATTTTGTCTTCTGGGGAACATGTAAGTGTCTTCTGTAGCTTTTGAAGGGAAGTACTAAATAAAATATATATATTAAGGCAAAATAAGAAAAATGGCTCTTAATGCATTGTTTTTCCTTCTGGAGAATCAGTGAGCGTTTGAACCTTCTGTAATAGTTGCATATGAGTCCCTCAGTTGTCCTCGGTGTGAAAAGGTGGATCTCAAAATCATACTTTTGTTAGAAAGGGTGCAATACACACAAATGTAGAAAAACCAATGAATTTGTGGGACCTAAAGAATTTTTCTGAAAAACAGCGGGTAGTTTATCGCTAAACAAATCATTGGATCATTCAAGTAACAACACAGTATTAAGAATAAAGTGTATGTAAACTTTTGAACAGGGTCATTTTTTTTAATTCTACTATTATTTTCTCTTGTGGACTATATGTAAACATAGTTTATGTGAAATATTATTCAGGTCAGTACTAAATAAAAATAACATGAATTTTGTATAATCCCTCTTATTACTATTTTGCAGATTCTGCAAGGTGTATGTAAACTTTTGACTTTCATCTGTATCTGATTCTAAATAAACCGGGAATGTGTACATTTGTATAAAATAGGTAAGCTTGTTAAGTTTATTTAATGACTAGTTGTCTATATGAAATCAGAGTATGTCTACATAGTGTATAAAATAGTCTGGTTGTCCATTACATGTCAACTTCAACTAAGAAAAAATATAATTCAAGTTAAAGTGCGGTTTAGCTTATAGTGACTGACTGTATTGTAGTTCCATCAGCATAACTTAAACATAAATAGGCCAGTGGGTCCCATTACACCCATTAGTGTAAAACTGTCCCCTTCCAATGGGAGACAGATTCATTAAACAGCAATCAGTTGAGTAAGTATCAGACAGCTTCTGCATCCCATGAACATGTGCTCTGTAATCAATTCAAGAGGAAGGAGAGAAGATCTTTATCAAGAGTAAACAGTTCAGCAAAAAGCCATTAATGCAAGTTGGCCAGTACAGGAGATGCAATCATGCTCTGTTAATCGGTTAATATTTCATGGCATTTGTAGGGGAAATAGTCAAACATTCAGAGCAGTATTATCAGCACAATTAGCTGCCTAATTAAGCATATGTTCCCTCCTTTATGATAGGGGTTTTGTTCTGTAATAGACACTGGGATTCAGCTTTTAGTTGATGTTCACAAAGTAATAAATTATTCTTAGAATTCTAGCTGTGTGGCTAAATAACTGTTTGGCTCACAGCTTTGCTCAAACATCTGTTTGACTCGCAGCAGAATTGTTGCCCTACATTTGTGGACTTTATTAATGAATTAGTTAAAGTTTTGAATAAAAAAGAGAAACTATGCTGGTTCAGAAAATATATATAATATAATTTAGCTCATACAACCGTTGGTTTTTAATGAATGAGTCATTTACAATTCACTTAAATCATTACGTCATTCAGGAACAAAACAAGGGACTAGTCTTTATGAGTGAGTCGTTGAATGATTCATTCTTTAAACAATTCAGTCCTTAAATTGTTCATGCTTTAAATATAAACCTAAAACCGCCAGTAGGTGGCGGCAAATCACTGCATGAGTGAGTCATTGAGTCATTCATTCAACTGATTCATTCAAACGGCTGATTGATTCAGTAACAAAATTCTGTCGTGTGTTGCCCAGAGGCACTTTGTTTGGAACTATTTTCGTTGTTGAAATACAGCAAAAACCAGAACTGTTGTGTTTAAAATATCACTTAATAGTAACTTTTTGTTTATTGAGCAGTTCATCAAAGCAATATCACATTTCAGTCTTTCTGATATTTAAAGAAAAATGCCACTTTTCGTGTGATATTAACTATATCAGATGATATAAATATAAAAGACACAAAAAGTCATAAGGGGGCATATTGGTCGTCATGTAGTGTATGCGTGCATTCTCCGGGTGTGTTTTTGTTTGGTTTTTGCGATATACTTGATGTCAAATCACATAATGTTTAAACAACAATTATAATATGTGACCCTGGCCCACAAAACCAGTCATAAGGGTCTTTTTTTTTATTTTATTGAGATTTACACATCATCTGAAAGCTGATAAATAAGCTTTCCATCGATGTATGGTTTGTTAGGATAGGACAATATTTGGCCGAGATACAACTATTTAAAAACCTGGAATCTGAGGGTGCAAAAAATGAAAATATTAAGAAAATCGCCTTTAAAGTTGTTTTTAGCAAAGCATATTACTAATCAAAAAAGTTTTGATATATTTATGGTAGGAAATTTACAAAAAATCTTCACGGAACATGATATTTACTAGGGCTGGGCGATAAATCGAAAGCGATTATGAGGCGCGTTTAGTGAATGAAGCCGGTACTTTGATTAGTAGTAAATCTCCATCACGTGCGTTCAGCTGCGTTCAGCTGGAGTGTTCAGAGGCGTAAATCACTGACAAGCTACGCCAAATCGCGCTAAAAATCGCATTCGATTCGATTCGATTTTTAGCGCGATTTGGCGTAGCTTGTCAGTGATTTACGTCTCTGAACACTCCAGCTGAACGCAGCTGAACGCACGTGATGGAGATTTACTACTAATCAAAGTACCGGCTTCATTCACTAAACGCGCCTCATAATCGCTTTCGATTTATCGCCCAGCCCTAATATTTACATAATATCCTAATGATTTTTGGTATAAAATAAAAATCGATTATTTTGCCTCATACAATGTATTTTTGGCTATTGCTAAACATATAGCCATATTACTTAAGACTGGTTTTGTGGTCCGGGGTCACATATTATCGCAGACGATATATATATATATATATTGCACACCCTGGTACATCATCAAAATAAATAGCTGCATGACACCCAGAGTGTCATAGTGTTACTGAAACCATTCAGGCTACAGTGTAACCTAACTTTTAGCAAAAGCACTGAAGCCACACAATCTTGCCCCAAACCAAACTAGCAGTGTGTGGTACAACAAAGTCCCTCATTATGGATCACTGAATTCACCTTTAAAACAATAACTTTCAACACTGTTACTTGTTATGTAAAGAAAATTAACCACATGAGTCATGCCAAGTCAGGTTCAAGTTAATGCGAAGCAAGAGGATACTTTTCAAGAATTAGTGCGTGCGTGTTCGCATTAGTGGAGTCATTCATGAGTAAAAGACTGAGCACTTGTTCTGGTTCACGTGGAACCCTTCTGGAGCCTGTGACTCAATGGAGCGAGTCATGGACCACCTTTTACACAGCCCTTCTATCAGATGATCTAGTCTGTCTGAGAGTAGCTGTCAGGACGGATCAGTGTAAAAACTGTGTGTGTTCAGATTTCTTTTTCTATGTGTGTGTGATGCAGTCCAGTGCAGGTCACAGGGGCAGACAGACCTGGCAGAGCTCAGAATATCACATGATCGGTGTTCTTAAAACTGTTCAAAGAAGGTCTCGGCTAGAGGTCAAATATTCAGTAACTGCTGCATTCCTTGTTCCCAGTGATGTAACATTCAGGAGACATAAGCTTGAAGTCAGCATGAAATGGAAATTAATACATTTTTTAAATGCATCTTGATGTTATTGAGCAATTCATTTATGCATATGTTGTATTTTTACATTTTTTACATTTCTAGCCCAATATATGTAGTCCTAGCCCTATATATATTTTTTGAATGTACATTATAACATTGGAGAAATGATCTGTCACTACTTCGTTACATTGCCACTTTAAAGACTAGTTGCTTGATTAATGCTTGATGGATAAATCTTCAAAGGACTTCAAAGTTCACCTTTCTGCCATGAAACATTAAATGTTAGTCAGAATGCTAAGACTTTTTCATAAAATAACCTTAAATGGGAACTTGCTCTCAAATGACAAAATATAGCATACAAATTGTATGGACTACTTTGGAAATAATAATATTTTTGGACCTTTCTCATTTACTTTTATTGCATGGACAAGTGTACCATTAGCATTCAGCCTAATATTTCATTTTGTGTTTAACAGAAGAAAACATATAGTTTTAGAAAGATTTTCATGACATGATTTTCATTTTTATCACTAAAGTGCTGAAGCCATGCCATAAGCAACTCATCATAACTTTTTTAACAGCTTCACATTACATCATGTTATCAGTCATGCAGCCCTGTGGTTCTTTGAGAAATTAAGATGCTAAACTGAAACAACGGGAATAAATACAATATTTCTAGGGTTTCATTTGCATTTTGTCAATATGTTGCCATAGGTCATCATAAGCAAATAAAACCAGCGACAAAACCACAAATAGGCTTTCACATGAAGGAAGTGAAAGATACTCCCTTGCCTCTAGGTGTAAACTCACTCCTTAGAGTGGTTGCAAATGAGGAGAAAGCAGTGTCGACGAGAGCCCACAAGCTGAATTTCACACCTGAAGTGGCCTACATGGATAATTGGGTTGGAGAGGCCTAATTCACAATCATGTAATGCAGGTCTAGGGAATTGCTTTTCCACTAGAGCATTCTAGCACACCTACCAATCGAACTGCTTTTGCTCCTATGTGTTCATGACATTTTTACTGTGCTAAAAATCATTTGAAACACTCTTAAGAAGGAAATATTTCTTTCTTTTCTTGCTTTTTGACTCCTGAACTCAACCAATGATGTACATTTTTAAGCTTAGTAATAAAAGAAAGAGTGGTTGAAATGTTTTGGAAAATTTTGCGGAAATTTCAACCCACTTTTTTAAAAGGTGATTTTCAAATTAAGTTTTGGTGTGATGGAGCAAAATGTGAGAGTTTCATTTAGCCTTACCTTGCCCTCATGGTCTTCAAATACTGATTGGTCCACGTTGCAGGCGAAGAGGGACGTGGGGAGATCATTGAAGTCGGTGATTTGTTGGAAACTGTCTCCCAGTGAGGACTCTCCCATGGTGGACTGCAGGACTACCAGCTCTTCTCCTCCTAGGAGGTAAACCCGCTGGAGGAATGGAGCGCTTCTCATGTTGGCAAATAAATGCTCTCCCTTCATGGCTGTAAGAGGTACACAACATCAAAAGTGAAGATGTTTTCTAATATCAGCAATTGCTTTCCGGCTACATTCTACACTTTTTCACAATCAGAATTGTTTGTCAAGCTCCAAAAATGTATTTCCATATGACTTTTAAGTTTTATGACGCCACAAGACTTCTTCAGACCAAAGTATACTGTAAACCCTTACCAATTGACAACAAACACAAGGGTGAAAAATGGCAGAATTAAATTTTTGGGTGAACAATTCCTTTAACAGCATTTAAAGGGATAGTTCAACCAAAAATGAAAATTCGGTCGTCATTTGTGTTGTTCCAAATCCATAAGACTTTGGTTAATCTTTTAAACAGAAATTTAATTTAAAGGATTAGTTCCATGTCATTCAAGATGTTCATGTCTTTCTTTCTTCAGTCAAAAAGAAATTAAGATTTTTGAGGAAAACATTCCAGATTTTTCTCCATATAGTGGACTTCAATGGGAGCCAACGGGTTGAAGGTCCAAATTGCAGTTTCAATGCTGCCTTAAAGGGTTCTACATGATCTTAGCCAAAGAGTAAGGGTCTTATCTAGTAAAACAGTCGGTCATTATCTAAAAAAATAAACATTTATATACTTTTTAACCACAAATGCTCATCTGTGATGCACTTCCATTACTTCAGGCATTACGTAATCACATTGGATTAGGTTACACGCAGATAGTTCTTCGTCTGTGTACCCCAGTATAAAAAGGTAGGGTAGGGGAAAAACAAGATCTCATTTATTCCCCAAATTCAAAATTGTCCAACATTGCTCTTTAACTTTTTTTTGTAAAGGGTGTTTGACTTTCTTTGCACATTCGCTTTGTAAACACTGGGATGGTACTTCCGCCTATACGTCACACGTGACCTTTATTACATGACTATGTAATGTGTGAGGTCAAGCCATTGCAAGATGAGCATTTGTGGTTAAAAAGTATTGTTTTAGGCTGGGATTGTGTAGAGCCCTTTGAAGATACATTGAAACTGCAGTTTGGACCTTCAACCCATTGACTCCCACTGAAGTCCACTATATGGAGAAAAATCCTGGAATGTTTTCCTCAAAAACCTTAATTTCTTTTCGAACGAAGAAAGAAAGACATGAACCATCTTGGATGACATGGGGGTGAGTAAATTATCAGGTAACCAAAACTTAGAATTGTCAAAAAAGCCATTAAGACATCATAAAATTAATCCATATGAATTTTAGTTCAAGTCTTGTGGAGAGATATAATTGTTTAATATGATGAACAGATCTAATTTAGGCTTTACCTGTCGTAAACCCAGACAACGTGGGAAAATGAAACAGAAAACGATTGTAATTCACGAAAATAATAAATACAGTTAATATATAATATATAGTAGTATATATGCGCTTAGTAGACGTGTGCGTGTATGTACAAACACGTATCACAAACAAGGTATTTTTGACCTTATGAGATGTCAGAGCAAGAGCTGTTTGGAGTATTTTCACTGTACGCCCAGATAGCATAGGAAACACGGCAAAAGCTCGTCCTCACGACAGGTGACACAGAACTAGAACAGTTACCTCCCAGAACCCCAGCGAGCAGATGTTAGCCCTGGCCCTGGTAACTAATGCTCCGCCAAAAGATTAGGTTATGGGCTTACAGCAGAGCCGGTCTCTTGTCAGCCCACACAAACAACAACGGCAAGTGGGGAACAGCTTGCACCCATTTCCATAAAGCTTTTCCACATGCCCTTTCTTCCAATGATCCACCCTGACAAGCTTGGTCCGCGGGCAAAGCCAGCACTGTCGCCGGTGTCACACGCACTGTTAAATCTCCCGCAGCTATTTTGGGATCAATAGCCCATCACCAGCCACACATACACGCTCTCCAGCACACACGCATGCTCTCACTTTCACTCAAGGCTATATAGATAGAGGCTGGAACTGTCTGGTTCAGTCTTGCCCTGTGTAAACGTGGCTAAAAATAGAATGAGGACTAATGAAATGCAGAGATTGTGAGGCACTTGATTAAAATGAAGACTTCCAGACAAGGATCTATTTCATTTACAATATCACAATGACCCTGTTATGAGATAAGGATGTGCATAAACTATACATGAGCATAGACAAGCTATAAGTGCTCAGCTTTATTTACAGTGCGTTTCATTTTGGAAATGGGCTGAGCCAAAAAGCATACAGTTTATCTAAAGCTATAGGGACCATTGACATCTTTGCTTGAACATGAACAAGGTCACTTAACAAGGGAAATATGTAACCCTGGACCACAAAACCATAAAGGTCATTTTTTAAAACTGAGATTTTACATCATCTGAAAGCTGACGTATGATTTGTTAGGACAATATTTGGCTTAGATACAACTATTTTAAAATCTGGAATCTGCAAAAAAATCTAAATATTGAGAAAATCGCATTTAAAGTTGTTCAAATGAAGTTCTTAGCAATGCATATTACTAATAAAATTGTTTTGATATATTTATGGTAGAAAATTTACAAAATATCTTCATGGAACATTATGTAATATCCTAATGATTTTTTGAAATAAAAGAAAAATCAATCATTTTGACCCAAACAATGTATTGTCGCCTATTGCTACAACATACTCATGCTATTTATGATTGGTTTTGTAGTCCAGGGTCACATATGAATCCTAATTCACTAAAAGAATAAGCAATTCACCACCTTGTTTTTGTAGAAATATACAAACTAAAGTGTGAAAACAGCAGCATTAAATATTTTTTATATTTATCTTTTAGAAATAGATTGAATTAAAAAATATAAACATAATAATATATATATATAAACATAAAATAATTAAATATTTTTTATAAAATAGGGAATATATATATGTGTGTGTGTGTGTGTGTGTGTGTGTGTGTGTGTGTGTGTGTGTGTGTGTGTGTGTGTGTAAAACGTTTCATTAATCGTATTATTATTAAATTCTTTGTTTTTATGGCCCAATTAAAACCCATTTAACAGATACTATTTTGGCAAAATTGGCATGTTGACTTGTTTTTAGAAATATGACTGTTGCTTCTCTATGGGGTCAGAGCAAACCCCCTGAGCCCCGCCAAAAGTTACATTGAAGAAAAATGCAATAAACAAATATAAACACACAATTGGCTGCTAGTGTGCACACTAATAAGAAAATGTGGTTTTATTAAATTTTTATTTTTAACTTTTATTTTGATTAAAATAGCCCTAGGGACTCATGAGGGTTAAAACCACTCCAGTTATTATATTTATTGCTTTTAAAAATAATTTATAATGCTCTTACAGTTTATATTACAGTGTACATGACCTTATTTGTTATAAGCAAGCTATTTTAAAATGTCATTGGGTACAAATAAGTGCTATTTAAAGCTAAATTATTCTGCATTACATAACACATTGTATTTTACTCTTTCAGTGGACAAAGGGCAAAATGAAAAGGGTAAATGTCAATCACAGTCTACTGCAACCTGTTTGCTGCATCCTCCTTTGAGTCATCACCGGAGGAGCGCTCCCTCTGTCGTCATCACCTGACATTCACTTTCCTTCGCTTTGCTATAAAGGTTTATTTTCGTCTGATGATGACTAACATGATAAACCCTTCTGGTAAACATCCCACATCAACCTGTTTGAGCAACTGTCAATACAGCGCACGACTGTCAGCATCTGTCAAGGTCAAGGAGTGCACTTCAGAAACTAGGCTACTATTACAAATTCAATACCGTCATCAAATGGCTTGCTTACTTTTTTTAGTCTTAGTGCGAATGGTTATTATAGCACATCTGTCAACCACTACAGACTTTCCAAGTTCTACGTTCCCTTAAACTCTTGTGTAAAAGTGGCATGCAGGATCAAAGCAATGCAGAATATATTCAATACTAACACTACTTCACCTACCATATATAAAATAGTATGTAGTATAGAATATTACATCGCTTCTGCGCTCATTTGACTCTCTCACTCTTGCGCTCCTTCTGTCTATGCAATAACAAAGCAGCAACACCTGTCAAAGCACTGCTGCACAGATGCAGGAGGATCTAATGGAGTAAGTCGACGCGGTTTTTCGGTACCTGTGCGGGATGTGGCAGTCCGGTGTGCGTATCTTCTTAGCGGTGGCTTTGTCTCCCTCTCTTGCCTTTGTGAATCAAGCTCGCATTCCAGCTGCGATTCACTAATCTCCTGACGTTACTGCAGACAGCTTGATTCACCAATGACCGCCTCCCGGCATTCAAATGATGTTTGCTCAGCCCACTAATGAAATGCAGCGCGCCAAGCGCGGGGGGGGATTCGAGGACCAATAGCGTTCTCCTAAGAGCGAATATGCAAATCAGCGACGTTACGTCAGAGGTTTCGCCAGCAGTTGGATGTTGCGGTGCTGTGACACGTTCAGCAGGTTGTTTTTAGCAAATGTAGTGCAGGGCAAAGCAGAGATTTCTCGAAGTGATGTCTGGCAGACTCGAAAGCACTTGCAGCACGATTTGAATAGTGCGGTGAGTTGATTTAAAGCATATAATATGCTATAAATGCGATAAAACTCCTTGGGTGATGTAGTGTTTATATATATATTAGGGCTGGGAATTTAACGCGTTAATTAGATTAATTAATCACCGGGAAAAATAATGCGTTAATATTTTTAACGCAATTAACGCGCCCCTCCCCCCTATAGACCTGTAATGTTACACTTTGTAGAACTGCAGCAAGCTAGTAACAAAACAAAAAGGACAAAGAACTACATGGCTTGCTGAAGGGTAATTGTAAGTATAAAAGAGATGCTAGTGGAGCCATTCATAAAACCAAAGTCATTTGCGTTTTCTGTGACAAGGAATTTGCCTATCATCCAAGCAGTTCTAGTTTAAAATACCACCTGAACTCAAAGCATGTTAATGTTTTGGAAGACAAGGGGCTTATGGATGCATTTCGAATCCCTTCCTCTGACACACTACCGTCAAGAGTTATAGGCAGGGGTTCACATAAGTGGCCCGCATGCGCGACCAAATAAGAAAATGCGCTGTGTAAATAAGAGCGCGCATTTGCGTACCTACGTTGTTAATGTACAAGTACCATTTTAAAACGACAAACTGTAATACTTCCTAGGATTTCTATTTTAAAAATGAAAGCATAATTATAGGTCATTCGCTGTCGTTTTCAAAGCACAGTGCAAATACGTGACATTTTATTTACTGACCCTCATCACTGAACGTTCTTTAATCAGGAACGCGCATACTCAAGGCCACAGGCGTGCGCGACTCCGCGCACCTTTTCCATTACATACTTGCCGGCAACCCGCCAAAATAAAAGCTTGCTTATTTACCGGTAGGTTTGAAAATGATAAATTCCGCATAAAAATAAATACTATCATTTTATTTTTAGGTTTAATATAAGTTTAAATCATAATACAACTACCACACTTTATTATTTTGTGTACTATTTTATTATTATTATTTTTAATTATATATTACTATCACTATTATTCATTTATGGGTCACACTATGTGTAGTGTGAGGACCAAACCAAATCTGCAGGTACTCTTATGAGAACCAGTAAAAAACTTATGTGCACCCCTGATTATATGCTTGTATTCAATAATAAATGGTAAAAAACTGCTTTTTGTGATGTATATATGTGCGATTAAATGCGATTAATTAGATTAATTAATCGCCACACCGTGTAATTAATTAGATCAAAACTTTTAATCGCTTGACAGCACTAATATATATATATATATCAAAAGCCTATAATAGAATCCCTTCTGAAAAAACGGGTTTGCTGGTCTACGCTGGTTTCCCAGTCTAGTCAGACTGCTTTGTTTTCTAGATTGGAGTACTTTTCACCTAGGGTGACCAGACGTCCCGAAAAATTCGGGACAGTCCCGAAATCTAAGCTGCTGTCCCGAATCCCGAATCCCGCTCTAATTGTCCCGAAAATTATACTGAAGCAAAATCTTAAATAGTTATTGTCTGATAAAACATAAAAAACTGTCCGTGGAGCGAGGTTGAGTCATCCTGCAGCCTGGCAACCAGCCCCCGCCGGCTGCTCATTGGCTGCAGCATCTTGTTTTTTTGGGGGTTTTTTAGATATACCGTAGGCGCGCATTAAGATTATGCACTGATAATCAAATTTTCATTCATGAAATTGACATGGCTGGTGTACCGGAACCCCAACATGCTGCAAAAAAGCTAAAACGTCTCTGCAGGTATTAGCTTGTACCGGAACTCCCCCCGTCCCGAATTTCAACCAATCTCATCTGGTCACCCTATTTTCACCTGAAGACCATAATCTTGGTCCAGGTGTTAAGACCTGCAAACTTTTTTTCCCCCGCAGAGGCTGCCTTAATATACATTTAATATATTTAAAAAGCTCAAATACCTGATGTATCCACCCTATTTTTGCCATTAGAGTGGGCACAGCCAATTGCAAATTTTATAGGTCTGGCTTCCACCTCCAGCTATTTTTAGCTGTACAAAACAGCTCATTTTTGCGGCTTTATATCGCAAATTGGTGTGTCTTATCATATTATTTTAATGTATTATGCTAATTATGAACACACTGATTTGTAGCACAGTTTTACCAATAGAGAGTCGTGACTTACGTCACAATTTGTTCAGTTACCCGGAATGCACGACCATGTTGGCGATACTCGGATGTAAGCAACAGCATGGACTGCACTGTTAATGTATTATTGAATACGTTGTTCTGCTAATTTATGCTGTCTAAACCATAGGAAAAACATGTGAAAGCTGCCAAATCATATAGAGAAGGACTTAGTAAGCAGGAAAGGGTGTAATATTTTGATAAACTCAAGTTAACAGATGGTAAAGATATGTACAAGCAGTATTAATTAAGATATTAGCCTAATATTTCACCTACCTGACCGGAAATGATAAGAACAAACACAAATGTTGTCAAGATTCTTGCCCTGGAAATCCTAGTTCAGTTTGGCCAACCACAAATGTATTTTGTCCCCAGACAGTTTTTTTATGATTTGTTAGGACAATATTTCGCTTAGATACAACTATTTTAAAATCTGGAATCTGCAAAAAAAATCTAAATATTGAGAAAATCACATTTAAAGTTGTCCAAATGAAGTTCTTAGCAATGCATATTACTAATAAAATTGTTTTGATATATTTATGGTAGAAAATTTACAAAATATCTTCATGGAACATTACGTAATATCCTAATGATTTTTGGCATAAAAGAAAAATCAATAATTTTGACCCAAACCAACTAAACTAGAAAAAAGGTGTGGAAGCTGCTAAATCATATAGAGAAGGACTCAGTAAGCAGGAAAGGGTGCAATATTTTGATAAACTCAAGTTAATAGGTGGCAAAGAGACGTACAAGCAGTATTAGTTAAGATATAGATATTAGCCTAATATTTCACCTACCTGACCAGAAATGATAAGAACAAACACGAATGTTGTCAAGATTCTTGCCCTGGAAATCCTGGTTCAGTTTGGCCAACCACAAACGCCTTTTATTTCTCAGACAGTTTTTCCACTCTTCTCCTTGATTTGTTATACATTTTCCAGTCTGTAGTACTCAAAATGTGTTTCCCGGTTCAACCGATTAGTACAGCCCAAAACATGACAGTAATTGACCATTTTCAGCAACAATAATCAGCTAAATATGCGAGTTTTGTTCGGTTCAGTGACATTGTTTACGTTCAGTGCTGCCAATATCGTTACATAATATAATGCTTAAAATCTGTGAAAGTTCAATTATGTGACTAAATGTGTATTGTATTATGTATCCACTTTAGTTTTGCCGTAAGAGTAGGCACAGCCATTTGTAAATTTTATGGGTCCGGCTTCTGGTCTCATCTGCGTCCAGCTATTTTTAGCTGTACAAAACAGCTCGGTTTGCTTGATATTGCAAATTGGTGTGTCTTGCAATAACATTTTAATGTGTTATCTTAAAGGAACCGTATGTAAGAAATTTATGTCAGTTAATCATAAAATGGCCCTGACATTAGGGATGCACCGAATCCAGGATTCGGATTCGGATTCGGCCGAATCCTGGGCTTTTTGACGGGGTTCGGTTTCGGCCGAACCTTAGATTTATTTTCCACCGAAACCGAACCCTAGACTTGCACTACGACGTCACACGGCCGTTGATTACGTGAAGGTGTTTAGGCTACATAGGACCCGTTCGAATGTAGTAGGCTGTAAGAATCTGAAAATGGAACTCGTAAGCAAAAAAAGTTTTGTTTGGCAGTACTTTCCACCAAAAGAAGGCGATTCAAGTCGAGCTTTATGTTCAATTTGCAATGCCAATTTGTCTCGTGGTGGCAAGGACCCTAAGCAGTACACAACATATCGCCGATGTTAAAACATTTGCGTCTAAGGGGCCGTTCACATGTCGCGCCTAAAAACGCGTGGAAAACGCTAGGCGCGCCTCTTTCTTCCTTGTCAACAAAGCGCTCGGGCGCTTGCGCTCCGGAAGCGTCTGCCGTTTCTAAGCAACCATCAGCTGCGCTCTAGCTCCAAGCTGCGGAGCGCTTGCTGCATTCTGAAAAGTTGAGATGTTTTTATCTCGATGCGGTGCGACGCGCAGGCGCGTCGCACCGCGTGCGCGGCGCTTCCATTATGCGCGCGCAAGCCGCGCATCTACATTTAAAATAACGAATTTGAGCGCGCAAAAGACGCTACATGTGAACGGCCCCTAAAACATCCAAAAGAATACAAGTTTTGCATGAAGGAATCTACAGACAGCAGCCAAAATGCAGCAACTTCAGGTACGGCAGCTGGACAGTCACAGCTAAAAACGTGTAATTAAGGATGCGAGTAGGATTCGGTATTCGGTTTCGGATTCGGCCGAATCTTAAACAGTGTATTCGGTATTCGGCCGAACCCCAAAAATCTGGATTCGGTGCATCCCTACCTGACATGTCACTAGACATTAAGAAATCATGTTCATTTCAAATACTTATATCACTGACAACAGTGGTCCGGCCAGGATATTGTCATTTAAAAGTGAGAGTTGCAGCCCACAACTGATGTTATTGTTGTCATTTTGTGTTTTGGTCTGAGGCTCCACCCTCCAGCTATCTACCAATCACGAAATCAGTAGAGTTTTGTGATCTGGGTGGCCAGCTCTGTTACAGCTGCGTTACAGCTGCAGCTCTACGAACGTGTCGGATAACGTTACGAAACCTAAAAGACCTCGTTATGAATCCGAAATACGTCGTGACAAAATCCGAAATAAAACAAGGATTGGTATAGGAGATGCCTTTGAAAGATGGAGACGGCTGAAAATGGAGAAGAATTTGAAGATAGACGCCAACGTTGCTAATTTTCTCCTGGACAGGTAAGATTCATCTATGTTTGGCTAACTTTGCTTCCGTACACAGTGGATTTTCCACGGTCGCCCGTGCTAAATGCGTTCATAAAAAGCTTTATATCGCACCACTAGCAGGGTATGAAAACAATCTATGTTCCGACTGAAATGTGGTATTACAGTACATCTTTACGAAATATTTGGCTAATCGCCATCTGTAAATTTTTGCGATACATAATTACTTAGCAAAACATCTCTTGTGAAGCATAAACATAATTAACAGAAGAAAAACAAATTACTGTGTAGGACTCGTCACTTGCCATTGGTCGGGGGGGAGGGGGAGGGGATACACCGTTCTACAGTATTTTGAAAGTGATTGCAGTACCAGTTTTGGCCACAATCCTACATACGGTTCCTTTAATTATGAACACACTGGTTTGTATTGCACACAGTTTTACCCTTTTACTGCACGTTGCTATTCTCATTATTTCCCAATAGAAGGTTGTGACCATAGACCAGGGCTATTCAATTGGCGGCCCGCGGGCCAAATGCGGCCCGCCAATCATCTTCGTCCGGCCCGAGGGAGCAGCAGGTGGCTTGAATGGTTTTTGCACTAATTAGTTTGTCCACTAGGCGGCGGGCCAGCCAAAAAAGAAAAGCGAGAGAGCCAAGAACCACAACAATCTACCGGAGATCGCAACATCAATAGACGGCAGATTTGACAAGCGCTGGGGTGTATTCCAGAAAGCAGGTTATGTGACTTACCTGGGTAAGTTTAGGAGTAAGAAAGCGGATAACCTCAACTTTCGGTTCCAAAAACGGAGGGTATGTTCGGACCAGAGCCATATAAAAAGAGAGTTGCGACACTCCCATAGGCTTCCATAGGAACTGAGGAATGCGGAAGTAAAGCGTGTCATGGAGCGGTCAATAGTTCCAAACAACCAATAGCTCCTCCATTGAAGCCCATTCATTTCAGCGCTTCTCAAGAACAGTCGCAAGTATATTGAAGAAATTACTGCATTTCTTTACATTTTAACGCATCAGTTGACCTCTCGAAAAACTGGCCAATAGTGGTGTTTTATGAAGCATGTTATAGTTAATGTTTATCGTTAAAAAATAAACTGTTAAACTGTAAATGCAGCTGGATAACGTGAGAAACACCGTAATAGCGACCATAACCAGATACTAGTTGTCATATTTTTATGTTTTTAGTCTTTCTGCAATCTTTCTCTCACTGTAGGAGGTTGAATGAGTTTCAGTAAAGACTGCATTCAAGAAACACGATAAAAATGTATGCTGAATGCAATTCGTTGCCTTGTATTTTTTTAAACATTATTTTCATATTTTGTATTATGTTAAATGCCATTTTTGCTTGCCTTTTATAATATTCACTTATGTTGTATATTTGAATATCATAAAGCAAGAGTAAATTACTTTTTTTTAATTTAACATTAAATCATTAAATTGAAACATACTGTATAAAAAAAGAGTGTTTGATCATGTCCAAATACACATGCAGATGTATTTAACCTTAAATATTACACTAACTGTAATCTAAATACTATATTAGAAAATGTTATCTTTTAAATGGTCAGGATCATTATTGCACATATTAAGTACAAAAAACCTCCTCAAAATATTTACTAAATAGAACTTAACTATATATATTACAGTTATTTAATTGAATAAAAGTTACACTTAAGGTGTTTGGTCACATTTGACTGCCAAAGAGTATGAGAACATATTAATTATGTCTCTTTATCACTCCCCAGAATAAAATGCGATTGTAAAGCGTATTCAGAGAAGTTATCAATGCACATTATGTGTTAATAATTACTCGAAATTGCTGCAAATATAGTAAAACTGCTGTCTATCCTATTTAACTCCATTCAAACACATTGACAGCGCGGAGCTGTTTGGAACTATTGAGAGCTCCATGAACCACGTGACCGTGCGGCGGCGAGATCAAAGCGTGTCGCAACTCTCTTTTTATATGGCTCTGGTTCGGACGATGTAAGTAACCATAGCAACTCACTCTCTGAACTTAACCTGCTCCGGAGCAGGTTATGTTGCAGGGTTAGTTTGTTTCAGAGAGGTGACGGAGCATGGCGTGCCCTTTTGAAGACGATCCAGTGGATGTGGAAGCACAGATAATACGAAATCTTTTCCGCCGTGAGAGGGTGATACGACCACGTATCGATGTGTTTTCGTATCCAAATGAATATTTGCGGGAGCGTTACCGTTTTTCAAAAGAATCGTTAATTAATTTAACGAATCTTTTGAAACCATATATAGCAAACGTGACACATCGGGGATCAGCGCTTAACACGGAGCACATTTTGTGCATTGCCCTTCGCTTTTTTGCGACGGGGAGTTTTTTGTATACAATAGGCGATGCAGCATGTGGGAAAGGCAACTGTGTGTAGGGCTGTTCGTACAGTATGCATTGCACTCAAACGGCTCCTACACACTTTTGTGCAGTTCCCTGGCCATAAACCAGTGAGGGTCATTAAAGAGGAATTCTACAGAGTGGCGGGTTTGTCCGTTCAATGATATTTTATGACAGACCATTTTAGTTACATAGCACTACTTAATCTATCCATACTGTATACAGTCACAATAATTGTAAATGTTATATAACTTTCAATTTCAGGGTTCCCAAATGTGCTTGGGTGCATTGATGGAACCCATATTCCCATTAAAGCTCCTTCAGTCAACGAAGGAGACTATGTTAATAGGAAGTCAATCCATAGCATCAATGTGCAGGTAACAATACATTTTTTGGGTGCTAAATGTTTGGGTGTTTAAACCATTAAATCACCCTCATTACTGGTCCCCGCTACCTAGGTAATATGTGATGCAACCACTGATCTATAATAGAGAACTGGATTGCTCATGACGTCATAAAAGTGAAGCCACCGCGCCGCCATATTAGTATTCCCTACTATTCGCATACATTCCATTGAATGAATAGGAGATTATACGATTTCATTGAGAAAACATCACATAACAAGTCAGCGTTTTTATATCTGAAGTCTCACTGTGCATTTTTACAACGCAAACGTCCTAAGCATGTAAACGGTTATTTGTTTATAGTCGGGAATTCCCTCTGCTTATTAAAAATGTACGTTCATAAAGCCTACATTACAGTCATGTACATCAGATAAGCATAAACATCGGGCGTTCAACATATGTTTACAAAAGAAAATGTGCTCATAAATCTGAATAGACACCTTAATTCATCTTAGTACAGTTATTCACTGTTTATGTCATTTTGTTGTGTTTATTCGTACAGTAGGCTAACTGCATGTTTCAACAATACTTTTGTTATTAATTCGTTTATTGTATGTTATATTAGTATATATTCATTAATGACATTATTAATTTTGAAGCAGGTAATGATTTGTTCGTTAAATTAATAATTAATTCAACATATATACGCAGCATTTTACTCACATGGAAACAGTAATGTTAGTAAATCATTACAGAATTTGGTGATTTGAAGAGACTGAAATAGATGCTGCTCGTTAAAAAAAACGCACCATACCGCGCTGATTACTTAAAGACATTAAGCTTTATTTCAAAGATTTTAATTTATAGTACAAGAGCAATATTGTACAATCGAAACAATTTCAGGTAGGCTACTAATACCATATACACGGTTTTGTTTATAATTTCCTGCATAATTGGGTACATAAATAAATATATTTTCGTTTTGGTTCAGTTAACTCACCTGTGTCTGCAAGTGCGCGGCTGACACACCCACCTAAACGATTTCAATATATATCGCTTATCCAGCCCGAAAAGACCATAAACATTCCAGATAACATCTTAAGTATAATTTATTTACATACACATATCCTCAAAACTAATGATGTGTGAATGAAACGCTTCAAATCGGGTGATTTTAGGTCAGTGGTTTACATGCGAAATCAATGGCGCACTCTGCCGGTAGGGAATAGTAAGATGGCGGATCGAACACTTCCGGTGGCTTCACTGCCTAACGGCATTTTAGAACGCAATGAGCAATCCAGTCATTATATAGATCAGTGGATGCAACCCACCTCATCACTAATGTTGAAGTCAAATGGCCAGGGTCTGTACATGATTCCAGAATGTTTAGGGAGTCATCATTGTGCCATAAATTTCAACAGGGTATGTTTTGCCTTACACAATGTTATTCTTTATGGGTTTTTTAGGCAATTATACACTTTAATTACCTTTATAGGACACTTCAATGGTTACTTGCTGGGAGACAGAGGGTACCCTTGTCTGCCCTATATGATGACACCCTACCCTGAACCTGAGCCTGGACCACAGGCACAATTCAACCTGGCCCACAGTAGAACACGGGTCAAGGTGGAAATGACCATAGGCATCCTGAAGGCAAGGTTTCAGTGCCTGCGCAGGCTCAGGGTCTGCCCAGAAAGGGCATGTGACATTACAGCTGCTTGTGTTGTTCTTCACAACATTGCCACACTGAGACGTGAGTGGGCCCCCCCTTCTCTTGATGAAGATGACCAAGAGGAACCCCCAGTAAACCCAGTAGACCAAAGAGAAGGCAGGGTGGTACGAGACATGATTTGCCAAAACAACTTTAATTAAAACCAGTTAACAGTCAAGTGTGGTTCATTGTTTCTTTATTTCCTGTAACAAAAGACATTTGTATTTTTTGCTTTAGATTAGATTAAACAACAAATGACAGATTAATGTTCACATACTGTTTCTCACCTTAAGCTGGTGCTCCAGCAATTCAATTTCAAGTCTGGCCTTTTTTTGGTTAAGCCTTTTCTGCTCCATTTGAAGCTGTATAAGGTCCATCTCCATGTCACATTTTCTGATTTGCTTTTGAAGGTGGACCTTATACAGCTCTTTGGCAGGCAACTAGAAAGACAGAATCATTAAACATGACTGATAACGTCTGTAGTACAAACACAGACCAAATATTTAAATGAGGAAGGATAACTGCAGAACATTTCTTACACTGCTAAGATTCTGTGTGTAGGTAGATAGACCCTCATCTGTATTAAAATCTCCAGCCATATTCTGTAAAATGACAATTTATTTATTCTCTTATGTAAAAAAGGGGTTATGCATTCTATGCATCATACCTCTATGGGCCTCCCCACATTTTCTGTTTCTGTCACAGCAGAAGTGGTCTCTTCATCGTCATCCTACAGAGAAAATAGGTAAGCATGCTTGGTGTAGCAAACAGAAACCTAAAGACAATAATCACTTACAATTGTGACAGAGTGTGGTGTTGCAGGAGGATCCAATAATACAATGTGGCCATCAGCAACTGCAAGATAATTAAACCAATAAGGTAATCATGCATATTCAAAACTCAATGTATAGTCTTAAAAAAATACAACTAATAAAGAAGGACATTATGAACATCTAAGAGTACTAGTAGTAATAAGATTACAGTATACAGCATATGCAGTCAAAGCAGCAAGCATACCGCACAAGTGAATCAATGACTGCAAAATGCATTCAAAATGCCTTTTTAAAATGGTGACAGTGTTGATGATTTCATTATTTAAAACACTGACAAAAACAGTGAAAACATCAATAAATCATAAGTATTAATAATACACCTACATTTCACTAAGCCACTTGTGTTGGTAGCTGAGTCTGACGAACTGCCCCCTGGAATCCCATCGACCACAGGTCGCCCTTTATTAAGGGACAGTGCCAGCTCCTCCGCTGGGGTGAGGGAAGGTGGAGGTGGACCCCCACCTGTTTTACGGGCCTCAGCCTTCTTTCTATTGGCTACATAGAAAACTAAATTACATTAAGTACTAAATTACATGGCGTCAGTAACAAGTTTAGTAAGTGTTAAAAATATTACCTTGCTGGAGAATGTTTTTGTGTTTCATTTTGACTTGGCTCACAGTTCTTCTTGCTCCAGAAGGATTACACCTGATAAAACAAGAAGCCAACATATTACTAGCCAATTAGCCTATGTGCATTACTAATGTAATATTAACAAATGTATGGAGGCCAAAAAAGTCAATACTTCTTTACAACATGCCACAAAGAATTTTTGCGTCACAATAAAAGGGGTAAATAGCCCATTTATAATTTTATAAACTCACGCATTTACTCGGTCCGTTATTTTTTGCCAAGCCAACTCTCTTTCTTTTGCTGATGCAGCAGTATTGCTTTTTTTAGTTATAATGGCCTTATTGTCTTCATAAGCAAGCATTAAAACCTCCAACTCAGATTCACCGAAGTATGTAGCTCGCTTTTTTCCTCCCTGGGTTTCCATGGTGATCCCTGAAATCGGCGATCCATTGAAAATGTCTTTATGTACTCGCCTTGCGCGCGCATTAACTCTGGGTTACCATTAGGAGGTTGATTAAACTAACTCCTCACAGGTGTTTTGGAACCGACATACCCTGAGTAAGCAAGTTTGGGGTTAATCAACCCAGAGTTCATGGTTAATCTGATGGTAAATTAACCTTGCTTTCTGGAATACACCCCTGGTAGGGCTCCAGACTGCGATCAAATGGTCGCATTTTTTCTGCCGGTGCGACTAAATTTTGTGAGCGGTCGCAAAGGCGCGACCATTGCGTTATTCAACTCATAAGCGCTGCTATTTCTGTTTCAAATGAGAAACATTAAACGGCAAACAAAGCGAAAGAGAAACCAAAAAGCGCCACGTTTGAGTTGCGCAGCGCGGACCGTTTATAAGCTCCGACCGCAACGCCAAAACAATTGTCCAAGCTCAGAACAGCCTCGGGAACCAAAGTTGATTTCGCGACACTGATACTGCACAGTGCGAGATCCAGTGAAAAGTGTTTGATTTCGCCCAGAATAAATTAAGGTTGTTTAAAGATCAGTGAGAATCATTCAAATTCTGCTCAGAATTATGTTATTAACAGCGCTGATGTGGGTCAAACAACTATAGTCACACCAACTTAAGCAAAGTCGAATGTATTAATTTCAGGGTTTGTACAACCTTTTGAGAGAGAAATTCAAGCACTTTTCAATGACTTTCAAGCATTTTCCAAAACCATTTTAAGCACTTTATAGCTCTTATGATCCAATTTGAATGTTATTTTGATGGACAAAATATACTTTGTGTTAAACAAACACAAATTTAAAATTAAAAACATAAAATTACGATTATACATCTGTATATTTTTTGCATATACAATTTATAGTTTATGTAAAGATCGTTTAAAAATCACCTAAATTAAAAGCTGTTATATATTTCAGAGCCTATTAAATGTTGGGCTTCCAATTTTACTGTAATGTTGAATGGACATAATTAATATGTAAAACTGAGAGAAAATTAATTTAATAGAGACACCAGTAATATTGATATCAATACTTCATTAATAATAGGCTACTTGGTAAAAAGATGCTATTAAACACATATTTTGAAATACTTTGTTGTTTCTACCTTAATTTGGAGATTCATTGTGAAATTATGACAGTATAAATATATAAATATGCGATTATTCATGATTAATAGAAAAAAATGTGATTTTTATTTATTTTTTCAATTGATTGACAGACAGCATTATTTATAGATGTTGGTGTTTGTAATATTTATTTAATTTTAGTGAATATGCATTTCAATGTAATTGTCTTGGCCCGCTTCAAATTTCCAGTTCGATAATCCGGCCCTCAAATGTATCTAATTGAATAGCCCTGCCATAGACTGTGTAGCTCATAGTGGGCGGGATTCGGCCGTCGCCATCTTGGAATCGCGTCATCGCGCGTCACTCCCGGATAATCAAAAATGGGCAAAAAGGCGGGATGTGGGTGGAGCTGGTTGCTGAAACCACGCCCGCCTAGAGCGACAGTGGTGACAGCAGCGGCAAGCCCCCTGTCACTCAAGTGGCCACGCCCTTAATTATGCTGAACTTTAAGGCTTAATATAACTTAAACCGATGAGTTATAAAAAAAATTCACCCCCCTCACAGTTGACATGAAGGGCAAAACTAGCTATATAGACAAAACCATTTTTTGAACCAGGCTGTAAACATACTTTTTTCTGCTGTAAAGTTGGGCATTTTAACATGGAGTGTCAATGGGATTGACTCCCTTTTGCAGCCAGCCTCAAGCGGCCAGTCGATGAATTGCAGTTTCAGTCACTTCCGTGTTGGTTTCACGAGGGAGACCGGAAGGTTGCCCCTTGGTTGTGACTTACTTGAATGTCCTGGAAATCCTGGTGTAGTTTGGCTAACCACAAACACCTTTTGTTCCTCAGACATTTTTTTGCACTCTTCTCCTTGATTTGTTATAACTTTTGGTGGTCTATAGTACTCCAAATGTTTTTCCCAGTCCGACTGATTAGTACAGCCCAAAACATGACAATAATTGACCATTTTCAGCAGAAATAATCAGCAAAATATGCAGGTTTCGTTTGGTTCAGTGGCATACGTTTAGTACCGCCAATATGGCCGATTGATGACGGCGTGAAAAAACTCTATAAGTTATCGGCCAATGAATCAGAAATCTTCCGCATTGAAGACTAAGGTGGAAATTATATTATTTTCTATATCTTATGCTCTGGGTGAGTAACATCACCAGTTTACCTCATTATAATCTAGTATGTATAGGGTTAAATCACATATCACTTACAATATCATACGTATAACCGTCTTTATGTGACAAGAGAAGTTTCTATGTAACAAAACAAAACAAAGGATTCACAAAACAACAATTATTCTTTAGATGAAAAACAAGGAACAAGAATGTCAAATTAAAGTGCCTTGCAGTAATGTTTCATTTTGTTACGTCACACCACTTTTGAGTCTAGTATCCATGTTTAACATTGGCTTTGTGCTAAACATCTCTGGAATGTTGTGCTTGAGGAGTCTTTGATTTCGCAAAGTAGGCCAAGCTCCTGGATCCAACATCCTAGATGGTCCTGCAAAAACATTCCTATCCAATCAGATTTTAAGGTTAGGCTATGTTTGTTTGACAGGAATGTTGTTCTAAGACCAGCAAAAGATGTGCCTGCTGAGCAAAATCACATGGTTGTTAAGTAAATCGAAATATAAAGAAGGAAACGTCTGCAGCGAAATATGTTCTTTATTCAATTCAATTAAATTGTTATTGAAACATACCACAAAGTAGCATAAAGGGCTTTCTTTTTCCAAATGTATACAATACCAGCGATTGATTCAATCAAGTACATCTTCATATTTAATTCATGTAAACATTCTATTTGACTTACAAATTAAAGATGCTTGCATCCAAGCATATTAAATTACCCTGTAACTTATGTCGTGTAATATTATTTAATATTATCCAAAAATAAGTGTACACAGATGTAGTAAAGAACGTACATACTACAAGACAGATGTGTTTATAGAAACAAATACGTTTCACCACTGCAGAAAAAGAAGCAGTGTTTATACATGTAATAATGTGTTTACATATTTTGCTTCACAAAAGAGAATCTTCACTTAGTTATATTGTCTATGAAAGTTTGTATTTACTCTGTCCATTTCGTGCACAAGATGTTTAGCTGTAATATATGACATGCGGCAATACATTTTGTTTATTTCATACATCCTGAAAATGATAAAGCCTCTCAGTCCAGGAGAGGAATTTCCACAACCTCAAGCTTTCTGATATATATCATCTCTATTATGCTATCAGTTATATAGAGGTTGACCCTAACAAAACTGTAATATATTTAAAAGCTAATATCCTAAATTAGATTTAGCATTGTGATTTTCTGGTTTCCTTTAGAGGGAAATACTATTTGCCTGTGTCCAAGTCACTGTTTAATATTCACCATGATGCTTCAAACCTCTGAAGCTCAGCCCAGGATATGCGGTTGATCTCTGCAACTCTTATGTCAAGACTGTCAACAAAGCTCTAAAGCAGCAGCACAGCCGTCTAAACATGAGCACTCTATCTATGCTTGTATCTCACTGTACAGGGTCCGTCTGGCTGCTGGGTTCCCACCAAATGCAGAGGGCTCTGCAAGAACCAGATACATATATTTATCAAGTGCAGCGACCACGTCAATAAAAAAAAACAGCGGCAGTAAGTATTCAGACACTCTGTATATCTATATATTCAATCAGAGTGCACCTGCAAACAAATGATTAAACTTTTCCAAGCCATTTTTGGTTTTATCCAAATATCTAATATAATCCTGTTCAAAAGTTTTGGGTTGGTAAGATATTTTAAATGTTTTAGAAAGCATCTCTTGAATTTATTTGATCAAAAATACACTAAAACAGTAATGTTGTGAAATATTATTGCAAATTAAAATAACGTTTTTATTTATATATATATATATATATATATATATATATATATATATATATATAATTTTTTTTAAAATGTAATTTATTCCTGTGATGCAACATTTGTAACATTACAAATGTCTTTTGATCAATTTAATGCATCCTTACTAAGTAAGTAAAAAAATTCTTTCAACAACAAAAAAACCCCTTACTGACTCCATACTTTTAAACGGTAGTGTATAAATTTGCATTTCTTTGTTTGTTTGTTTATGGTTCTTCCTGGGTTTGATGATAAGAAATAAAAAAATATAAAATTGTTTATCAATTAAGCGTTTATCAAGTTACTTATTGAATAAAAATATTAATTTCTTAAAAAAAAAAAAAAAAACGTACTGACTCCAAACTTTTAAACAGTAGTGTATCTATTTTTTTCTATTTGTTTATGTATTTATTTATTTTTAGGTTGGTTTTGTTCTGCCTTGGTTTGATAATAAAAATATAAAGCATACATTTATTTATCAATTTATTAAGCATTTATTAAGTTACTTACTTATGGGTTGGTTTTGTTTTGCCTTGGTTTGATAATAAAATAAAAAAGTATTAACAGCAAGTTATATTAAGTTACTTACTGAACAAAAGTATGAATTTTTTTAAACGTTTAAATAGTAATATTTATTTTATATATACTTATATATATATTTTTTTTAATTTTTGGCTTGGGTTTAAAAATAATTAAAAAATATAGAATTATGTATCAATTTATTAAGCATTTATCAAGTTACTTATTAAATAAAAGTATTAATTTCTTTAAAAACTTCAAACTTTTAAACAGTAGTTTATCTATTTCTTCTGATCCATTTTTTAATTTATTCATTTATTTTATTTATGGGTTGGTTTTGTTCTGACTTGGTTTGATAATAAAAATAAAAAACGTAAAATTATTTATCAATTTATTAAGCGTTTATGAAGTTACTTACTGAATAAAAGTATTAATTTCTTTAAAAAAAAACATACTGACTTCAAACAGTAATGTTTATCTATGTATTTATTTGGCTGGTTTTGTTCTGTCTGGGTTTGATAATAAAAATAAAATATAAAATTATTTAGCAATTTATTAAGTTACTTACTGAACAAAAGTAATACTTTCTTTAAACAAAAAAAAACATAAGGTCTCCAAACTTTTAAACAGTAATATTTTTTTTTTTTTTTTTTTTAATGTTATTTTATTTATTTGTTTGTTTGTTTATTGGCTTGGGGTTGATAATAAATTGATATATAATTCTATATATATATATATTTAATAATATATATTTATTTATTTATTTTTTTAATTAAGCATTTATCAAGTTGTTAAAAAACAGAAATCTTGTTTCCGTCCACAAGTATACATTTATGACCCAATAACATGAATGCATGATTCATATCTACATGCACGTTCCTCGTATGAGCTCAGTCGTTGGTGGGCAAAACTTAAAAAGCTATTTTTGGTTAGGCCTGAGAATTGCAAGGGTAAAGAGCAGGACGCTGCTTAAGCATTAGATCGGGCCGTTGTTGGGTAAATACTGCCATAGGAACACATCTGGAAATGATTAACCTAATGCCTACTTTGAAGCCATCTCTTTCAAGGCTTGTTTACTATTCTCCATTGGACGTTACTCTTTCTCAGGCCACTTACCGGTTTGGGTACTGGATCCAGCGGGGTGAACTCAAACTTGTAGAGGATGAGGGCCACAAACATATGCAATTCCATAACAGCGTACCACCTGTTGACAAAATAAACAACAAGTGCTTCTTACTGTCACTTTCTTTGTCATGTCTTCTTTCTCATTAAGAAAAATGTCAAACTCATCATACTGAAGAGCTTATCACTTCTCAAGCAGGCTTGAATAGCACTGTGTGTGTATTAGTATTCTGATGGAATATTGCATGCTGTCTAGCTGTCATTGCACCCTCCCTCGAGTGCTGCCGAACACTGCAAAAACTGATTGAAATTGCAGGTAGATAGGCAAAATGTGAATGAACATCTTGTTTTGCGCTCAAATTCCAGGTGCATTCATAGCCACAGTGGCCTTGTTTGGAGGCGGATGGGGGAGGAGGAGGACTATCAGGTGAATCGAAGTGAAAGAATTAAGGCACGGAGAACAAGACGGTTCCTGGGTGAGACATAGAAAGGAATAATGGGAGGCAATAAAGGGAGGGCGAGAGATGCAAGTCATGTTTCTTGAAATAATCAGCCCAAATAACCTTGAGGGCCGTGACTCATTCAGGGGCACTGTGTTGGTGACGCAAATAGCCAATCTCCTAAAATGATCAAAACCAAATCAGATTGAGTGAGGCAAAATGAAATACGTGGGTTTGCCACACTCAGTGTACTAATGTATAGCAGCGTCCAGCTAAGAGATCTATACAAGCCTGAGTAATCATTACAAAGCCGCCTCATGACAATGTGACATTTGAGTGCAGGAAGTTGGTAGGCATGGACTGAATATGGCATT
>NC_133373.1:34520345-34547790 GCF_049309525.1 Garra rufa
GTACAAGTGCGACAGTTTAACCTTTTTGAATCATGTCCATGATATTTCATATTTTATATTAGAAGTTCCATATCCTTGCGATGAAGTAAAACATTTTTAAACTGTTCGGTTAAAAGTGACCAAATCCCACCAGGGGATTAAAAATAGAACCTTCATCTTCTTTATTCTCTATATTACTCCACCTCTCTCTTACTTCTGTTTCTGTTTCTCATATATTCCCAGAATGATAAACGTAGATTCATCTGTTCTGGTGGGTTTAGAAAGGTCACTGGTCTGTGCCTATGCTTTTGATCTTCCTGTGCAGCTGGGAAAGTTCTCCCAGTCTTTATACGGCACTATTAATGTCATACTGACCTCGGCCGCACACTCCCCAGGGCCTTCATGATGTCATCAGTAGGGGCCCAAAGGGCTGAGACATTAGGGCCAAGAATGTTCAGTACAACATAAAAGCAGTGCTATTAATCTATATCATCATGCCACTATACCAGGAATGGAGCCATAGTGCAACACTATCACTAATGCAACTCAATGATTTACAAGTATCGCTTGTGATGCAAATCACACCCTCTGACAAAGTTCTTGGTGGTATAACAGCTATGAACTTTTTTTGTGCCAGTCTCGGTGTAAATAACCTAAGGGAACTGACATTCTCAGCAAGAGAGCCAAAGGGGAAAGATGGTCTGGTGCAGCTTGTGGCATTTGCTATAGGCCAAGTTCAACCCATAGCGTTCCTGCTACAGGCCAAAGACCAAACCACCAAACCTTGCTAGAGGGCAAAAACAGCCCCTGACTCACCAAAGGCACTTCTAACTTTAATAAACTTTTAAATAAAAAAGTACATTATGTTTTACAATGCTCAAAATGAAGGATGTAGTCCCACTTACAGTTAAAAGAGCCAATTTCCTTTATCATATCACCTGTTTGTTTACTCTAGAACAGAGCATTAGCTGAACCGGCCTGCAAAGAGCACTTTTTTGTGATTTAAAGAGCAGGTCATATGGGTTTTCGACAAATTTCTTATTTGCAGTTTGTAGCGTAGCTATGCTTCAATATAAACAGTCAGCAAAGTTGTTAATCAAAAAGTGCATTATACATAAAGATATTGTCTCTCAAAAGAAAAAGTTGACTTAGAATCGCCTTAAGTCATCATATTTTCGCCTTTTACTGGGTAACACATTAGAAAAAATCCCCACCTGCCAACAAACACTTCCAACTAGTTAGTGTTTACATCATGTGAAGAAGACGCTGTCAAATTTCAAATTCAAATCTTTTGTTGTGCGCTCATAATTTTTCCAAGGACTGCTTCTCTAATCTTGGCTTTTATCTTCTTTGGCTTCTAATCTTTTTTATTTGGACTAACAAGCGTCTCCTAAACACAACCTGTAAGTACGATTGATACGTTATGTGTACATTTTCAAATGAGTGCTCATTGTGTAAAATGTGACGTATACCTGTGCAGCTTTAGGTTTTCAGGTAAACCACAATATTACTGTCTTACTAAAAAAGTTCTGATAATTCGCTGTGAACCCACTGTTTCCTAAGAATGTGTTGATTAATGTAGACTGTCTTGTTCTAATTACTGTGTTTAATAATAAAGAATGTAACTCAGACATATTTTGGTTTACAAACTGTTTTGTTTCATCAGTTAGTCATGTTAGCCCTCGGCTAACATGTCCACCATTGTTGTTTTGTTATGCGTTTACAGTTTAGCAGCTAAACTTCAGCTGTGGGCATGATTCGCTTGCATAAGTGTTAAACAAAATGTTTTTATGTCATTATTTTAAGAACGGATTGGAGCACTATATTATTGTTTATGTAAAGTTACATCAGGGTTGCCAGGTTTTCACAACAAAACCTGCGAAATTGCTATGAAAATCCAAGTCATGAATCTAAACAAGTGGTGTTCCAAATTTGAAGTTGATATCTCAAAAAATTTTACTTTTTTTGGTGTAGTTCCAAACATTTCTACTAGAAGAGATTTGCTTCCAATTTGTTTCCAATGTGATCATTTTTGACCGTGAGCAGTACAAGTGCAACAAATTAACCTTTTTGAATCATGCCCATGATATATATATTTTATTTATTAATTTATTGTGTGTGTTCCACATAAGAAGTAACAAAACCTTTATCAAGTTCCATATCCTTGTGATGAAGTAAAACATTTTTAAAAACAATAATAATAAATAATATAACAGACATATTTTGGGTTAAAAACTGTGTTGTTTCATCAGTTAGTCACGTTAGCACTCGGCTAACGTATCCACCATTGTTGTTTTGTTATGTGTTTATAGTTAAGCAGCTAAACGTTAGCTGTGGGCACGATTCGCTTGCATAAGTGTTAAACAAAATGTGTTTATGTCATTATTTTAAGAACAGATTGGAGCACTATATTATTGTTTTATGTAAAGATGCATCAAGGTTGCCAGGTATTCTATTCAAAACTAGCCCAAGTATTTCTAGGGTGGGGGGGGGGGGGTCCTCTATTAAAATCCATGGTCCAGGTTGTAAAATACACACATTTTGTCAGGGTTCCCATGGTAAATTCACATTCCAGGGGCTAAATATGACATTATTGGGGTCGCTTTAACCCATTAACGTTCCAACGTTCCACCGGCGGGACATTTTGCATTTAGTTAAGTTTGACCTGCGACATTAAAAATCAACTGTGGACTTGGCAACACAGATGGTAGCACTTGCTAACTTGCTCAAGTACTCCTCTCTGTGCCAATCACAAGAGGCTTGGCCAGCTGACCAATCAGAGCAGAGTTGACTTATGGAAGGAAGGGGTTTACAGACATTACTCTCAAACCGTTTCGAAATCATTGACAAATGACTCTGTGTATAAATGTATATTCTGAGAAAATTACAATGTTTTCTGACCTTAGATGCATCTAAACTAGGGCTGTCAGTTTAACGCATTAACTTGAAAAAAAAAAATTTCATCTTACATTTCATAATTAATTAGTTAACATCACAAGTTTAATGTGATTTTATACAACAGTTCAGGGAAAAAAAGAAGTTAATATTGTTATATTTTAACTGTTTTGCTCAGTTTTACTGAGAAAATATGACCTTTAAAGCCATCGCAGAACTGATATGCATCTGTAAGCAACACATCTTTAGTTTCTGAATGAATCTATGTTTTGAACGAATTCAATTATGTATACATTATATTTTAGTTCCTTATTTAAAAACACCTGAAAAAGAACACTGTTGGTAACTAAGCTGTTTTGGACTTTCATTGTATGAACAAAAAATACTGTGATGATTCCCAAATTATCTTCTTTTATGTTCCATAGTTTATGTTGTAGCCTAAAAGTTTGTGTAATAGATTTTGTTGAATCAAATAAAATGTTTCTCTCTAAAGCTACTATTTATAATGTCTACTTGATACTTTCTCATTTAATACAATAATTGCTTTAAATAATCTTTAGTGGGTAATTTCCTAGCCAAATGTAATTTGTGATTAATTAGATTAATTAGAATTAATCGACACATCATGTAATAGATTTAAAAAAATTAATCGACTGACAGCCCCAATTTAAACTTGTTGTAGGGGACTCCATCACAATATTTAAAAACTTAAAAAAAAAAAAAAAAAAAAAAACAACATATGACCTGCTCTTTAACCTAGAGAAACTTTTGATAAGTATAAATGTACAATTCCAGTCAGATTTTATTGCTGAAATTTTTTACTGCTTACTTAAACATAATCTTGACTGACATGTTTATATATTTAGGTCTTTTCCTACTGGAAAAGAAGATGAAAATGCAACTGGGTCAGATTTGAGTTTGGGTTTGAAAACCCAAACTTCTCTGAATGGACTTCATGAATGATGCAGCAAGTTCAGTTGTGTAATTTGTGCAAAGTTCAGTGAAGTTCTAAAGTAGCTGACTTCGACATGAATCATTTTACAATCAGTAATTGTGTTGCAACATGTTGCATTCTATAATATTAATAGCAAATCTCTAACAAAAACCTGAAATGAAATATAAATAAACACATTTGTGACCCTGGACCACAAAACCAGTCATAAGGTTAAATTGTACAAAACTGAGATGTATACATCATATGAAAGTTCAATAATTAAGCTTTCTATTGATGTATGGTTTGTTTGGATAGGACAATATTTTGCCGAGATACATCTATTTGAAAATCTGAAATCTGAGGGTGCAAAAAATCAAAATACTGAGAAAATCACCTTTAAAGTTCTTCAAATTAAGTTCTTAACAATGCATATTACTAATCAAAAATTACATTTTGATATATTTACAGTAGGTGTTTTACAAAAAATCTTCATGGAACATGATTTTTACATAATTTCCTAATGATTTTTGGCATAAAAGAAAAATCAATAATTTTGACCCATACAAAGTATTTTTGGCTATTGATATACAAATATACCCCAGCGGCTTAAGACTGGTTTTGTGGTCCAGGGTCACATTTATTACTTTGACAAATTTATCTAGTAGAATTATTTATAAATTAAATGACAGTATGTATATATATTTAGCTGCATGGAATACTTTCCTTAATTGAATTAAGTTCATTGAATGTTACTAGTTTTTCGAGTTACATGATGATGATTTTGTATAAACACAAAAGTTTTTCTAACCTTCCTGGGCACTGATTTTTCCCTCCTCCAAATGCCACAAACCCTTCCAAGTGGACATTCTTTTCTAAATCTGCCTTTTCCCATCGTTCCTGTGGGAAGAAAAGTTTCATTAAAAATAATCCACTCGGGCGATGGCCAGTCTAGCCATCTGAGCCTGTCTTCCAGCATTTCAAGATTTAATTTAATAACAAGACATATTTACAGTAATCTCTGAATAGCTTTCTGTGCAATGCCCATCTCTTCACTAATGCGGCTTTATTGTGGGCATAAATCAATAATTGCTGTTAAGTTGCATCAACAAACTCTTTTGAACTAGTCAAAAAGTCCAGCCTTCTGGTTTTCATAGATTCAAAACAATTTGTATAGTTTTCCGAGGCATTCCATTAAGGAAAAAGGAGAAAGTGACCCTTGAATGCACTTGTGTAAGGGTATTGCCACTGTAAAGGAGAGAGTTGATTTGAACTAAACATATCTTTTGCTACAAACAGCATTTAAAGCATATAGATGTGGGTCTGACCCAGTCTGTGCAAGCTGTGCTATTTTCTTCAAGGCATTACATTAGTAGACAGAAGTGTAATGGAATCTCTATAGGCGTTTGCCGGAAGGTTAATTGCGAAGATAACTGTCAGGCCTTCCTTGAACACATACAGGCCTATTATTCTTGTTTTAATGGAGCACAGCTGGAGTCTTCAAGCACATTGTGACCAGCACTCTGCAGCTTTCCAGACAAAATGGAAGGAGGAAGTTTTATTGAAAGAAAATACCAATAAAAGAGATGCCAGTTCCATCATAGAGCAAAACAAACTACGTAAAATCCCCTCAAAAAGTACAGGAACATTTAATAGCAAAGCACTTTACCTGCTGTAAAAAATGCATTTTATGAGCATGTGTCTTGTTTCTATTTTATTTTGGTTTATAGAGGAATTTGTGTTAACCTCATCCTGTGGCTGAGGTCATTCGTAAGGATGAAGTTACTCACAGGTTTGAAATCTTCCGGGTCTGGGAAGTACTTGGGGTTTCGGTGAGCCCAGTAAGGAGACAACATCAGCATGTCTCCAGGTGGGATAATATAATTCTGAAAAACAGAAAACACACGCACATAAGTACAGTTTGTTAGCTAAGACCAAAACTTGTAATGTTTGCCACTTGGAGAATCTGCAAAATGTTAATTATTTCACCAAAATAAGAGGGATCATACAAAATACATGCTATTTTTTATTTAATACTGACCTGAATAAAGTATTTCACATAAAATACGTTTACATATAGTCTACAATACAAATTAATAATTGAATTTATAAAAATGTTCAAAAGTTTACATACGCTTGATTCTTAATACGTTGTTGTTACCTGAATAAGCCACAGCTGTGTTTTTTTGTTTAGTGATAGTTGTTTATGAGTCCCTTGTTTGTCCTGAACAGTTAAACTGCCCGCTGTTCTTCATAAAAATCCTTAAGGTCCCACAAATTATTTGGTTTTTCAGCATTTTTGTGTGTTTGAACCCTTTCCAACAATGACTGTATGATTTTTGAGATTCATCTTTTCACACTGAGGACAACTAAGGGAATCATATGCAACTATTACAGAAGGTTCAAACACTTCAGAAAGAAACACAATGCATTGAGAGCCAGGGGGTGAAAACTTTTGAAAAGAATGAAGATGTGTACATTTTTTATATTTTTCCTAAATATACATATTTTTATTATTATTTAGTACTGCCCTTCAGATGCTACAGAAGATACTTACAGTAAATGTTTCCCAAAAGTCAAAATAAGTCAAATTTACCATGATCTTCAAATTCAAAAAGTTTAATGCATTGTGTTTCCTTCTGGAGCATCAGTGAGTGTTTGAACCTTCTGTTGCATATGAGTCCCTCAGTTGTCCTCAGGTGGATCTTCCATCTTTCAATGACTTCAACTGCATACAGCCTTCACTTATGGACCTATGCATAAAAACACTGAAATAAAACACACTGTACACTGAATAATCTGTCATGGCTGACCTGTAATTTGAGAGGCCGCACTGCTTTGCGAGTAATGGCTCCAGGGGCCCTCAGCCGAATGGCTTCCATGATACACCACTTCACATATGGCATGTGCTGTAAGTCATCTAGGGTCACCTTTGTCTTATTCTTGTCTTGAATGCAAAGCAAACACACAATCACTGTAGTGACTCTCCATTGCTTTACTAATGTGTGCTTAAGAAAAAGTTTAATGCAGTAACAAAGCCTGGATAGATGTGTCTAAACAGAAGCACAGTGAAGCAATATGTGAATTTGTCATATACTAAGAATTGTCAAACGAAATTCATGAGAGTTTGCTGTCCTCTAGTGGATTTGGGAGGAAATGTAAAGTATAAGAGATCTCAGAAAGGATGTATATATCTAAAATATATATCATGGTTGCAATTTTTCAACACTGATAATGATGAGAAATGTTTCTTGAACACCAAATCAGCATATAAGAATGATTTCTGAAGGATCATGTGACACTGAAGTCTGGATTAAATGATAGCACATAATGATAGTTATTGTTTTTACTGAAAAGCTTTAATGAACCCAGTCTGGGTGAGGCTATACAGGTTGAAAAACATTGGTTTCGAGTTATTGATTTTACCTTGGTCTCTAAGGGCAACGTTGATCTGATCCATTGCAATCTTATACGCTTCAGGATTGGCCAAAATAAAAGCAATGGCCCAAAATGTAATCTAGAATAAAGTGAAAACGTTTGTCTTGAGTGACATTCTGTTCGGTGTTAAATTTGAGACACATAGAAAGACACTGTGTAATAGCACTGAAATAAACTTCTCACTTACTGGTATAGCATTTGCCAGGGAAGCCCAAAGCAAAAGTAAACCATAATTGGGTAGATATTGTTCACTTATTGCAGTAGCCAGGTGCTGTAGTAAAGTCTGTGGAGAAACAGTGACAGATTAGAAACTGTTTGGATTTTGCTACATTATTAAACAGTGGCTAAGTACTGCAGATAGAATTTTAATATTATGCTGATTCCAAAATATAAAAATATAAATATAAGTAAATTATTTATGACGATGACAAGAACAAACTGTAAAATTACAAATGTCATATATAGTCAAACCAAAAATTATTCAGACCAGACCTGATATAATATTATATATCATTTTTTTTTTCTTACTAGTGGGTTCAGGACACTATAGTTCATTTATGTAAGTGAGGATAGCAAAATAAAGTAAACTGAGTGAAAAGTGAAATATTATACCCAAAAAATCTTCATACAGTGGACTACCAGTAAAATTGATTAAAAAAAAACAACAACAACAACATTTGGGACCAAAAATTATTCAGACACTTTGACCTGACCATTTTGCTTAAGTGTTTTTTTCTTTAATTGCTAATGCGAACTTTTTACACCACAGACTAATCAAAATTAAACATTGCTTGGTAATTGGTCAACAAAGTATTGATAGTTGTGTAAATATTGTCATACTAACAGTTGTCTGAATTTTTAGTTGTTTGTAATCCATTACATACCTTTCTATCAAAGTTATCTGACATTATCAAGATGAATTTGACACAGTTTAACTCTGAGTTCTTGAATAAACTGTGTGAATAAATAGTGTGAGAAATGTTGAAGGTGTCTGAAGGTGTCTGAATACATTTGGTTTCAACTGTAGTCCAAAAAAAGGCTTAGAAGCCTGATAGAAACTCTTTAGCTCCCTCTATTGGTGCAAACATATTTACAGATGGTCACATTTAACAGACATAATGAAGATTTAGTTTGGCATTAAACCCTATTCCATGTGTTTCAAGATCAACATCAGTAACAACAGTAATCCACATGACTCAAGTCCAACAACTGAGAAAAGTCTTGTGAAAAGAAGGCATGTTTTTTTAAAATTACCTTTTCATCATTGTCACTGTAGAGGGTCTCCTGTGCTTTCAAAGCCATATTTCTCAGCAGAGAAAGGAGCCATTGCTTTGAGTTTGCCCATTCCCTGAAGACACAAAAGATGTATCCTTTAACTCTTCGGCTATACGTTTCGAATGTATTTAAACAGAAATATTTGCAGATATGCAACGCCTTTAGTCGTTTATTTTTTCAAGTGATGTATAACATGATTAAGGAGACTAACTGTGTTTCATAATTTCAGTTTTCAGTAATATTTTGGCAGTAGCGCTCACATACTTCAAGAACATGTCTGGAAGCTGGGAGCCATATTCAAATCCCTCATCATACGTTGTGAACTTCTTCAGGAACTCCTGCCTGGTGAGGGCGTTATTAGGGGAGTTACATCGGCCAAGTAAGTTGCTCATTACTGATGGATACATAACACTCCTGAAAACAAGAAAGAAAGTGTATGTAATACAGTTTTTAAGAAATAATGTACTTGAAATGATCTTAGTAGATTACAAAATTAATGTCGATTAAGTATAGTGTATTGCACCGTACAGATTTTGTGAGGGAGAAAAAAATTTATAAACCTGTTTATGTTGAATTATTTGACATTAAATGGAGTGTTTGAGTGTTTACTCCTTTGCATACTATATGTTAAATTATACAGTCAAGCCCGAAATTATTCATACCCCTGGCAAATTCTGACTTTAAGTTACTTTTATTCAACCAGCAAGTGTTTTTTGACTGGAAATGATACAGAATTTTCCCAAAAGATAAGACGATGTACAAGAGGCATCATTGTGGAAAAAAATATTTCTCAGCTTTTATTTACATTTGAACAAAAAGTGCCATGTCCAAAATGATTCATACCCTTTGCAAACTGTCACAGCCTATGGGAAAATCCAAAGTTCAATGGGCAAAAATACCAGTGGAGACATGCAAAAAGCTGGTCAGCAATTATAGGAAGCGTTTGATTGCTGTAATAGCCAATAAAGGCTTTTCTATTGATTATTGAGAAGGGTATGAATAATTTTGGACATGCCACTTTTTGTTCAAATGTAAATAAAAGCTCAGGTGCTGTAAAATGTATGGAAGGCATGTCTCTTGTTCTCTAAGGGGAACTTTAGCACAATGTAAATAATTGATGTAAGAAGACTATACTTGATGAGCTCATTCAGCTGTCCAGATCCTTCGCTCCCAAGGTTCTCCAAGTGGTCATTAAATTCTTCACAGAGATGAACGGAGAGTATTGCCGTGTGGCCTGGAGTCAGTCTGCCCTTGATTATGGTGGCACAGGTTGGATGTGATTTAAAGAAACTGTCTTTGCTGATAGAAGCTGGAAATGAACACAAAGTTAACATTATCGTGGGCACTGATAGTAAGTCAAGGACAGTAATAAATCTAATCAAGTTCAGAGTCTAAGGTCATGTATAATTGAGTAATTCTGCAGATTCCAGAGTTTTAGCAACTGATTATGAATCTAAACCAAGTAATGTACCTGTGTTATGAACAGCTTCTTGCACTGCTTGTTCAAAATCAACATCTTTGGAGGTGAAAAATGCTCGGAAATCCTCATTTAGGGTCACAAACGTCAGTCTCTTCCCAGCAGCTACAACAGTGAAAACTGGTCCGTACTAGAAGAACAAACCCACTGTTATAATTTTATAAATTAAGTTTTATTAGTTCTATTTCACTTACAGTTCATATAGAGGTCAAACTTTTACATACACCTTGCAGAATCTGCAAAATGTTAATCGTTTTACCAAAATAAGAGGGATTATTCTTTGTTTGTTTGTTCTGAACAACTGCCTGCTGTTCTTCATAAAAATCCTTCAGGTCCCACAAATTCTTTGGTTTTCCAGCATTTTTGTGTATTTGAACCCTTTCCAGCAATGACTGTATGATTTTGAGACCCATCTTTTCACACTGAGGACAACTGAGGGACTCATGTGCAACTATTACAGAAGGTTCAAATGCTCACTGATGCTCCAGAAGGGAAAACTATGCATTAAGAGCCAAGGGTGTAAACTTTTGAACAGAATGAAGATGTGTACATTTTTCTTATTTTGCTTAAATATCATATTTTTCCGTCATTTACAACTGCCCTTCAAAAGCAAGAAGATGATAACATGTTTCCCAGAAGACAAAATATGTTACATTTACCCTAATCTTCAAATCCAAAAAGTTTTCACCCCCAGCTCTTAATGCATAGTTTTTCCTTCTGGAGCATCAGTGAGAGTTTGAACCTTGTGTAATAGTTGCATATGACTGCCTCAGTTGTCCTCAGTGTGAAGAGATGGATCTCACAATCATACTGAGAATAGCGGGCAGTTCAACTGTTTAGAACAAACAAGGGACTCATAAAACAACTATCACTAAACAAAAAAAAGCTGTGGATCATTCAGGTAACAACACAGTATTAAGAATCAAGTGCATGTAAACTTTTGAAGGGGTCACTTTTATAAAATCAACTATTATTTTCTCTTGTGGACTATATGTAAATGTCTTCTATGTGAAATATCTTATTCAGGTTAGTACTAAACATAAAATAACATGCATTTTGTATGATCCCTCTTTTTTGAGCATTTTGCAGATTCTGCATGATATATTTAAACTTTTGACCTCAACTGTAAATGGTATATATTAAAATGGAAATTAATTGGTGAAAAAACAATAGATTACAAAAACAGGCAATTAAATACATTTATTCAGTGACCCTCCGGAGAACTTTAAAAGACTTGAAAGCACCCTTTTTTGTGTGTGATTTCTTGCCTTGGCAGACGCAATTACTGAATTTTAGAGCAGTTGTCTATTCAGCAACCTCTCATTAGCTCCCATGCTTTCAGAGAACTGGCACAGCGGTGCCCAGAACACAAATTGTGTCAAAAAAGGCCACTGTGTGCAGCTTCTGTCCTAGTTGCATAAATTAATGGTGCTAAACTGAACTCGGTTAGTATGGTACAGCTCAAAAACAAAACAAGTCAACATCGGTCACAGAATTTCACAACAGTGTCTGGGTAATATTTTTGTAGTTGCTAATAAAAGTATTGAAAGTATTACCAGCCAGCCATCAACAAAAATAAATTAAAATTTAAAAAGCATGGTAAAGCCAAAATGTTTTGATTACATAGTCTGAAATTGTCTAATATTGCTTATATTGAGCATAGTAATAATGTGATGCTAATTTCATAAGAAAATGTGTCAAATATATAATATACATTGTGCTTTTACATTTGTGTACAGTAGGTGAGTGCAACAGGTTTATCTGTATTTGCAGGGGAGGAGCTGGACTTCTGGACCCACTGGCAGACCAGCCCTAAATGATTTATGCTAAAAACTGTTTACAAATGTTTAAAATCCCACTGCACTGTAATTTGCATGAAGTAAAAATTCTTTGCAAATCTCATTAATCTATCTATCTATCTATCTATATACAAGTAATTTCACAATGGGCAAACTTACTTTGGCTCTGGCTTGTTGGATGAAGTGTAAAGGTGCTTTGCCAAATTCAAAAGCTGCACCAAACCACGGTATCCAACCACTTATGCATGGAGGAGCATTAGGCTGACTTCTTTTGCCAAAGAGAAGATGAAAAGAAATAATCACAAGAGACACAGTCAAAATTAAAGTAATCCAGTCCATCGCACCCTAGAGTAGCCTACAGTGATGCTCGTCTGGAGTGCATATAAAGAGTCTGTGCCAAAAGGTGCTGTTAAGATATCTGATAACACTGATCAGCGGTCACGTATGAGATCGGATTCTCTCATTGAGAATGATCAGAGCCATTGAAACTAAATCCTCCCACCACACCGTTAACCCCTCCCACTGCTATTATAGTGTTACCTCCTCTTGCCACAACGCTGGCCCCGCCCACTATCAGTATTTTCGCAGCTCACACCATAAAACAATCCTTCCTACTTATTATTAACCACCCCCCTTTTGTCGATAGCCCCTCTCACTGGGAGTCATGTGTTGCAGGATATTAATTAAAAAAATTATTACGCAGAATGAATAAAGAAGACGTAAATATATCAAATTTGGTGAATCATCATGTAAGTAAAGGAGTATTTGTAGTAATTTTGTAAATATACAATATTTATAAAATAGTAAATATACAATATTTACAGCTACAGAGTTTAGAATTTTGGTCATAGCAAATTTTGTCGCAATCTAAGATATATACATTAAAAATAAATTTTATATATATATATATATATATATATATATATATATATATATATATATATATATAAATTGCTTGCAATACAATGAAATAAAATTATACTTATTTTTAATATATTTAATAGAGTGATTAAACAGAATCCTCTCTCTCTCTCTCTCTCGCTCACTCTATAAAGTATATCTTAAATTGAAATTAAAGTACTATGGTATTAAACATTAATCTGCTACAGAATAAATTGCACAAAATATAGTAAATATACAATGTATACAGCCACAAATTTTATCTTTCATAAACGTCTTTCATACCATAGTAAATTTTGTCGCAATCTAAGATGTAGTAATTTTTAAAAATAGATATAATTAAATATTATATATAATTAAATAAATAAAAAATAAATAAATCGCTTGCAATACAATGAAATAGAATTATTCTTATTACCAGTATATTTAATAGAGCGGTTAAACAAAACGAATTCTCACTCACTCTCTGTCTCTTTCTATATAAAGAAATTAAAATTAAAGTAGGCTACTATGGTATTAAACATTTATGCTACAGAATAAATTGCACAAAATATAGCAATATAAAATATATATAGGAAACGTCTTTCATACCATAGTAAATTTTGTCGCAATCTAAGAGTAATTTAAAATGTAAATATTATATATAATTAAATAAATCGTTTGCAATACAGTGAAATATTTTTTTATTGTCAATATATTTAATAGAGTTATAAAACAAAACGAATTCAATATATTAAAATATGGTTTTGATTTAGCTATATCTGAAATATTTATGTATGAAACAGCAGATTTTACAAACACGCGAGCTGACGGCACATCTGTGACGCCACACTCCATCCGGGTCCTCCGCGCCTGGGCCATGACGTCACGGGGTCCAGGAATGGCGGCGCTGTCTGCAGAGAGAAGCAGCCCGAAGAGCCCGAAACTTTATTCCTAACATCACTCAGCGGCTAGACGAGCTCCACCGCTTCACCGACGGCCATATCCTCCTCTTAAAGAGCCAGCGCGACGGCGGAACCCAGTCTCGACGTTGTTACCGCTCAATTCCGACGTCCCAGCCTCTATTAGTTTGGTTGACTTTGCGAGGGCCAAAAGACAAGAGCAAAGACAGCGACTAACGGTACATAAAAACAACAACAAGCACCCCAGAACACCCTCTTTCGAGTCCGTCCATTTCAGAGAAGGACCTTGCTTGTGTTTCGCTAGTTTCTGGTCTCGCTCACACACCGAAAGGCACGACACTGGCCTGAAAAGGTGAAGCCACCAGCTGCGGGGTTTGATGCCACGATGGAGAGTTTAACACTGAGCGATGTCGAGCAGAAATATTACTCTGAACTCTTCCTCTCCTGTGATGTGGATAACGCCAAGAAAGTGGCTTCCAATGGCAAAGTTCTGGAGCTCTTCCGGGCGGCCCAGCTCTCAACCGAAGTGGTCCATCAGGTAACGTTACAGCATGCATCTGATTCACTGATGTGTGTATTAGTCAGCAGATCTGTGTTGTTATGCTTATACACTTTAGTAAGTTTGACCGACGGCTTGAGCTCATCGTTTCAGACATGCTGATAGCTCTAATGGATCATTTGGGAGATGTCAGGAGTGTTCTGATGAATGAATCTCATTGTTGCTGAGTTGCACAGATGGAGGTTGATGCATCTGTAGGGTTAAACTTTGTTTCCTGTTGTGCAAGTCGGTAGAATTATTAGTTGCGCCTGCTTCCTCTTAAATATCAGCATTAATAATCATTTTCTCTTTTTGTCACGAGATCCATACACAGCTGATGACTCCTGAAATGAGATTTCCTCACTTACCAAAATATTAATGCAAGCAAATGTTTGACCCTTTATTTATGGAATTATTTCAACTCATCATAACTTGTTGATAATATTTGACCTTATTCTGCTCTGACAGCTTTATACTGTCAAGCTTCTTTTTGAAGACTTAAAACTTGGTGGCTGCCTGGTTCTTGAACTGTGATTGAGAGGGGTTTGTTTTTTTGACTGATGGTTGGTGCTGATCAACACTCATTTGTTGCTATACTCAAGTTTCATAGTCTAGTTGCTTCTAGATTTTGTGAACAGAGTTGTTTGAAGGGGTGTGTCCACAAGACTGCATCTTTTTATTGTGTTTGTCTTGTCTGAGCAACAGATTTATTGATCCGTAATAGTGAAGTAATTGGCAGGGGTCATCAAGGGCATTTCATTGAAGGGTTACTCATGTGAAATGTCAACATTGTTTCTCTACTAATGGATTTCTGATGTTTAATTAATTTTACATCAGCATTTTGCAATTTTGTGATTGATAACTGTGTGAACCTGGCTGTATTACGTATACTGCCATTATATTGGTGATATACATTACATCATGTTAATACATATTAATGTATTTACATTCACTACTGTCAAAAAGCTTTTTCAAAGTGCTTCTGTTTTTTTCATCAAAGAATCCTGAAATGTATCATGGTTTCCACACAATATTGTGCAGCACAGCTGTTTTCAACATTTATAATAATAAGGAATGTTTCTTGAGCAGCAAATCAACATATTAAAATGATTTCTGAAGCATCATGTGACACTGAAGTCTGGAGTAATGGCTGCTAAAAATTCAGCTGTGCTGTCACGGGAATAAATAACTTATTAAAATGGATAAAAAGAAGTAAAAATATTAAATTGTCACAATATTTTTCTCTGTTTTCTCTCAAATTATTGATACAAAAAATAAGCTGATGTATGGTTTGTTAGGATAGGACAATATTTGGCAGAGATGCAACTATTTGAAAATCTGGAATCTGAGGCTGCAAAAAAAAAAATCTAAATAAAATCTAAACAAAAAAAATAAGTTTTGATATTTACTCTAGGAAATTTACAAAATATCTTCATGGAACATTTTTACTTAATATCCTAATGATTTTCGGCATAAAAGAAAAATGAGTAATTTTGACCTCTTTTTGTTCTCTATTTGTATTTCTCAAGTTCAAAAGCGTAGGATCAGTATTTTTTTTTTTCTAAAAAAAAAGCCTATTATGCTCACCAAGGCTGCATTTTATTTTATTTACATTATTTATATTTTTTATTATATTACTTACATTATTTGAATTTTTTTTTTTCAATAAAAAACTACTAATTGTCAGACATTTGCCTTACTGTTTAAAAAAATTTATTTTCAGTTATCTCAAATCCAGCTTAGTGCTTTATATTCAGTATGTGTGTGTTTAAATAACAGACACTAACCTCATTAACTTCTGCTCACTTCTGCTCATGCTGTTGTATGTTCACCTTGGTATTGTAGCTGTTAAGGTCAGTTTATCTGTTTGATATTTCTGTTTCCATTGTTTTAGATTACTGAACTGTGTGGGGCCACGCGTCTCGGTCATTTCGGTCGGAGTCAGTTCTACATTGCACTGAAGCTTATTGCACTGGCCCAGTCTGGACTGCCTCTGCGCGTGGAGAGCCTTAACAGTGGTGGGTAGCAAAAAAAAAAAAAAATTTTATAGCCCTTTCTTCATTTGTATATCATTTGTGTGCACCAAATCAAAATGCTCTTAATATAAAATTATTACGTCCTTGTAATTTTGCAGACCCTCTTTTCTAATAAATCCATTGTGGCAGTTGTAGCCCATTACATAACAAGAATTAAAGGGTTTAATCTTACTGCCTTTTTCGACGAAAAGGACTGAATGTGTGTTTTGCAAACACAGGAGACATTTTTAGGTTCAAGTACTGGAATAGTATGTTGTGCATTTAAATTGCTTGTATTTTGTATGTTGCATTTGTATATTTCTGTGAAATGTTTGTTTGTGCCTTTAAGCCAGATGCAAATGCTCCTGTTTGTTTATTGACTATGATGGCTGTTCTCAATATAAACCCAGTCCCTGACAGGAAGCCCTGTGCAAAAGCACAACATCAATTTTGGGAAGTTAGACACAAGGCCTTGTAAAAGAATGAGAAATTGACAGTGGTATAAATAAGCAGGAAATTAGACCCGGATCATAGCCTTGAAGATACTGCAAAAACATGAACACACAGTCAACAGGAAATTGCTGACAGTACCCCATTTTAGTTATGCTTTGGATGAGCTTGGTTTCTATTGATATTGATTCATTTCAGCTGTTTCGATTAATTTCCAAATTAAGTTAAGCAAATAGTATCAGGTTAGTAGTGCTTATTTTGGCACTGCTGTCTGTAGTTAAATATTCAATCTGGCTGTGAATGCAGAAGTCTAATGTGGAGTTGTGTTTGCAGTCAGGGATCTGCCCCTCCCTCGCTTTGTGATGAACAAGAACGAGCAGGAGACGAGGCACGCGGTCATGTTCACAGACACAGAGAACCAGGGGCCCTACCTCCCCAGACCTCCAGGCCGAGTGCAAGGCAAAAAAGTGTCAGCGCATGAGATGATTCAGCCCTGTGTGCCAACTGTAGATCCACAGGTACTACAGCATATTTATATGTGTTCATATAGATATGAAATCAGTGCATTAGGCCTTGTAGGATAAATGTTGCCAGCTAGATCCATCGCTGTCTATTATGTAATAGATATTTAATAAACAACAATGTTGACAATATTGTTGTGTGGTAGTGGTTAAAGCACTGATCTGATAACTGAATGTTAAACAATTAAAGGATTAGTTCACGTCCAGAATAAAAATCCCCCCCCCCCATGCCATTTAAGATGTTCATGTCTTTCTTTCTTCTGTCAAAAAGAAATTAAGGTTTTTGAGGAAAACGTTTAAGGATTTTTCTCCATATAGTGGACTTCAATAGGAGCCAAAAGGTTGAAGGTTTAAATTGTAGTTTCAGTGCCGCTTAAAAGGGCTCTACACGATCCCAGCTGAGAAATAGGGGTTTTATCTAGCAACACGTTCAGTCATTTTCTAAAAAAAATAAAAATGTATATACTTTTTAACCACAAATGCTCATCTTGCAGTAGCTCTGCGAATTCTTTGTCTGTCTGCTTTGGTTCAAAAAGGTACAGCAGAGAAAAAACTAAACTTAAAAATCGACCAACATAGTTTTTTTTTTTGTAAAAAGGCATTAAACTTTTTTTGCACGTTGGCTTTGTAAATACTGGGTCGATACTTTCACGTATGTTACATGTGACCTTTCCAACGTGATTAATGCGAGCTAGTTCAAGATGAGCATTTGTGTTTTTTGTTTTAGAAAATGACAGTTTGTTTCGCTGGATAATACCATTATTTCTTTAGCTAGGATTGTGTAGAGCCCTTTGAAGCTACATTGAAACTGTAATTTGGACCTTCAACCTGTTGGCTCCCATTGAAGTCCACTATATGTAGAAAAATCCTGAAATGTTTTCCTCAAAAACCTTAATTTCTGTTCAACTGAAGAAAGAAAGACGTGAACATCTAGGATGACATGAGGGTAAGTAAACTATCAGGATATTTTATTCTGCTAGTGAACTAATCTTTTAACTCCAGGTTGCTCTATAGAGTCTCTGTATTTAGGGTACTGTTTTGGATGTGTAAAATGACTTTGTTTAGTTCACCATGTATCTCTGCTGTTTTAAGGCCATCTGTTTGACTGGAAGTCTGTGAAGTTACTAAGTAATTAATGTTGTTTATCTCTGGCTCCAGCCGGACACTACGTCTCCTGTAGTGTCACCACACCAGTCCCCTCCCACTTCACCCCATGCCTGGAGGAAGCACAAACGCCAGGCCAGCGGTGGAAATGTGGACAGACAGACCTCAGTGCCAGGAGTTGTTTGGCCACCTTTTAGAGAAGCACAGCCAGGTACTTAAAGTTTAATAATAATACATTCATATATTATTTAGGTCACACAATAACCTCCTTACTAAGATTAACAAACAATATATTATATTTTCTACTTAAAGATCCTTAAGATAGTAACAGATGTGAAATATGAAAGGTCACATGATGTACTGGATTCTTATTAAATATTCAAGATATGTAATTTGTTAAATTGATCCGTACTTATCCTTTTTTTTTAAAACTGTTATCTGATCTGTTTCTCTCTGTGTCTTGTCTAAGGACCAGTTACAGGTGATGGGATGTGGTCCGCCCATTCACCCCCTCCTGTCCAGGAAAGTTGGGTCAGCTTTACAGACACGCCCCCCTCCAGCACACTTCCAATGCATCCCCCCTCAGCTCAGGTAATGCAATGTGGCCCTCCATGTATACATTTGTTATGTATACAACATAATCTGTCACCACTAGTCTGCTGTAACCAAGGCTTCTGGTAGAGCAGCTGTTTACTTTTGTGTTCACAAAAGCAGACTTTATTAAATAGTTGCCAAGCCCAAATGAATGCGTGTGCAGAGAATTACCGGTCATACAAGAAATTCGAAAAACAAGGTGGTTAAGCAGTTGTTTATGTTGTGTGAGCTGTTGAAGAAAACACAAACTGAAGCAGCACAGCTGTTTTCAACGCTGACGATAATAAGAAATGTTTCTTAAGCATATTAGAATGATTTATATAGGATCATGAGACACTGAAGATTGGGGTAATGGCTGCTTAAAATCAGCTTTGCATTCACAGGAACAAATTACATTTTAAAATAAATTAACATTGAAAATAATTATTTTAAAGTGTAATAATAATTGCAAAATTGGACTTTTTACTGCATTTTTGATCAAACAAATGCAGCTTTCTACAAATTTTTGAATGGGATTGTACAGGGTCGGAAATTAACGAGGGTTTGTTGCAAAAATGTCAGGAAAATTAATTAAAATGCCTCATAAATTCAAGACAAAGAGGTCAAAAATGCCCCCGCACAATTAAACATTATATTATGGCGATTAAAATGAAATGTGAAAATGAATGCAAACTGTATTTAGGTTCGCTAACACTGCATCAGATTGCTTTTATGTGGTGTTTTGTGCACCGTTGAGCCTTCTAACCAATCAGACACGTTTTTGTTGAATTTAGGAATGCATTGGCCAATCAGAGGCACTGAAAACGTTGGAGCTGTTGATTGCGCACAATCGCAAATTCCCTCATCATAAACAACACAGTGCAGATTCAATGTAAATATAAGATTAATTTCGTAGCTTCAGTGATTATAACAGGAGTTTTTGCATAATTTGTGCTAGACCTGGCTAACGTCATGGACCGACATGTTTGTCTGTGAAGCCAGAATGTGACGTGCCCAAAACAAAAACATTTTATATTGTTTTCTATATTGATGTTAATAATGCTTATAATAATATAAAGAGCAATAATCTACAATAATAGTTTTTGTCATAATATTGCAGCCCTATGTGCTCCTGTTTTTTCCACAGTCATAACAGTGTTACTGACAACAGTTTAAAATATTGATTAAAGTATTTGGGTAAATTTATGTATTTGACATTAAAGACAGCACAGTATGGTGTCTATAAAAATTGCCCCTGGAAATCATTTAAAAAAAAAGTGAATTTTCGACCCTGGTGGTGTATATAAGTATATTAATACATCTAATTTTATTTTTCCATGTTCTCCTACTCCAGCCGGAGAGCACAACAGTACGGACTGTGCCATCTGCAATGACCACAAATGAAATCCATAGACAGACCAGCGGTTACGATGACCCCTGGAAAATCACAGATGAGCAAAGACAGTATTACATAAACCAGTTTAAGACCATTCAGGCTGATCTCACTGGTTTAATCCCTGGTTAGTGAGACCTTGTTTTGAACAGTAATACAACCTTAATGCTGTTTTCTGTTTTGAACTTACCAGCCTATAAATGTATCCAATTTCTTTTGCTCAGGCTCTGCCGCGAAGGAATTCTTTACAAAGTCAAAACTGCCTATTCTAGAACTGTCTCACATTTGGTAAGTAGAGTTATTTTGTCTGTCTTTGTTCATTTTGGATGACCTTGCTGTCTGAAACAGAACTCATGCATATGTTGCCACTCCTTAACAGCATCAGTTGATAATCTTAAAAGCCATTTGCATTCTATTTGTTAATGTCCTGTCTTTGAAAAAACAAGTCATCTCTGTTACTGTGCCTAAAAATATTCATCTTATCTGTATTGACTGACCTGCTTTACCTTGCAGGGAGCTATCGGATTTTGATAAAGATGGTGCACTGACCCTGGATGAGTTCTGTGCTGCGTTTCATCTTGTGGTCGCTAGGAAAAATGGTTATGACCTTCCTGAAAAGCTCCCTGAGAGCCTAATGCCAAAGCTTATTGACTTGGATGACTCAGCAGGTAAGCAGAAAAGCCTTATGCCAACCACAGCTTCAGATTGGGAAATATACAGCCCAGTTATTTCATAACATTTCACAAATATGCATACAGAGTGCTTTTTAAAACCTTTTCTGAATATGATATGTGCAAAGTGCCATTTCCAAATGCACAGAGGTGTATGAAGAATTACTTCTGTTGTGTAATTACAGTACATTTTTGTGGCCACTGGTGCTCAGTTCAGACACATACAGACCATTCAGTCTGTAATTGTTTTATGTAATTCTTTATTTATTTTAAGAATTTAGAACTTTTATTCAGCAAGCGTACATTAAATTGATTGTAACTGACATTAACAACTGAAAAGAGTTTTGTTGTTAATAAAAAATCTATTTAAAATACAGCAATATTTTAAAATATTTTTTTACTATTTAAAATAACTGTTTCTGTTTGAATATATTTTAAAATGTAATTGTCACATGATCCTTCATCATTCTAATATGCTGATTTCCTGCTCAAAAAACATTTATTATTAAGTTGAAAACAGCTGCGTAGATTTTTTCAGGTTTCTTTGATAAATAGAAAGTTCAGAAGAACAGCATTTATCTGAAATGGAAATCTTTTGTAACAATATAAATGTCTTAATCATCACTTTTAAACAATTTAAAGCGTCCTTGCTTAATAAAAAAAAAAAAATACTGACTCCAAATGGTAAAGTTTAAATGGTATAGTGTATAATGTTACAAAAGCTTTTTATTTAAGATAAATGCTGATCTTTGGATCTTTCTATTTATCAAAGAAACCTGAAAAATTTCTATTCAGATGTTTTCAACGTAATAATAAAAAATGTTTCTTGAACAGCAAATTAGCATATTAGAATGATTTCTGATCATGTGACACTGAAAACTGGAGTAATGATTCTGAAAATTTAGCAATTTTAAAATGACAATATTACTGATTTTGCTGTATTTTGGATAAAATAAATGCAGGCTTGGTGAGCACAAGAGACTTCTTTTAAAAGCATTGAAAAATTTTAGCAAGCCCAACTTTTTGAACAATAGTTGTATGTTCAGTTATTGTGTGGATTTTCATATTCTCTCTGTTATTTTACATAGACACGGTGTAAACTGTGTTTGTAACATGTTCTTATAACCAGGCTCACTACAGTAGTAAAAATGTTAAATATCTTTCACTATAAGTTTTCGCCCTAACTAGCCAATGTTCTGTGTTGCAATAAAATGATTTGTCTAAAATCTTGGTCCTCATAATTGCATATAAAGTCTAAAATATGTTGCAATTGATTGTGACATTGTCACTTCCCAGCATTTGAGTTTCATTGCAGACAGAGAACAAGCTTCTAATGCTGATATTTTAATAACAGCTTCATAGGAAGTGAGCCTGTATCTTAGCAACAGTTTTTGCATATTAAAAAGGAACATAAAATATGCCCTTGGAACCCTGAGAGTCCTTGTGAAGTTTTATGACGCTTATGACCTTTCAGATGCAGTATTATTCTGCTTGTTCCATAATTATACTGAATGATGTTCAGGCATCTGCACAAAGTCTTTATTACCTGTCTTCATGTTTCAGGAGTTCCAGAACCTGCTCCTGAGGTGGGCTTTTCTGCTTCCCCTGTGGAGGTCACTCCAAATAAGTCTCCTTCCATGCCTTCCCTGAACCAGAACTGGCCTGAGCTCAACCAGAGCAATGAGGTTTGGACTTTGGTGTTCTCAATGTACCCTACCTCTTTCACTTATATTTGTAGTTCTCTCTGCCTTTGTTTTTATGGGAAAACAAAACTAATACACTTCTGGTCAGGAGAAAGTGGTGCCAGCTATGCACACTTTCATCTCCAGATGTAACACTCTCATGAGAATTGTTGTGACAGTTAATTCTTCACTGTTTTGTTGGGAATGTGGGAGCTTTGTAGTCAAAACTGCTGACCTGAAGACACGTTTTTAAAGGGGTCATCGGATGGCCGTTTTCCACAAGTTGATATGATTCTTCAGGGTCTTAATGAAAGGTCTATAACATACTTTGGTTAAAATTTCTCAATCGTTATGTAAAACAACACCCTTTTTACCTTGTCAAAAACAGCTCTGTTCACAGCGATCTATTTCATTGCATGTCCCTTTAAATGCTAATGAGCTCTGCTCAGGGGTGACGAGCAGTTTTCTGAGTTTTCTGTAAAGTTTAGCCGCATTTAGCTGCAGAACTTGCTGACTATCACATTATTAGGAAAGGCAATTTGCAAAGATTCATTAAAAAAACCTTATCACTTCTTCTGTAGGTAAAGCTGAGTCATGAATATTTTGTGTGAACATAGATGCATTTAGGCAGATCAGGGGTGCATTCCCTTCAAGAACAAAAACAATCCTCTACGTTATCAGCGGCTCAGATGTCGGGAGTAAATGGTGACTGCTGTGTTCATTATTACATCCAGCAACAAAACACCTCAGTTGCTTAGGAGACATTCTTGTCTACCCCACTGCAGCGTCGAAACAATGACGGACAGTTTACACTTTACTCAGGGCGGGTCTATGCTAAAACACCAGTGTCAATGAACAATTGTGGGAGGGACCTTGGCCTGTGTGACAAGTCACAGCCAAGAATCTGAGAATGGCTTAATCTGAGAAAGGGGTTATGATTTATAGGGATTAAAAAAAACACTGGGTGGATTTTTATCATTATATGGTGTTTGTGTACACATACTGCCAACACACATTTATGTTCAAACAACATGTAAAAGTGAATTTTGCATCCGATGACCCCTTTAAAATTTGATTAGATCATGAATGTTTAATCCCAGCACAATGAGCTTTAATTTTATTGGTTGACATTATTTTTCAAGGTTATGTCAGCATTAGGATATTTTGTAAATGTAGAAAGCTTTTAAATAAAAATTTCAACACATTTTAAAATAAAAGATGAAATAAAACATGTTTTTTATGAAATCCCATTTCTGCCACATAAATCATGCTTTGGTTAAAAATGATAAAAGTCACATCAGCTCATATCAAAATGATGAGATACTAAGTCAGAATTATGAGAAAAGAAGTCAGAATTATGATTTTATGTCATCATTATGCCTCTATGTCATAGTTTTATCATTTTATGTTAAAATCATGATTTTCCAAAGCATGATTATTTTCCTTATAAGGCAGAAATTGGCTTTCTAACATTTCCCTGCAGAATAATTGTTAAATATTGCAAAATAGGACAGGGGATATTTAAGAAAGCAAAAAGGGTGCATTTTGATTTCATTTTTTTTTTTTTATTAAGTTTTATTGGAATGTTAAACGATTTCTCCTATCCCAAATTAATAGGTAATAAGTCACTTTAAAAGGATAGTTCATCTGAAAATGAATATTCTGTCATTAATTTTACACCCTTATGTCGTTTCAAACCTGTAAGACCTTTGTTCATCTTCGAAACACAATTTTTTTTCATGAAATCCAAGAGCTTTCTGACTCTGCATAGACAGCAACGTAGCTACTACGTTCAAGGCCCAAAAAGGTAGTAAGGGCGTTGTTAAAATTGAATTTATCAAAAATATCTTAATTTGTGTTCCGAAGATGAGCAAAGGTCTTATGGGTTTCGATGGAATGACATGAGGAATTTTAATTTTTGGGTGAACTATTCATTTCAGTAAGATATTGGTTAACTTCTAAAAAAAATTAAATAAAGTGTAACAATGTGGCTCTGGGGATGTTTAAGAGTCTCGACCGGTCTGACACAGCAGTATTGGCTCAACCAATGGCAGTGGAGTTTAGGCCGGGACTATCTGTTTGGTCGACCAATAGCAGAGGGAGATGCCATTAAAAAACCTGTTCAAATAGTCATTTGTTTGGCAGTTAAATTAACTATGAAATGACACACTTAACTTTTAAACAGGTCAGTATTGTTTTGATCTACAGGATCTAATTATTGGGAGTTCTCTTTTGAACCTGTTTCTTCTAAGCTGATCATTGTAATTGGGGAAATAATATGTCAAAGTCTCCATCTCAGCTTATAAGGTCATTAGGAAGACAATCGGTCCTCTGTGGACACTAGAGAATATGCAGCAGTGCAATGCAGGACAAATCACGGGATTGTCCTAACAGTCAGAGGGCGGAAAGGGCACACTGTTGTTGTATTATGGCCTCTGTTTGCTTGTGTGAGCAGTTGCTCCACCTTGTTGACATGTCTCTGCTCTGTCTCTCCAGCAGTGGGAGACTTTTAGCGAACGCTCCTCAAGCTCACAAACTCTGACCCAATTTGATTCTAACATTGCACCAGCTGACCCTGTAAGTCAATCACTCAATGCTCTTTCATGATTAATGATATTCATTAACCCAGTACTCTGTAAATTCTCTCTGAGAGCGCATGTCCTCAGGATAAATTCACAGCCACAGTGCCATCATCAAATTATTCATTTTTGGTTTTCTTTTGCTTGCTGAGCTTACTGGTAATTCTGTCATGCTCTTTCTTTCATACTGTATCATGTAATCCAAGTGATGACTCTGCTGGCTGTCCTTTGACGGTGTTGTGATACAATGGTTGTTTAGTTGCTCAGCTCCATGTTCTTAACTATTCCTTGCTCTTTTTTATTTTTTAAGTGAGTTCAGTTCAGCAGGACACGGTTGTAGTTGTGCGACAGCAGCAGTTGATGTGCTTGTTTCATTGTAGGATACAGCAATAGTCCACCCTGTGGCCATTCGTATGACACCCAGCAAGATCCACATGCAAGAGATGGAGCTCAAGAGAACTGGAAGTGGTGCGTGCATTTGTCTGCTTTTACAGTGCAAATTCAATTTTTAGCTTTTAGTGTATTATCCATCGAAATCGCTATTGCTCCTACTTGGGGTTAGGGGTTAATTTTATTATTATTATTTTTTTTTACTTGAGTAGGCAGTTCTAAACCCAGCCATGCATAGATTTACTTGCTCTGCAAAATAAAAGCTTGCTGATTTTAGGTTTGAAAATGATGAAAGTTCATATTTAAAAAAGTAAATAGTAGCATCTTATTTTTTATTAAGTGTAGTATAAAATTTGACCCTGCACCCCAATTTTAAAATTGAGAATTATACATAATCGGAAAAAGTAAGCTTTCCATTGATGTATGGTTTGTTAGGATAGGATAATATTTGAGATGCAACTATTTGAAAATCTGCAATCTGAGGGTGCAAAAAATCTAAATATTTAGAAAATCACATTTCAATTGTCCAAATAAAGTTCTTAGCTATGCATATTACTAATCAAAGATGTATTTTTTTATATATATATTTACAGTAGGACATTTACAAAATGTCTTCATGTAACATAAACTTTACTTATCCTAACATAATCTTTACTTATCCTAATGATTTTTGGGATAAAAGAAAAATGTATCATTTTGACCTGTACAATATATTGTATGACTGGTTTTGTAGTCCACGGTCACAAATAATTGTATTTGAATTTAATACTCACTTTTTATTTAAAAATATAGTAGTATTATCACACTTTATTGTTTTGTATATTTAATTTTAAAAATGAGCTAAATAAAGTGCTGTAACATTATATGATAAATTGATAATATCTTACTTGTTCCAGACTTTATAACTAGTAGTGCAGTTACTAGATTGTCATATGTTATAATTTGATTAGAAGCAAATTGGATTATTTACTCTTTGATTTTACAGATCACACACATCCAACAAGTCCGTTGATGGCAAAACCACCAGAACTTTCTGATGAGACCAAGTTAGCAGCCACTATTAAGTTTCCTGGTACTAGCGTTGGTAAGTACATCTTGACTATTCAACCCTTTAATTGACAGTAAATCATCTCCATAATTCATGCAGAGTCATTACCCTTCCATCCTACAGGAGATGGCTATAGCAGCTCGGATTCATTTACATCTGATCAAGAGCCCATTTCCAGCGCTGTGAATAGACAAAGGTACTTTAACGTCTTGAGATGGCACCAAATTTTGTAGCTAGAAGAAAAGCTCAAATCTAAAGGATTAGTTCAATTCTGAATTAAAATTTCCAACATGTCCATGTCTTTTTTTTTCTTGAGTCAAAAAAAATGTAAGGTTTTTGAAGAAAACATTCCAGGATTTTTCTCCATATAGTGGACTTCATTGGGGATCAACAGGTTGAAGGTCCAAATTGCAGTTTCAATGCAGCTTCAAAGGGCTCAACACAATCCCAGCCGAGGAATAAGGGTCTTATCTAGTGAAACGATTGTTCATTTTTTAACAAAAATGAAAAATGTATACACCTTTTAACCACAAATGCACTAAAGATTCACTAAGATTCACTAAATAAGACCCTTACACTTTGGCTGGGATAATGTAGAGCCCATTGAAGCTGCAATTTGGACCTTCAACTTATTGGTCCCCATTGTACTCCACTGTATATGGAGAAAATGTTTTCCTCAAAAACCTTCATTTCTTTTTAACTGAAGAAAGAAAAAGATGAGCATCTTGGGTGACATAGGGGTAAATTATTGGGAAATCATGGATTAGATTTGGCAATTATTTAGTGCTTTTAATGTAATTAAAGCATGGTGTGACATTTCAAGGCAAAAAAGTCTTACAGCTCATGCTATTACAGGTCTCACTCTGGCACCTCTCCGGAAGGACT
>NC_133373.1:34548290-34713398 GCF_049309525.1 Garra rufa
CTACATGGAAAAAAAATTCTGAAATGTTTTCCTCAAAAAACATAATTTCTTTACGACTGAAGAAAGACATTAACATCTTGGATGACAAGGGGGTGAGTACATTACATGTACATTTTTGTATTGGAAGTGGAGTGATCCTTTAAACACAGAATCAGTCAGATTTGTGAATGATTTATTTTTTTAAATCAGAATCGTTGAAAAGATTCAAACTAATCACATGAATCTTGTTCACATGGCTTAAATTTTAGTCTGTTCCTCATGCGAAACCTATTTTATGGCTTCAGTAATTTAGAAATGTAATGCACAAGTTGTGTGGGATACTTTTATGCTGCTTTTGTTTGTCAGCCTGAAAAGAGTAGCTAGGATATTTTTAAAAAGTTCTCTTTTGGCATACGTGGGTTTTGAGCAAATGACAGAATTGTTGTTTTTGGATAAACTGTCCCTTTAATATTTCTTCCTCGCCATACCAGTGGACGGCACATCTGTGTGAGTTTGTTTGATGTGCGTGAGAGGGTTTGAGGACTGCTTTCTTTTCTTCTCTTAACACACTCTGCTGTGTTTCTACAAAACGACCCGTTCAACCTTGTACAGTCTTTCACCCCGGGATGGCAGATGTCCCTCCTCTCTCAGTCAATGTTGGCTGTACCTCATACGGTACATCATCCTGCATCATAGACTCTGTGACATCATCAGTATGTAAACCTGAGACCTGAAATAATGACTGCACTTTCTCCCCGCCATTCGGCTTTCTTCGTTTGTCTTTTCTCGTCACTATTTTTGCATGTCGTTCACAATCTCATTTTGTATAAAACGGCTCTTAACGATGAACCACTTGATTTGTATCTGTAACGTCTGAACTAATGTGACATTTGTGTTGTTACATAGACTTGCACCATGTCTTTAATTCGTTCATTCGTTTGTTTCGACTGATGTCTGTGTTTTTCTTTTACTCATCCTTAAAGCCTTACTTCCTGGTGTGCAGGTTTTCACAGTAATGTATCCCCCCTCATGTTAAATCAAGGTGAGCCTTTTCTCCCTGCTGTTCAGGCTGATTTACTGTATCAGGGGTATGTTGTATATTGTATGATACACAACTTTTGATCTCATATGTAAATTTGCATTAATTGCTGACTAACAGCAAATATTCTATTTAATTGCTTATATAATGGCTGTGGGATCATAAATGTTTAACTGCATGGATGTGTCTCTGCAGAATGAACTAGCAGCTGTGTGATTTTTACACAAAATAAAAATGGCACAATATTTTAATAATTTCCTTTTTTGTCAAGCGCTCCAACTGTTTTCCAATAGTCCAGTATTACTGGGATGTTTTATGGTTTGTCTTACTCTGATTGTCTGTTTTCTTGTTACAGGCAGAGCGTCAATCTGTGCTTTAAGCACCTGTCTTGATGAGTGAGTCATTAAATCATTCACTCAGCCGATTTGTTCAAAAACACTGATTCATAGCAGCAATATCACGCTCTCAGTTGGTGGTTCTGTTGGTCTTGCTTAATTATACAGAATAGTGATCCAAACTATATATATATATATATATATATATAAGTTCCATCTTATAATTTGATTAGAGAACAGTGCCGACTTTAGCAAAGACTATAGTCTAAATAGTATGGTGACGTTACTTTGTTTACAAGCTGTTATATTGACTTTTTTTTACCTATTTAAAAAAAAAAGGGATAGTCGTACAGTCTTTACAGTGGCACACACTGTATAAAGGTCTTAGATCACACAATCTTTACAACTTTGTAAATTTCCTACCGTAAATATATCGAAATGTAATTTTTGATTAGTAATATGCATTGCTAAGAACTTCATTTAGATAACTTTATATTTTTTTGCACCCTCAGATTACAGATTTTTAAATAGTTGTATCTCAGCTAAATATTGTCTTAGCTTTCAGGTGATTTATAAATCTCAGTTTCCAAAAATTGACACTTATGAGTGGTTTTGTGGTCCAGGGTCACATATATAAAGAATAGAAGTCTTGCTTTGAAATTATATATTCAGATGAATTATGTTTAGTCATTTAGCAGATGCTTTTATGATCTATCAAAGTGCTGTGCTGTGGCAATGATGTCTTTAAATGATCATCATTTGGGGGTTTAACAAATACTGAAATACTGTTGAAGTCAAAAGTTTACATACACCTTGCTGAATCTGCAAAATGTTAATTATTTTACCAAAATAAGAGGGATCATACAAAATGCATGTTATTTTTTTTTTTATTTAGTACTGATCTGAATAAGATATTTCACATAAAATATATTTACATAGTTCACAAGAGAGAATTTTAGTAGAATGAAAAAAAATAACCCCGTTCAAAAGTTTACGTACGCTTGATTCTTAATACTGTGTTGTTACCTGAATGATCCTGTGATTTTTTTTTTATTTTTTTTTAGTGATAGTTATTCCCTTGTTTGTCCTGAACAGTTGAACTGTTTCTTCAGAAAAGTCCTTCAGGTCCTACAAATTCTTTTGGTTTTAAAGCATTTTTGTGTATTTGGACCCTTTCCAACAACGACTGTATGATTTTGAAATCCATCTTTTCACACTGAGGACAACTGAGGGACTCATAACTATTACAGAAGGTTCTAACACTCACTGATGCTCCAGAAGGAAAAACAATGCATTAAGAACCAAGGGTGTAAACTTTTGAACAGAATGAAGATGTGTACATTTTTCTTATTTTGTCTAAATATCACTTCTTTTCTTTTCCATTTAGTACTGGCCTTCAGAAGCTACAGAAGATACTTAAATGTTTCCCAATAAACAAACCTGATTTTCAAATTCAAAAAGTTTTTAATGCTTCCTGTTTCCTTCTGAAGCATCAAGTGAGACTTTGAACTTTCTGTAATAGTTGCATACGAGTCCCTCAGTTGTCCTCGGTGTGAAAAGATGGATCTCAAAATCATACAGTCATTGTTGGAAAGAGTTCAAATACACTAAAATGCTGAAAAGCCAAATAATTTGTGGGACCTGAATGATTTTTCTGATGAACAGCAGGCAGTTTAACTGTTCAGGACAAACAAGGGACTCATGAACAACTATCACTAAACAAAAAAAACTCAGCTGTGGATCATTCAGGTAACAACACAGTATTACGAATCAAGCGAATGTAAACTTGAACAGGGATATTTTTAGAAATTCAGCTATTATTTTCTTTAGTGGACTATATTTAAATGTATTTTATGTGATATATCTTATTCGGGTCAGTACTAAATAAAAAACAACATGCATTTTGTATTATCCTTCTTTTGGTAAAATAATTAACATTTTGCAGATTCTGCAAGGTGTATGTAAACTTTTGACCTCAACTGTAGAATAGAAAAAGAATTTTTTTTTTTAAATAAAAAATTACATTATATTAACATTAATAAATTATTCATCAAGAATAATTCAGACAGAAGCTATTAATCCAGGAGTAATATACAATTTTCTTTGATAGCAAAACTTTTTAATATTACATTTTTACATTATAGTCTTCAGTCTTGTTTTAAAGGTTTCTGCAGTTTGGATGGAGGTTGGAAGTCCCACCAGTGGAAGAAAGTGAGTAAAAGTTCTAGAAAATGACCTTTTACCTTTAATTGTCTTGCTGGAAGTTTCACACCACATACCTTTTAGCTCATTAAGAGATGAGGAATGTGGAATTTTGTGTTTTATTGGTATTTGACAATGTACAGTTGATTATAATTTCAAAAGCACTTATTCTATACAGTCTCTGTAGGCTCTTTGAATGTTAAGCAGGATGAAACAGCAGAAATAATGCTAGACAACAGACATCCAGCTACATGAGTACAACATCTCTCAGTAATAATGTTATTTTAATTCATAAGGATCTTCTCAATTGCTTTTCAGTTTGCACAGAGAATCTTTTCTTCACAGAAAGTGTCCGCCCTCCAAAACGTTTAGTTTGTGACCCTGGAGAGGAAACATGAATATATTTGATTAATTTTTAGTGTAGCTAATTCAAATGGAAAAGGTTGGTTTTAAGACTCACACAGTGTTCTGTTTGTAACGATCCAAAGCCTCCTGTGCCACCACCTCTGAGAATTTGGGGTCGCTCCAGGGAATGTCTCCTGGCACTGTGAAGCTCATATCTGGCCCGTCGAACAGTTTGACTGACACTTTGGTGTCACCTGGGTTCTCTGCGTTATCAGAGCCTTTTGAGATCACCTGCACACAAAATGTTGGCAACTGAGTGATCTGCATATTGAACGGAGTTACAGTTGTGCAGAATCACATAATTAGCACCTACTCCCTGTATTTTAAAGAAGCCGTCATCATTTTTGGTGTGGTTGGCTAGAGAGGACACCCAACCAAACTGCTTGTCGAACAGGTCCAGCACACTAGTGGTGTTGGACATCTCTTCTTCGAAGTGTTTTAGCAGGTTGTTGTACTCCTGGGTGAATGACTCAGCCCTGGCAAGAGCCCTTTCCAGCTCCTCCTTCAGTGGGCCTTCCAGGGGCCTCTTTCCAGAACAGTCTGATGAAGAAAACAGATCACTTAGAATTCGCATCAAAAAAAATCCCAAATCGGGACACATTATTTGAAGTTCTGTGCTGGATAATATAACATAAAAAGAAGACACTGCACTCACCAATATGCTGGATCTCTTTACATTTCTCACACTCGTCCTTCAGTTTAATGCAGCCGGCAGAATTGCGACGAATCTCCCTGCAGGTCATCTTATCATTTCCAAATGGTTTAGTTATAATAATGTCCTCATTTACTCTGCCATCTGTGAATACAGGTTTACAGATTAAATGCATCTGGGGTATAAGCGGACTGTAGGTAAAAGAAACAAACTGCTATTTTATGTCATTATTGTGTATTGTGTTTATTATATCATATTTCACATTTATTATAGCCATATTAAAGGGGGGAAAGTATATATAATTATTGTGAAATTTTATTTTTATTTTTTGTTGTTATTTATATATATATATATATATATATATATATATATATATATATATATATATATATAATTTTTTTTTTTTTTTTTTTTTTTATATTATATATTTTACTTTTTTTTTTCCAAAGATTTTTTTTTTTTTTTTGCCTTTTATTGTGATAGGACAGATCACCAATGACAGGAAGCGAAGTGGGAGAGAGAAACATAACACATAATTATTGTGAAAAATGTATCTAAATATTTTTTAAATGTATATAAATTTTTAAAAAATACATTTGTTGTCAAAAGAATAATATATATTATAATGCAAAAAAATATGTTGTGGGGAAAAAATGTATAAATATTTTTTATTTTTATGTCATAAATATTTGTATTATAAATATGTATAATTTAAAAATTGTATATTAGTGTTTTTTTTTAAATGAATTATGTTCTAGGAAAAAAATATATATATTACATATCTTTATTTTATAAATATATTTTTATGAAAAATATTTATTATTTTTTAAATTATATATTAATTTAGTACATGTTTTTTAATGAATTAAGTTGTGGGGGAAAATATATATTTTTATTTTAAAAATATTAAAAATCTTTTTTAATTATATATATATTATTTTATTTTATTTTTTACATGTTTTTAATGAATTATGTTCTGGAGGAAAATATATATTTAAATTATTTTTATTTTATAAATATATTTTTATTAAAAATATAATTTTTTTAATTATATATTAAATTATTACATGTTTTTTATGAATTATGTTGTGGGAAAAATATTTTGTTATATTTGTATTTTATACATACATTTCTATTAATATATAATTTATATTACTTTAAAAAATTTTTTTACATGTTTTGTAATGAATGTGGGAAAAATACCTAAATATTTTTTTAATTATATATATTTTGAAACAGCATAAGGGTAAGTGAATGATGACAATTTTCTTTTTTTGCATTGGTTTCTTGTTTGCTTTGTCATATTGCCATAGTAAAGAAAAAAAGTATACATAATTGTGAAATTTATGAAAAATATGATGTGGAAAAAAATATTTAAATTTTTTAATTGTATTTTTAATTTTTACATGTTTTTTTTTATGAATATATATATATATATATATATATATATATATATATATATACACTATATTTTGAGGAATGTTGTTAACTAAACCAATGAGTTTCCCATTGACTTCTATTTAAAACAAAAAACAACAACAAAAAACAATGGAAGTCAATGGGAACCTAAACAGTTTTAAAATTTGTACAGATTTGGAGCGATTAGATTAAGTAAATGATGACATTTTTTGGTGGACTGTCCCTTTATGTGTGATGAATATTGCTTACAACACTTGTACATGTAATTGCATCCAGTCTTGTAGACCCTGAAATTTACCTTCCGAATTGAAATCCATATCACTTCCCATGTAGGGCCCGAAGTGGTCGAACATGTTTCTTGCCATGTCCATCATGGGGCGGAACATGCTGTGGAAGTTGTGGAAGCCGTGGAGCTCTTGGTTGTGCAAAGGGGACCTGTAGACACGAGCGGCCCGGTTGGACTGACCACCGAACATGCTGGGCATACGGAAAGGACTAGGGAAGAAGCTGGGCTGGTTGAAGGAAAGCATGTGGTCAAACACCTTCATGCTGTCCTTGAAGATGTTGTCCACTCCATCTGCAACGTCTGTATATCGCTCCTCCAGGTCCTGGTAGCGTCTGGTCTGCTGCTGGTCCTCATCCATCAAGGTTTCCATGTTCTGCCCATTTATCCAAATGGACATGGGAGAGGTCCTGTTCAAAACCTCCTCCAGCTGAAAACAGACAATAAGAGGGATGGTTGTAAACACCAGAATGAAGTCAGGATAATTGCAGGGATGTTTGTGCAGACGTATCACCTGTCGTCCCACCAGGCCGGCTCCACTGCTGCAGGTGCGTGAGTAATACTTAACACAAGTCTTCCTCAAGCAGGGCTTGCACTCCTCCCACAGAGCCTGCACGGTTTCATTACACACGCTCTGTTGCTCGCTGAGCTTCTCCTCCATCTCCTGAGCCTCCTTCAGAGCATTCTAATTGATGGAATAGCACAACAATAGCAATTAACTGCAGGGGCCCCAGAAATTATATTTTAGACACTTACACTACCAGTCAAACGATTTTTATTGTTTAAAATAACTGTTTTCTATTTGAATATATTTAAAAATGTAATTTATTCTTGTGAACTTCAAGCATCATTACTCTAGTCTTGAGTGTCACATGATCCTTCAGAAATTATTCTAATATGCTGATTTGCTGTTCAAGAAAAATATTTAAAAATTGTACTGTTTTTGCTGTACTTTGGATCAAATAAATGCAGGCTTAGTGAGCAGAAGGGACTTTTAAAAAAATGCATTATAATTCTTACTGTTCAAAAACTTTGACTTTCAAAAATGTATGATTGTAATTATTTTAGATCACAGGTAAACTTTACAATAAGGTTCTTCTCAGCATTTATTGATCTAGGTTAATGTTAAAATGTTTAAATATGTTACTGTAAATGTATAATAAATTACATAAAAAATATGTATAGGTTATGTAATTTATAATTTATAAAATATAATTTCTAAATGTACATAAATTTTCTTTAGCAATTCATAATGAATTACTTAATGTTAATTTAATCAACATGAATGGTTAAAAATGTATTAATAAATGTGGATTATGCAATTGATCTACTATCTATGTGTATATATATGGTCCAGTAACTTGAAATGCTAAAAATGTATTAATATATGTAGATTATGTAATTAATCTATATAATTATTTTGTTTTTATTTATCTAGGTTAATGTTAATTCATAAATATAACACTGTTAATTCATAAAAAATTACCTAATGCTAATTTAAACAACTTGATATGTTAATTGTATTAAAATATGTAGATTATGAAACTGATCTACATAAATAATCTCAGTTTTAACTGATCTAGGTTAATGTTAATTTATAAATATATTACTGTTAATTCATACGAAATTACCTAATGTTAATTTATGGAACATGATATGTTAATTAATTAAATTAAAATATGTAGATTATGTAATTGATCTACATAATTATTCTCATTTTAAACTGATCTACTTTAATATCAATTTAAAAATAATGTTCAGTGTTAATTGTATTAAAATATGTAGATTATGTAACTAATCTACATAATTAATCAGTTTTACTGATCTAGTTCTAATAATTTAGAAATATATTACTGTTCATTGTTATTACATAATAAATTACTTGATGTTAATTTATACAATTTAAAATATTTAAAATGTATTAAAATACAGATTATGTAATTGATTCATAATTATGCTCTTTTCTATTGATCTACGTTAATAATAATTTCGAAATATACTAATGTTTATTGTTAATTCATAATAAATTACTTGATGTTATTTGTACAACTTAAAATGTTAAATTGTTTAAATTACTTAATGTTAATTTAAATAACTTGATATGGTAATTGTATTAAAATATGTAGATTATTTAATTGATGTACATTAATAATATCATTTTTTTCTGATCTAGGTTAATGTTAATTTATAAAGATATTACTGTTAATTCATAAGAAATTACCTAATGTTAATTTATAGAATTTGATATGTTAATTAATTAAATTTAAATATGTAGATTATGTAATTGATTTACATAATTATTCTCATTTTAAATTGATCTAGGTTAATAATATTTTATAAATATACTACTGTTCATTGTTAATTCATAATAAATTACTTGATGTTAATTCATACAATGTATTATGTTAGTTAATTAATTGTATTAAAATATGTAGATTATGTAATTGATCTACATAATTAATCAGTTTTACTGATCTACGTTAATAATAATTTCCAAATATACTAATGTTCATTGTTAATTCATAATAAATTATTTGATGTTAATTTATACAACTTAAAATGTTAAATAGTTTAAATTGTTTCAATTACCTAAGGTTAATTTAAACAACTTGATATGTTAATTGTATTAAAATATGTAGATTATTTAATTGATCTACATTAATATTAATATCAGTTTTTACTGATCTAGGTAAATGTTCATTTATACATATATTACTATATATTCTATATTACTGTTAATTCATATGAAATTACATAAAGTTAATTCATACAACTTGAAATGTTAATTAAATAAATTAAATTATGTAATTAGTCTACAGAATTATTCTGTTTTTATTGATCTAGGTTAATATTAATTATTTAGAAATATACTACTGTTCTTTGTTAATTCATAATAAAATTACTTGATGTTAATTTATACAACTTAAAATGTTAAAAATGCAATAATATATGTAGATTATGCAATTAATCTACATAATTATTTTCAGTTTTTACTGATCTAGGTTAAAAATCATTTATAAATATACTACTGTTCATTGTTAATTCATAATAAATTACTTAATGTTATTCATACAACTTGATATGTTAATTAACTGTATTAAAATATGTTGATTATGTAATTGATCTACATAATTAATCTTAATTTTTACTGATCAAGGTTAATAATAATTTAGAAATATACCGTTCATTGTTAATTCATAATAAATTATTTAAAGTTATTTTATACAACTTGAAATGTAGAAAATGTATTAATATATGCAAAATATGCATTTGATCTACATATATAATTATTCTCATTAATAATTAATAGTTAATTCATAATTGGTAGTTAATTTATGAAATCTGAAATGTTCATGTTGAAAACATTATTATTTGTTGATCACATATTTGTAGAACATTAAATAAACATAATAATAACTACATAGCATTTATTAATCTTGGTTAAATATTAAAATATTAAACCAAGATTAATAAATGCTATAGTTAATGATCATTTTTATTTCAGGTTAGCTACTATAAACTATGTACAATGCTATGTAAAATACTGAAATGTTATGTAATCTGTTATGTTATCTATTCGTCCACTTCCTGTCTCACCTCTTTCTGTTGCTTTGTTTTCTCTAGTTCGGACTGGAGCCTCTTGTGATCCTCTTCTGTTCGCTCCATCACAGTCTTCATCTCCTTCACCCCAGTGATGGCATTTTCAATCTGTTTATCCAGGTATTTTTCACCAAGCGTTGAGATCTCTGCCAAAAACAACAACTGTAATCACTGTCCTTAACTGAGCACATGTCTGCACAGAAAAAAAAATGCACTTACGATTGAGCTCCTCTTTAGATGGGGGCAGCAGACACTCCACAGAGAGGTAGAGAAGAGAAAGTCCCAACAGAGACCATGAGACCTTCATCTTTGGTGGCTGCTAGTGTCCTGCTTTCAAAAGTGGTTTAACTCTATAAACATAAGTTAGGAAATACAGGGTCAGCCAATTTTTTAATCAAGCTTTTTTAATTATGCTGTGGTGAAAGTGACTCAGCAAGTTTATGAACATGAACAATTGCAAAACCCGTTTGAATAATGCGGTTTGTCTGAGATGCTGTCTGACAGACTGTGTGGGCAATGAATCCATTGTATCAGCATGTCTATTTCTGTAGCAGGTCTGATATAAATAGTGGCATTTGTCTTTCTATGACCTTGATGTTTCTGAACAGATTTATAGTGCCATTTAGTACCATGCTGAAACCATTTTACATTCTGCATCGGCTATATAACATCAAAAATGTTGCTACATTACCAGTCAAAAGTTTTTGAACAGGAAGATTGTTAATGTTTTTTAAAGAAGTCTCTTCTGCTTACCAAGCCTGCATTTATTTGATCCAAAATACAGTAAATGCAGTAATGTTTTGTAATATTTTTAATATTTAAAATAACTGCTTTCTATTTGAATATATTTTAAAATGTAATTTATTCCTGTGATCAAAGCTGAATTTACAGCATCATTATTCCAGTCTTCATCCTTCAGAAATCACCCTAATATGCTGACTTGCTGTTATTATTATTATAAATATTTAAAACTGCTGAGTACAAAGATCAGCATTTATCTGAAATGAATATCTCTTATAACATTATACACTGTACCATTCAAAAGCTTGGAGATGTGCAAAGAAATGACAGTAATTAATACTTTTATTTAGCAAGTATGCTTCGAATTGATCAAAAGTGATGATAAACACATGTATAATGTTACAAAAGATTTCTATTTCAGGTAAATGCTCTTCTTCTGAACAAAGAAGAAACCTGAAAATCTACTCAGCTGTTTTCAACATAATAATAATAACTGTTTTTTGAGCAGCAAATCAGAATATTAAAATGATTTCTGAAGGATCATGTGACTGCATGCTAAACATTCAGCTTTGAAATCACAGGAATAAATTACATTTTAAAATATATTCAAATAGAAAACAGTTATTTTAAATAGTAAAAGGAATTTTGCTACTTTGGATCAAATAAATGCAGGTTTGGTGAACACAAGATACTTCTTTAAAAACCTTAAAAATCTTGGCTGGTAGTGTTCAAAGTTCACAAATAATGTCATTATTTACACAGCCTCATTTCATTTCAAATATTTGTGGAACACAAAAGAAGATATATTTTTTTTAAATTGGTTTTGGTTTGTTTTTTCCTCCATACATGAAACTCAGTGGGGTCCAATGGGCACAAAATATCTTCTTTTGTGATACACACTCTTAAAAATAAAGGTGTTTTAAAAATGATGCCATAGAGGACCATTCAGTCAAAGCTTCTTAAAAAACATCCCTTTCTTACCTTTTTATAATCTGAAGAATCTTCTTTCGCCACAAAGAACCGTTTGTGAAACAGAAAGGTTCTTCAGGTGTTAAAGGTTCTTTATGGAACCATTTAAACAAAAGAGGTTTTTCTATGGCATCGTGAAGCACCTTTATTTGTAAGAGTGCAGGTTTGGACCAGCATGAGGATGAGTAGGATGACTCCCTTTTGAGTCAACTCTCTTTAACCATTATCAAACCAAAAGGATTTTAAAAACAAATCCCTGAAGTGCAAACTTGCAAATGTTCCCTTCACTGATTACATGGATTTGAAAGCAAATCCCTTTCACTAAAGCTTGCTTTGACCAAATGTAATCCCAGTTTTGTGAGTTTGCAGAAATGCCTGTGAGATTACCCTTTTTAATAACGCTGCGCTTTTAATCATGTCTGATATTTCTAAAGACAAACCCTTGGTCCTCAACAGCTGTTTTTGAAGTAATAATTCACACCAGAGTCTGAGTAAACATCATAAAAGCGTTGACTCAGTCGTGGGGACAAGTTTGCTCTTTTTAGCCTGGATATGTGTACATAGAAACCCCAACTCTTGGCCAGGAATTAAAGCCAGGAGCCTAGTTACATAAGAAACATGCACAAATGGAAACAGGAAGAACGGACAGATGGAAAGTATGATGTAAAATAGCCTTGAAGTTCCTCAAAAATGTTGTTTGCCCCAAGCTTGCTTTTGTTTAAATTAATCTTGTCCTTGTGCCTAATCTTGTGATATTTGTTTTGGAATGAGGTTATACATCTCTGGCATGTGATGTTTATAAGAAACCAAGTGTATCACACAGATGGCTTGCTCTGAGTGAAGGGATTTGCTTTGTTTAATGATATCTTGCTAGGGCACAGCATGCATCCTGAATGCAGTTGACCTGGCTTAGTTCCCCTCATCGGCTTGGGGCTGCGAGACAAATTCCTCTCTGCAATGAAAAAATCAATACAAATTCGCCTGGGGAAGGCACAAAAAAACTCGACTCAACAAACAGCCCAGTTAGACTTTTTGGATGACATTACCCACATGAGGGTGGATTGCAATTCAAAAACTGCATAAATAATATGTTGTTGTATTTCATGCCAAGTGCAAACAAAATTTATGCAGTAGGGGGATATTGCTTCATATTTTGGCATAAATAAAGCATCAATGCAATTTTATAGTACGTCAAGCAGCAAATTGGCATTACATCATTGTAATCAGAATATAAATAACATCTTACATACATGTATATAATATGCACAATATTATATAATTACTATACAACTATACTTATATTAATATGCTTTCTGTACTCACCCTGCTTGGATGATTCTTCTTCTTGCAGATGGACTGTGCCTCCTCCGATTTGTTTTTATACTGGGAGGCTGGGTGATGTTGACGACGTGATTCACTGGATGAGAATGGCTGTGGCTTTGGACTTTTCCAGAAACTGTTATTCTCAACGGCAGAGGCTCCGTCTGACCAGAAGTGGGCAATATTGCACCGTCTCACACATCTCATTGTGCTGGCACAGCCTGATCATGGGGTTTACGGGAAAATATGCTGTCTAGAATTTACCGGCAAAGACAGTATGTGGATAATTCATTACTGTTGGAGAGTTCCAACTGTGGTGAATCACCTTATTGTGACCTGCATAACATCTGCTTTAGTTGTGCAGAGAATAATGGGTGAATCATTCAGAAGTATACAAGCCTAAATTTAACCCTTAGGCTGCGCTGAAAATCTTTAACCTAATTTGGTGTTCCCAGTCAAAAATGACTGGACTTTTAAACACTTTTTGCTTATATGTGACCCTGGACCACAAAACCAGTCATAAGGTTAAATTTGACAAAACTGAGATTTATACATCATATGAAAGCTCAATAAATAAGCTTTCTATTGATGTATGGTTTGTTAGGATAGGACAATATTTGGCTGAGATACATCTATTTGAAATCAGAAATCTGAGGATGCAAAAAAATCAAAAAGACTGAGCAAATCACCTTTAAAGTTGTCCAAATTAGGTTCTTAACAATGCATATTACAAATCAAAAATTACATTTTGATATGTTTACAGTAGGAATTTTACAAAAAAATCTTCATGGAACATGAACTTTACTTAATTTCTTAATGATTTTTGGCATAAAAGAAAAATCAAAAATTTTGACCCATGCAATGTATTTTTGGCTATTGCTACAAATATACCCCAGCGACTTAAGACTGGTTTTGTGGTCCAGGGTCACATATTATCACCAAATCTTGGATTCTTTTATTTAAGAGTGTTTTTTTTATTTCATTTTGGAACTGATCTGTCATAGGCCTCTGATCTGAACTTCAGTTTTGGAATGAAGCAAGCAATATTTGTGGATAATTTTGGCAGTGTTCACTCAAACACAGAGGTGCATAAGTTCTATGACAAATAATGTTTAAAAAGACATTAAATTACAATAACTGTGCTAATTGAAAGAAAACAAGTGAAAACGGATTTTTGACTTGGGAACACTATAAGTTTCTTTGTCTAGACTAGTTTTATCACCCACTTAATCCCATATAGTCGCCCAGGTTGCTTCATTTCTATGGAGGACGAGAAATAATTTAGGTATAAATAAATGAATAAATGTAGAAATACATAAATAAATAAATAAATAAAAGGTAGAAATACATAAATTAATTAATTAATCAATTAATAAATAAATGCTGAAATAAATAAATAAATTTAGAAATGTATAAAAAAAAATAAGTAAATGCAGAAATAAATACATGCAGATATGCATAAATACATTTTATTTAAATGTAACATTTATGTATTTCTACATGTAGAAACAAATGTAGTATAACACAAAAGCACAATTAAGACATTTTTGACAAATTTATTTATTGATGCATATCTGCATTTATTTATTTACGCATATATTTATTTATTTTTTATTCATTTATTTATTTATGCATTTCTACGTTTATTTATTTCAGCATTATGTTTTCTTCATTTATTTGTTGATTAATTAATTAATTAACGTATTTCTACATTTATTTATTTATTCCTTAATTTATATATTTATTCATTTATTTATTTATGTATTTCTACATTTATTCATTCATTTATTTATTTATGCTTAAGTCATTTCTCGTCCTCCATACAGTTACAGTTAAATCAAAATGTATTTCGACACCTTTAAAATTTCTCACATTATCAGTTTATTTGCTAAAGTTTAGAAAATGGTAATAAAATATGACAAGAACTCAAGAGTAAAGGTCATTGCACACTGAGTCCTGAATGTTTGTCTGAAATTACTGCATGTTAAAAAATTAAAAAATACACACTGCCTTCAAAACTTTCGTCCCTCGTAAAAATTCAGATCACGTTGGATTTTCTGCGTTTTCGCATCCATAGCAAACATTTTGATAGGAAAGGATGGCGGAAAAAACTGAAAAATGCATATGAAAGTTTCAGATATAGTGTGCAAATTCTTCTTGATAATGTCAGATAACTTTGATAGAAAGGTATCTAACAAAACATGGTCAGGTCAAAGTGTCAAATCAAATTTTAGTCCCAAATTTACTGGTTTACTTTATTTTGCTGTCCTCACTTAAATAAACATAAATAAACTATAGTGTCCTGCACTCACTAGTACAAAAATATCAAAAATTATATCTGATGTCTGAATAATTTTTGGTTTGACTGTATGTGTCATTTATTTAGCTTGTTATGTAACATGACTCGTAGTGAAAAGTGCTAGACCTTTAGGAAAGACTTACACTGAGATGTCTAATGCCCACAGTCACAACAGACGTAAACATGTTATTTTGTGGGGGGTTATTATGTATGCTTTGACCAAAACACGTCATTAAATTTAGCATATTACATATTAAGACAGTAAATTACTCCTGTAGTGGATGGAAACTTTTTAATCACGTCATAGCTTGTCGGGTAGCTTTCGTCCCCTAGACTGCAGGAACTTAAATGTCAGGAAAGCACAGCTCATAATATTCTGATATTTAAGCAAATGTGATTCAAAGCATGTTTATTAGATGTGTGGGCTATTGCACGATGTAGAAGCATGTCTAAACCAATATTTTCCCCCACGGGACATGTGGGCAAACAAATAACATGTCCAGACAAACAGCTGCACTGTGGGGCAACACCCTCTTTCTGATGTCATGCATCTGTGAAAAGTTGTTAAGTCATCCTTCTTATTAAATATAAAACAGTACAAACTGTTTTACTCTTAGGCTTTCTTTTTAAAAGTTCATTAATGGTGTTTGCTAAAGCAAGCATCACTATTATTATTGCTTATGCTTATGATTTGAACACATCTGTAACCATACAGTAAGGATGAATCTTCAGCAGCAACTCATCTTGCACAAATCAAAAAAACAGTGTGTTATAACTTTTCTAAACAATCAAATTTAGGATTTTCACACAGCCAACAATAACACAGGAGTTCACTGTAAAAAAATTTCACCAGTTTCAACTTAAAAACTTAAGTTCAGCAGTTGCCTTAAAAGTTTAAGTTAAATCAACTTAATACCACAAGTCATTTCAACTCACAACAATAAAGTGAGTTAAAATGACTTGTACTTTTAAGTTGATTTAACTTATGAGTTTTAATGACTTGTATGTTTTAGTTGATTTAACTTACAATTTTAACTTAAACTTAAGTTAAACTTTTTATTAGTAAAGGTGACCAGATTTCTGAAATGAACACTTGGGACATGTCCTTGATCAGTAGTCAAAATATTATTGAAATCTCACTTGTGCTTATCTACAAATATGTTTCTTTTTAATATGTGACCCTGGACCACAAGGGTTTGTTAGGATAGGACAATATTTGGCCGAGACACCACTATTTGAAAATCTGGAGTCTGAGGGTGCTAAAAAATCTCAATACTGAGAAAACGGCCTTGTCCAAATGAAGTTCTTAGCAATGCATTTTTTTTATATATATTTGAAGTTTTGATATATTTATGGTAAGAAATTTACAATATATCTTCATGGAACATGATCTTTACTTAATATCCTAATGATTTTTGGCTTAAAAGAAAAATCGATCATTTTGACTCATACAATGTGTTTTTGGCTATTGCTACGAATATACCCGTGCTACTTAAGACTAGTTTTGTGCTCCAGGGTCACATGTTTTTGTTTTTTAATTTTTGTAGGTTCTATAATATTATAATGAATAGTTATAATTATGTTTGAGGATCAAACTGACTCTAGTTTAATACAGTTGACCAAAAATCACACTATGAAAAATACTAAATAGTAACTATTGCCAAAACAGTATTATAACAAAATTATGACTTAAAGGAGTAGTTCACTTTCAGAACAAAAATTTACATAATGTACTCACCCCCTTGTCATCCAAGATGTTCATGTTTTTTTCTTCACTCGTAAAGAAATTGTTTTTTGAAAACATTTCAGGATTTCTCTTCATATAATGGACTTCTATGGTGCCCTGAGTTTGAACTTCCAAAATGCAGTTTAAATGCAGCTTCATAGGGCTCTAAATGATCCCAGCCGAGGAAGAAGGGTCTTATCTAGTGAAAAGATTGGTTATTTTCTAAAAACATTTACAATTTATATACTTTTTAACCTCAAACGGTCTGTGTATTCCAGTTCATGACAGTTAGGGTATGTCGAAAAACCTCCATTTCATTTTTTCCTCCAACTTCAAAATTGTCTTACTTCGCAGCAGAAGTCCCGACCCAGTGTTTACAAAGTGAACGTGCAAAGAAGATCAAACACCCTTTACAAAAAAAAGGTAAAACAGCGATGTAGGACAATTTTAAAGTTGGAGGAGAAAATGAGATGGGAGTTTTTCGATATTCCCTAAATGTCATGAACTGGAATACACAGAGTACACACAGAGCTAGACAAGACTAGCATTTGAGGTTAAAAAGTATATAAATTGTATTTTTTTTTTTTTTTAGAAAATAACTGATTGTTTGCTAGATAAGACCCTCCTTTCCTTGGCTGCGATCTTTAGAGCCATTTGAAGCTGCATTTTGGAAGTTCAAACTCGGGGGCACCATAGAAGTCCATTATATGGAGACAAATCCTGAAATGTTTTCCTCAAAAAATATCATTTCTTTACGACTGAGGAAATAAAGACATGAACATCTTGGATGACAAGGGGGTGAGTACATTATCTGTACATTTTTGTTCTGAAAGTGAACTACTCCTTTATTTATAAATAAAACTGTATTTTACAAATATTTGTAACATTTTCTGTATTTAACTGTATTAAACATTTTCTTTTTCACAAACTGTGAGTATGCAGTAATTACAACTATTAAAATGTTATTTTATGTTTATGCTTTTGCATATTATTTTGGATTTTAGGCCTGTTTTTACCACAAAGTGTTATTATATGTTGTTCTGTTAATTTATGCTGTCTAAACTATGGAAAAAACATGTGGAAGCTGGTAAATCATATAGAGAAGGATTTAGTAAGCAGGAAAAGGCACAATATTTTGACAAACAAAAGTTAATAGTTGGTAAACATATGTACGAGCAGTAGATACTAGCATAATATTTCACCTACATGACTGGAAGTGATAAGAACAAACATGAATGTTATCAAGATTCTTGCCCTGGAAATCCTGGTTCAGTTTGGCCAACCACAAACACCATTTCCTCAGACAGTTTTTTGCATTCTTCTCCTCGATTTGATATAACCTTTGGCAGTCTATAGTACTCCAAATGTTTTTCCTGGTCTGACCGATTAGTACAGCCAAAAACATGACAATAATTGACCATTTACAGCAGCAATAATCAGCAAAGTATGCCAGTTTCATTTGGTTCTGTGGCATTGTTTACATTCAGTGCCGCCAATGTGAATGATGTAAAACGGGGTCTTCCTTGTGGTTGGTTTTGACTTGGGACAATAACTACATGGTACTGCGTTGACTTTTTATACTCACATATTCTTCAGAATATGTAAAAAATGTTAAGGTCAAGACTTTTGAATGTCGAGTTAATCTTAAATATCTTGTTGCTTTAATTATGTGACTCCATTTTCTTCCTGGCAACAAAACAGGTATATTTCGTTTACATCCAGCAGATATGACCTGATTGCCTCTCTCGTCTTCTCAAATAGAGTTCTCAGTCTATGGTTCTCACCTCATAAAACCGTGTCGGTAAGTGGTCCTCCTCTGTCAATATCATTCGCAGCGTGCTGTAAAATATAAAATGCTCCACCCTATTTCTTGGCGTTTTAAATGCGATCGCAGGGGTTTAACATTTACAGGCGCATTATCTTTGCCAGAACATTTTGTTCTCCTGCCTTTCTTTCAAGGAATCTCCAGTTCTCCTTTTCCTTCTTTTTTTTTTTATTGTAAAGTTTATTAAGAATTTAATTAACGACAGAATTTAGATTTTCGGATGAAAACTTTCTCTAAGTAACTTCAGTTTTGTCCTCTGGGTGGCAGTAACTCCTATGAAAGGAGAAAGCCTGCTCTCCTATCAAATGAATTATAACAGCGTCTTCATAAATATGCATAACAGCCTGTTGAATAGACGTTTACGAAAAAAACATTCTATATTTAGTATTTTCTTCCAGCGCAGATGTGCAAAATTTTGTTAGCATATTCTGAAATGTCACCATGAAACTCTTTCATTCTAACATGCATCATAGTGTGCTACAAAACACTGCAAGTGCAGGTTCTGTAACCTATTTAGACATCTGAATCAGTTTGAAAGCATATTAAGTGCCAGATGGTTTTCGTGCTAGTCTATTAAACACTACTCTATTTGCTGGCATTATTTACTGTTTTGCCAAGCAGATGAAAGTTAGTGGTTTTGGAGTAATTTGATGCATGCTAACACCGCATATGGAGGTACGCTGGTGCAATTAACAACAGATCATCTGCTAAACCTCTCATTCACCTAAAGATGCTTTTTTAATGCAACAACGATTCAGAGACCTTTGGGGTTTATTTCAACAGTTGCGAAAATATTATTTTATACTATCTGATAAATCGCAACCAATAAAATACAATTTCATACTAGCTGTCAGCACATCTCTCTTTGCTCAGTAAACACATAATCAATCTCAGTCTGTTTATTTATTAGAAGCACATTTGCTTCCACATCTGCACACATAGGGCCTATTAACAATGAAGCTAAAATAGTGAGCTATGAACACCAGCCAAGTCAGATGAGAAACAGTATAACCTTTATATTAATTCAATTCCGTTCAGTTCTTACTTTATTTATAGAGCTGCTTTTGTGAGACCAGTGGATTAGGAAGTGTTTAACCGACTGCAAGGCCAAAAAGTGAATGTAATAGCCAAAAGGAACACTATCAAACAAGACTACGGTATTGTAATTATTTTTCTGTCACAGTGCCATGGTATTACCATGATTTTTCGGAAATGTCCTATGGTATTACATTGGTCTACTTTGAATACCATGGTATTTGAATATGTTTGTAATCAGTTTGGTGCTCATTTATTTTCTTTGTGTCTCATGTTTCACTTCATCGACTTGTTTTGTTCTCTTAGGTGATCAAGAAAGAACAATAACAGACATATGGGAGAACTGGTCTTAAGGTGGAGCAGAAGTAAGCTTGGTTTTGTTATGAACATCTTCTTTTTTCCAAAGCCCAGTTCTATGACTGGTTGCAAAATGTCCACATGGGACACAGAATTCCCAGAATTTCTTGTCCTAAATTGACTTTTTTTTTATTTGATAACATGATAACTGTGTAATTCTATGATGTCATTGAATTTGAGGCCATGATTGACATTCATTGACCCTAGACTAGTACATGATTAATAGTTTTAGATGGTTTTAATTAATCAATTATCCACGAATCCTGCATGCTTAATGAGAAACAGACGACTTTAAAGATATGTGTGTGTGTGTGTGTGTGTGTGTGTGTGTGTGTGTGTGTGTGTGTGTGTGTGTGTGTGTGTGAGGAAAATGACAGTGCATGAAAAGAGGTAAAAGTCATGTGACTTTAAAGGCACAGGCCATTAATACCGAGAGAGAATCACATTGTTATTGTTTTTAAGTGTTATTGCAGATTATAAACAACAAAAATAGTCTTAAAGCACTAGTTCACCCTAAAAATAAAACATATTCTTTCATCATGTACTCACCCTCATTTGTTGTATGACATTTTTTCTTTTGTGGAACAGAAAAGATGTTTTGAAGAATGTTTATGATTCTCATTTATGTATAAAAATAAAGCATATAGTGACCACAACTGTCAATACCCAATTAAGCACAATAAAAGTGGCCCATATGATTTGTGTGTTAAGAAACAGACTGAAATTTAAGGTATTAATTACTAAAAGTCCCTCAAATCATATTCATGCTTCATATTCAAACATGGCATTTTGTCATCGATTATAAAACACATGAACATCAATGGGGTTTAGCATCATAGATGCACCAAATTTGGCATTTAGATGACTTATATGGTACTTTTATAGAACTATATTATATTTTATCGTAAAAAATCTTCTTTGGTGTTATGTGAAAGAATGAAAGTCACAAATTTGAGCCAACATGGTGAGTAGATAAAGAGATAAAAGTCATGTGGCTTTAAAGGCACAGGCCAGAGAGAGTCACATTGTTGTTGTTTTTCAAATAAGTTATTGCAGATTATACAAAAAATTAACAAAAATATGGTCTTAAAGCACTAGTTCACCCCAAACATAATTCTGTCATCATTTACTCACCTTACTTTGTTATATGATGTTTTTTCTTTTGTGGAGCATAAAAAATGTTTTGAAGAATGTTTATTGGGTTTCGTTTATATATAAAAAAATAAAGCATATGGTGATCACAACTGTCAATATCCAATAAAGCACAATAAAAGTGATATATACAATAAAATATGATTTATGTGTTAAGAAACAGACTGAGATTTAAGGTATTATTACTAAAAGTCCCTCAAATCTTATTCATGCTTCATATTCAAACCTGGCATTTTGTCATCGATTATAAAATGCATGAAAATCAATGGGGTTTCGCATCATAGATGCACCAAATTTGGCATTTAGATGACTTATATGGGAAAACATCATCTTTGATGTTATGTGGAAGAATGAAAGTCACAAATTTGAGATAACATGGTAAATAAATGATGACAATTATTAGTTTAACACAGTGGTTGTTAGACAGGGGCCTTAGCAAACTCACAAAGGGCCACAAAATGACTTTAAAGATTTCAATTAATAAATTATGATTGACTAATGTTAAAAAACATAAAGTAAAGATGTGACCTAAAAAATAACTGTTGTTTGTATTGAAGAACATGCAGTTCTTGCAACTTCACATGCACTACCAGTCAAAAGTTTTTGAACAGTTTTTTGAACAGATTTTTTGTTTGTTTGTTTGTTTTTAACAGTACCAAGCCTGCATTTATTTGTTTTAAAGTACAACAGTAAAATTTAGAGATATTTGTACTATTTAAAATAATGGCTTTCTATTTGAATATATTTTAAAATATAATTTATTCCTGTAATTTCAAAGCTGAATTTTTAGCATCATTACTGCAGTCACATGATCCTTCAGAAATCATCTAATTTTCTGATTTGCTGCTCAAAAACATTTATTATTGTTATGTTGAGAGCAGCTGAGTAGAATTTTTTCAAGTGTCTTTGATGAATAGAAAGTTCAGAAAAACAGCATTTATCTAAAACAGAAATCTTTTGTAACAACATTATAAAATTTTCATCATCAATCCTCTGATCTTTGGATCTTTCTTTTCTTCAAAGAATTCTGAATAAATATAACTTTTGTAAATATTGATGGTAATAATAAAAATTGTTTATTGAACAGCAAATCAGCATATTAGAATGATTTCTGAAGGATCATGTGAGACTGAAGACTGGAGTAATGATGCTGAAAATTTAGCTTTGATCACAGAAATAAATTACATTGTAAAATATATTCAAATACAAAGCAGTTATTTTAAATAGTAAAAATATTTGAAAATTGTACTGTTTTTGCTGTACTTTAGATCAAATAAATGCAGGCTTCCTGAGCAGAAAAGACTTCTTTAAAAAACATTCAAAATCTCACTGTTCAAAAAGTTTTGACTGGTAGTATAGTCACATTTATAACAATGTTATGTTCACATGATATATTAAATAAATTAACTATGTGCATTGTGTTTTTAGAAAAATGCTCTGACTTTAATTGAGAAAGTATGAAGCTGCACTTGCATTTACCACAATAATATTTACCTCTTCTCTCAACAACAGGCTGACTGTTGGGGAACAGCATGTCCCTTTCTGTTCCATATGGCAAACATAATGTGTAAATCTCCAACAACAGAGGCTACAGAAGATAAAGGTGCCTGTTGCTCCAATACCAGACATTTGTTAACAATTAGGCCGGTGCTCAAGACTGACTCACTGAAGCACACGCACGTGTCCCACCTCCTCCTTCTCTCCTCCTTCTCCCTTCATCCATTCCCTCCCTTTCCCACACAGAAACAAGCTCTCCCTCTCTCCAGCATGTTTCCCAAAGCTGCACATGGTTACTGTCCAAGGTATTACTTTCCTCTGGTTCTATAGCAGTGAAGCAGCATGTTATAAAGGGGTCTTCCTCACACACCAGCTGTGGCTCCTCAACAGTGGATTAGTCTGCAGATTTGATGATTTATTTTGTTTAAACAAACCACTGGATTCTGATGAGTCATTGAAATACATCCCAAACAGGTGAAATATATTCAGCCTCAAGTCTCCACAATCATCTTTACCAAACTGACCTGGAGTGACTTGTGACTTTACAGAATCAACATGAAAGGTAAGCACTGTTTCTTTTCATTGATTCCTACTTTGACTAATGTGTTATGTTTTTTTTTTAATTCATGTGAGAAGCACTTGTAAATCCTTGTGAACAGGAGCGTGCTGACAGCACACATGTGAGACTCAACTCTGAAGGTCTAAAGAAAGCATGGACCTGTTGATGTTGGATGCAAGCTTGTTGTTCTGTTACCTTGAAAGCTGAATACATCAAGCCTTCATCACTCTCAGCTTGACACCATTTGATGTTGAATTTAGTTAAACTCTTAGAGAACCCACACTGATGGGGCAGCACTTTAGATGCTGTTTCTAAAACTATTTTATTTTCGAAAGCCAAGTGCATCCTTTGGTGGGATGATTAATTTATAGAAAACATATCCAAGATGAAGGTCAATTTAGCACTTTTTTAATGCATAATCCAGAAACTCATGAAAGAGCTTGGGTCCTAATGCATTCCTCATGCGGTGAGAGATGTGCGGGAAGTTTTTTGTCTTGATGTGGGAAGCAGGTGTGGAGCCAGTGCTAACCACACACACGCATACGTTTCCTTCAGCTGTTTTCCCAGGATCTGACCAATGCATCTATTTGTAATGGGCAGATAGGCTCTTCTTAATCTTGATTACATCTAATTGAAGTGTATCAGATATAATGAAACACACTTGCTCTTTGTTTATAATTCAAGACAGACGGCCTGTTTAATGCTTAAAGACAAAATTGTGTTTTGTTACAGTCTAATGGGGTTGTTTAAAAAATGTTTGGCTTCGGAAAACAGGCTGTAAAGCTTCCAAAAACGTGTACTTTCATGTAATTAAGACAACCCATGTGTGACAGTAAACATGTCGATATCTAAAGATGGGAGTTACCTCCTGAGTTTCACATCTTGTTTTCAACTGTTTTATTTAATAAACTATAATATAGAGTATGAATGTTTTCAATTACTCTTTATTGAACTCTAGGGTTGAACTGCACATATTTTGTAAAATGCGTGTAAAGCGGTTGTACATCAACCAGAACTGTAGAGACACTTGTCTTTATTAGTTGTGGTTGGGTTTCTGCGGTTTGGAAAGACCCTGCCCTCTGCCTCTACTCCCCATCTCTAGTTTCAGGCGTTTCTGTCTGATGTTTTATACCCACTGCATTCATCTGGTCACATAATACCAGTATTACTGGATGTTTCCTGTTTTGGTGCTTTTCAGCAAAGTGTATCCATTTAAAGGCACTGGGCAACCTCCTGAACCCACAGTTTAGAGATCGTGCAAACTTCGTTCTTTGGGACATCAAAGCCTCAGAAGTTACCCCTGAGAACCTTACTCGCTGCAAGATCTAAAGGATTATGAGAATCCTCAGAAATCTTTGGCCAGTGTAGAAGGTGCTGAAGAGATCAACAACAAACGATCAACATTGTGAAGTTCTGAAAGAAGATATTATCTTAAACCTTGTTATCCCAAGAGTTCTCAGCTCTCAACTAAAAAATTAAAGGGATAGTTCACCCAAAAATGAATATTCTGTCATTAATTACTCACCCTCGAATCGTTCCAAATCTGCAAGATATTCTGACTCTGCATGGCCGGCAACGCAACTGACACATTCAAGGCCCAGAAAGGTAGTAAGAACATTGTTAAAATAGTCCATGTGATTGAACCATATTATTATGAGGCTACGAGAATACTTTTTGTGTGCAAAGAAAACAAAAATAACAATTGTATTCAACAATTTCTTCCATTCCGTGTCAGTCATCTTGGTAGAGCTTGGTGACCAAGTCTTTGTACTGGCCACTGGCAATATATCATTGTCTCCGATTGGTATTTACATGTCACCATTGTGAGTCATATGGTTTTATTTATTCTCACAGTGTTTCAAAGTCTCAGAATGAAATTTTAGCCTTTAATGCCTGGGCAGGGCACAGATGTTGTTTTCATAGCTGGTTGCTAACATACTGTACAACATCTGCCTAAGTGGACTGATTTACTTGTGTATGTACACCTGAAATAACCGATAACTGATGATATTCTTCTAATGCTGCCTAAATTTTGCCCATGATCAAGAATCTGATTCTGTCATTAATTACTCACCCTCATGTGGTTTCAAACCTGTAAGACCTTAGTTGATCCTTGGAACACAATTTAAGATATTTTTGATGAAATCCACAAGCTTTCTGACCCTCCCATAAACAGCAAGGGTACTACCACGTTCAAGGCCCAGAAAAGTACCAAAATGATTGACCTAGAATTACATGCGACATCAGTGATTCAGCTGTAATTTTATAAAGCTACGAGAATACTTTTTTGCACAAGGAAAAGAAAAGAACAACTTTATTCCACATTTCCTTCTCTACTGCGTCACTTATGGGCGCCATGCATGTGGCGCAGCTGACCCAGATCAATAGACTTCAATAGCTTTTATACAGTGTGCGCCTTTTTCCCGCGGATTTTGATATAAGCCAAGTAAGGAAAGTAAGAAAACTTTGCTTCCTTTGCTCTTGTAAACAAACCTTGGTTCTCACAAGACTAGCATATTCTCACCGGTGCATGCGCTACGCATACGTCCTATTGGAACGGTCTGCGCACACACCAATTAGCGGAAGTTAGAAGTTAAAAAAATGGATCAATTCGATACAGTAGAACTTTATTCACCCCCCGGAGCCATGTGAGGCACTTTTTATTATGGATGGATGCATTTTATTGAACTTCTTTTGGACTATTGAACAGAAACACCCGCCCACTGCCATTATAAAGCTTAGATGAGCCAGGACATTTTTTAATATAACTCAGATTAGGTTTGTCTGAGAGAAGAAAGTCCTCTATACCTAGGATACTGTGAGAGTGAGTAAATCATGGGCTAATTTTCATTTTTGGGTGAGCTATCTCTTTAAGTACCATTCACTTAATTACATTGTTGCATAACATGTAAACTTAATCCTGCCTGCTTGTTTAAACCTTACATCATGCAACTTTAAAAACACAGATTGTGAATGTCCACCCTTCATAAACACTGGCATATTTATCTTATGCTCTTAAACTTCTAGAAGCTTTCCATTTCCTCCCGATCCTTGAACGACCCAGCAAGCTAATTAAACATCCTGCCTCTTTCATTAACTATCATACTTTTAAAGTTCACGTCTGTTGACCCAGCCGTAGAGCTTTTTGAAGGTTCTTGGCTTCCTCGTAAGCGATGTTTTCAAAGGGAACGCAGACATCCAGACCAGACTGAAAGGTCCCCTCCTTTTCCTCTGTACTGTTGGCAACACTCACACTACCACAAGACCCAAGGTTGTGCCTGCTCCGAGCCACCTGTGTAGAAAGGCCTGGTGGGGAAATATAAGTCTCTCCATTTTTTCCCTCATCAAGCTTTTACCCCTTCTAGCACTCTCTGGCTCTGTTAGACCTGACCTCAGCGGCTCGAGTTGTAGGTATAAACAATTTCACCTCAGAACATGAGCTTAGCAGGTCTGGCAAAGCAAGACGTGCCCAGGGTTTGAAAAATGCAAACCCAAGATTTAAAACAAACAGAAAATGAAGCAGGTGCAAACTCCATGAGACTGTGGTGTTGAGGGATGTTATTGTAAAAGTGCTTGCTGAACAGTAGTGTCCGATAAAGAGAAAGCAGGTTCATGTTTAACAGTATTGGCAGTGATAACTGGCATATCTCCAGTATCAACTCTTTACCTTTAGTACCAACCCATTGCCTTGCAGCTGCAGGGTGTTGAGATGTTGAGTCACCATTCCTTGTTGTAGTTTGCTCCTTAAAGGGATAGTTCACCCAGGAATGAAAATTCTGTCATTAATTACTCACTCTCATTACGTTCCAAACCCATAAGACCTTTGTTTATCTTCAGAACACAAATTAAGATATTTTTTATGAAATCTGAGAGCTTTGCACACAAAAAGCATTCTCAAAGCTTCATTAAATTACGACTGAGCCACGGATGCCACATGGATTATTTTAACAGTGTCCTTACTACCTGTCTGGGCCTTGAACGAGGGTCAGAAAGCTCAAAAATATTTTACTTTGTTCTGAAGATGAACGAAGGTTTTAAGGATTTGGACATGAGGGTGAGAAAATAATGACAGATTTTTACATTTTTGGGTGAACTATCCCTTTAACTTGTGTTTTTTTAATAGTCAAGAAATGAAGTGCCCCTTTTCCTTTCTGCCCAGTTTATGCCCAAGTTTCAAAGCAGACACTGACTTGTCTCCAGTGAAACCATGACTTTCCGGAACATTTTACATTGCAGGCTTCCATTAAGATGCCCTCATCACTTGATACTTTTTGTTTTGTAGTCGTTTTTTCCATGGAATAGCAAGCTCTGTGGAATATGGATGGTCTTAGAGACCACATAAAATGAAATTGGTACTTATAAAAAATCACAAATAAGATCATTCCTCATGATACTTTTCTTTTTTCTACCCTCGTTCCTTGTTGATAAAGCTTCTTAGATGTTATGATGGTGTGCACTACCAGTCAAAAGTTTTTGAACAGTACAAGTTTTAATGTTTTTTTACAATAAGTCTCTTCTGCTCACCAAGCCTGTATATATATATATAGAGAGAGAGAGTAGTCAACATTTGAAGTGGATCAAAACCTTTGATCGAAGTTGTCCTAAAACCAAAACAATATCTGTTCTTGTCTTAGAACAACTTCGATAAACTTTTTTTGATCCACTTCAAATGTTGACTACTGTATATTTGGATATATTAAAAAAAATTACATTTTTCCTGTGATCAAAGCTGAATTTTCAGCATCATTACTCCAGTCACATGATCCTTCAGAAATCATTCTAATATTCTGATTTGCTGCTCAAAAAATAAATAAATAGATTGTTCAGAACAACAGCATTTATCTTTTGTAACATTTATAAATGTTTTTATCATCACTTTTGATCAATTTAAAACATTCTTGATAAATAAAAGTATTAATTTCTATAATTTACTAAAAAATATTTAAATAGAAAACAGTTACTTTACAGTAAATAGTAAACATATTTCAAAATTGTACTATTTTTACTGTGCTTTGGATCAAATAAATGCAAAAAGAGACGTCTTTAAAACATTAAAAATCTCACTGTTCAAAAACTGGTAGTGTATATAGTCACATTTTTCCTGATTTAAAGCACTTCATACTATATTTAGTTGTACTTCAGCAGGTAGTAATCAGCTGTTTAGATTGCTGACTGTCATGGGTGGCTGCAATAAGGGAAAAAAGCTTATCCCAGCTAACCCTCTGCTGACAATGCTTTTCCAGATGTTATAACAGTCATTCTCTCTTCTATTTATAGCTATGTCCTGCACCGCACACCCTTTTTTATTTTGGCAGTTAGCCAGAACAGCTGTGGTTTTTCCCACCCGAAGAATGTTGTGTTACCTGGCCAAATCCTCTCTTGGTGTTGGAGCCAACAGATAGTTACAAAAACTTTTAAATGTGTAATTTGTAAATATGTATGCATTGAAATAAAACAAAAATAATATGACTAAAATAAAACAAAAATATCTAAAACACAATATATTTAAAGAAATAAAGAAAATTTAGTATGCCATTAAAAACATAATAAAGGGCCATAATAAAGATCCTTTCTGGCATATTTTAAGAGCTTCTCTGACATAAAAAATATTCCCAGGCAATTTTATTCCTCCCGGGCGGAATAAATCCTCCAAAAGATCCAATCAAATTTAGTAAAAACACTTCCCTCACCAATTTTGTGTAATTGTGCTAATATAAGGTTCTTTCCAGCATGCAGTGACCTCATCTAGTGCAAATCGGTCCAAGTCGACTGTTTTTTGTCTTAAGGTTAAGTGCTAGCAAGCAGGCCTTATAGTATTTCAGCTCTCTTATGATTTATGTTTCTGGTGATAAAGTGAGTATGTGTGTGTGTGTGTGTGTGTGTGTGTGTGTGTGTGTGTGTGTGTGTGTGTGTGTGTCATTCAACAGAATAAGTTTATGTTTCAATCTGTTGACCTTAATTTGCGAACACATATGTCAACTGTTTTTTTCCTCTTTTGCAGATAGCTATAGTGGCTACGAGAACCAGCTTTTCAATGGTATGTGGAGTCTTTTTCTTTGTTGAGCCCTCTTGATATAGACCAAATATGTGTTTAATCCTTGCAGTGGATCTTGTTGTCCTCCTGAAATGAAAGTCCTGACATATTAAAAATATGATGGTACAATGTTTTTGTTCTGTGCAGGAGGTAGATGATGAGTCTCAAGGGGAACTGTGTTTGATTAGCCAATACGATGAACGATGATTTAATAGAATTATGATTACTTTCAAGTATGATGTTATAAATCGTAAAGTCGTGACTTATTCTTGTTTTGTGCAATCTCTCTTTGTAGAGGAGGACTTAAATGGAGAAGAAGAGGAAATTCCTCCCTTGAGAGGTTAGAAAAATTCATCTTTCTTAAAGATTATTGCTCTGCTTATTAATGAGGCGTCACAGAGTACAAAAGATTGGAGTTCGTAAAAGAGTTAGACAGTAAGCCAACTGTCTTGATAAATATCTGCTTAAATTTCGAAAACTGCCTGAAAAATGTTGTTAATGGACTGACTGTTTGTTAGTTTTTTTATGTACATGAGTTAACATTTATCCACTGTTTTGTGAGTGGTTATTGTACATCTGTTTTGAATGTTCAGTTCTTGACAAATGTTCAGTGTTTAGAAAATCTTTATTTACAGAATTTGCGAGTTTAGCTGAATTATTATTCACATCCAATTTGAATAGAGTCTCTGTTTTCCAGACACAGTTGTATATTCAAATGTTAATAGTTTTTTTAATGTTGATTTTGGGATCAGGTTTTAATTTTTTACATAAGCGTTAGAATACAATGATAAAGTTCATTTCTTGAGGGAATACAAAGTTTGTTTATGAGAACTGAGTGTGTTTTGTGTGTGTCTCTACAGGAAGAGCAAGAGGAGGATGTATGAAATGTCAGCAGACACATTCTCTTCAGCTAGCTGTCAAAATGCTCTATGGCTTTTTAGCTTTGCTCATCGTTGCAGTGGCTGTCTTGGCATCCCTTGGTAAGTTTTTTTATTGCATTACAACATCCATGTTTGCAACAGTTTTTTTACATCAAAATTTTACCTTCTTTAAAGGGCACTTATTATGCCCTGTTTTACAAGTGTGTGACAAGTCAGCTCAAAATACCTCACAGATAATTTATTATATAAAATTTTGAAAATGCCTAATTTGAAAACATTTTTTTTTTTTTTTTGTACATGGCTCTTTAAATGCAAATGAGCTGCTGCTCCCCGCCCCCTTTTCCAGAATAAAAAAAGCCTGAGCCTTTACAGCTTGTACCTCAGATGCTCTGCCCAAAAATCTGTTTGGTTTAAATTATCATGTCTATTGCGATGAAATCTTGCATTTTAAAGCCATATAAGTTTAAACTTATGCTATACAGGTTTTTTTAGCACACACATCCGGGGCATGCACACAAAAAGTGACTGTCACATGGCATGTGAGCACTAAACTCTTTCATGTCTTATTGCGCTTAAACTGTCAAATCCACACAAGTTTATGTTGAAAACACACACATAAAACAGTTAGATACATTTGCGAAGGTAAACAGCTGGGAAAGCAATTGCAAAGACAAAATGGTGGCACCGTAGGTGGAAACGTGTAGATGAAGGGGCGGTAATATTATAATAAGATCCCCTTTCTACATCACTAGGGGAGCCAAATCTGAGCAGATCATTTTTTCACATGCTTGCAGAGAAAGGCTTATTGGGTTGTCCTTTTCCACATTTTCCGGGTTGTTAGATGCACCAGGGACCCGATTGTAGCACTTAAACATGGAAAAAGTCAGATTTTCATGGCATGTCCCCTTTAAAGTGACACCAAAGTGAACAAACTTAAAAGGTAGGTAGATATAAATGCTTGTTCTTGAATCAGTAATCACACTGCTGGGGGGAGTCAGATACGGGCCAGAGAAAGGAATGTAGGACACCCCAATTTTCATCCTTCAAACACATGGTTACAACATGCAGTGTGGGTTTTGTTTCAGCATAATGCTCACAGTCAACAATTTCCAGATTTAATAGTTAGAAGTAAGCCAAAACCTTGCCCACACAATAAATCTCACATAATGTGTGATGTTAGATGCCAAATCTGATTCCTTTGCCTCATTTACAAGCATGAAAGCACAACAAAAGTCTGAATCATACCTACAATGTATTTCACCACAACAATAAAGCCAAGTTTCAAATGCAATGGGGCTTCAACAAAAACTTGATGAGCGTTGTTGCACTGGCAGGATGTAATGCTACCATGTCAGCCCACAACATGGCTAAACTGTGGCAAAACAAATCAAGAAGAATGTTGTTTGGTTTGACGAAAAATATATGATGACAAGATGATGGTTTCATTTAACTACAAAACAGACCTAACTACTAGAATTTTCTGAATGATGCCACATACACATCTGTTTCATATTGCTGTAACTCCTCAAAAATGCTGTTGTATAACAAGCTGTTATGTGTGTAATATGCATACTATTATGCTAAGGAATTTGATGTAGCAAGTAATCTGAAGTTTGCACAAGGCAAGTCGATCAAGTAACACAAGTGTCCTGTTTAGTGACAAAAAATAAACAATTTCCTTTTAGCAGCTTTTTAAAATAGAGCAGGTGACATGCGTTCATACAGCCGGGATACAAATTACAACCGCAATTGAGGTTCCATTACACTTTACCAGCCCCTGTAGTCCAACATTAAGTCTCAGTGTCTGAAAAGAATTCCGAACACATTTATTCTCTGAGGAAACAGAGATCGCTTAAGCCGGGTATACTGTTCCATAACAGTATTATGCAATTCCACATTTTTGCTTAGAAATTAGTTTCATTTTATTTATTAATGTACGTACTTACTTATTTTGTTTGTTTTACATCACCTATGTTTCTAAAATGATGGTTTTAATATCAGCAAATTTGTCATGTCAGTTTTTAGGAGAGTTGACAACTTATCTGAAGAAGAAACATTATACCACAAACAGATTTCCAAGGTCCAGGAGAGCATAAAAGGTAAGAATTCTTATTTTATGATACATGCATTTTGGGAACTGGTAGGTAGTTTACAAAATGTTAATTATCTTACCAAATAAGAGGACTCATACAAATGCATTTATAAAAATGACCTTGTTCAAAAGTTTACATACACTTGATTCTTGGTATTGTGTTGTTACCGGAATGATCCACAGCTGTGTGTTTTTTCTGCTCTTCTTCAGAACAATTTTTCAGGTCCCACAAATTCTTTGGTTTTTCAGCATTTTTGTCTATTTGAACCCTTTCCAACAATGACTGTATGATTTTGAGATCAATCTTTTCACACTGAGGACAACTGAGGGACTCATATGCAACTATTACAGAAGGTTCAAATGCTCACTGATGCTTCAGAAGGAAACAATGCATTAAGAGCTGGGGGTGAAAACTTTTTGAGTTTGAAGATCAGGGTAAATTTAACTTATTTTGTCTAAAGGGCAGTACTAAATGAAAAAAAAAAAAGATATTTAGGCAAAATAAGAAAAATGTACACATCTTCATTCTGTTCAAAAGTTTACACCCCTGGTTCTTAATGCATTGTTTTTCCAGTGAATGTTTGAACCTTCTGTAATCATTCTGTGGATCATTTAGGTAACAATGCAGTATTACAAATCTAGTGTTTGTAAAAGTGAATGTAAACTTTTGAACGGTCATTTTTATAAATTCAACTATTATTTTCTCTTGTGGACTATATGTAAATGTCTTTTATGTAAAAAAAAAATATATATATATATATTTAGGTCAAAACTAAATAAAAAACAATATGCATTTTGTATGATCTCTCTTATTTTGGTTAAATAATTAACATTTTGCAGTTCCTGAAAGGTGAATGTAAACTTTTGACTTCAGCTGTATCATCAAATCTACTTCTGTGTTATTTTTAATATTATTTATATACAATTGTAGTTATTAATATTTTGAACTGACTATTATTTTTTTATTTTCAGTCATTTTAACTGTTGTAATTTTCTTATGTGCTATTGTAATTTTATTTCAGTTAATTTTAGAATGTAAACTTATCTTAGTTAGTTGACAAAGCAACAATTTTAGGGATAGTTCACCCAAAAATAAAAAAATCTGTCATTGATTACGCACCCTAGTTGTCGTTCCAAACCCATAAGATTTTCAGAAAGCAAATTAAGATATTTTTGATGACATCCGAGAGCTTTCTGACAGCAACGCAGCTACAACGTTCAAAGACCAGAGGGGTAGAAAGGACATTGATAAAATAGTCCATGTGACATCAGTGGTTCAACCTTCATTTTATGAAGCTATGAACATGCCTTGAAGACTGACAGAGAAGACAAGAAATTGTTGAATAAAGTTATTTTTTAACAACTAAAACACTGTTCTTCAACAAGAAATTGAAAATGCAAAAAGAAAAACTTGTTCTTACACAGTTGCTTCTGCTATATTTATCTAATTTGTTTGTCTAATCTCTCGGTTCACTTCCTGTGCTGTGGTCAGTAAACCCCTCAGAGAGTAAAACCTCACGAGGAATCATTTATTACCGAAATAACGGCCTACAAAACAGCTGTGTACACACACAGAGTGCTCAGTCTGTTAAAACAAAACTGCATTTTCATGCAATTTACAGTGTATTTTGTGTCAGTGGTACAAGTGATTCACTGTTTGGTGGTTGTATTGCAGATATCAGGACTGTAAACAACTATTCCAACTGCTTAGATGTTGCACAATACAAAGAGGAGATTGCCAGACTAAAGAAAGAGTATGAGGAGATCCAGAATATGGTACTCAGTCAAGAGCAGAAGTTGGACCAGGCGACTCAGTCCCAGCAAAGTCTTACACAAACCAGCAACAGAATGACTAGAGACCTCCAGTCCTTTGGAATTATCATTAAGCGTATAAATCAGTCTTTGGGCCTGTACCTGGATCAGGTAAATGGCTGGCAGGTTGTCATCAATGAAACGGATCAAGGGATGAAAACACTTGCTGAGGATCAGTATGATTTGAAGGCCACAATGCAACAAGTCAACACTACTGTTGCCCTCAGTGCATTGTGGATAGGTGCTCTTCAGAGAAAGGCAGAAGAGGAGACCTTGGTGCTTCAAAAAATAACAGCAGACTGGCAGAACTACAGCAGAGTTTTAAGCACTCTGAAGTCCAATGCCAGCATTACCGCGCAGACTGTAAGGGCAATTCAAAACGGTGTCTCTGTTACTCACCAGCGTATCAGCATGAGTTCAGAGATGGTGCATGACCTTACTCTGCAAGTCATGAACCTTCAGATGCAACTGGACAATGTCTCGTCTTACATTGATGAACACGAGGAGAACATGCATGACCACCAGTACCATGCCAAGTACTACGAGAACCGGACTGGGGAACGATTTGTGACATTGGATGCACGAATGAAGTCCATTGAAATGGAGATCGACACACTCTCTTCCAGCTTCAAAGCAACCGTCAGCCATGTTCGGAGCATGTACCAATACATCAACCAAGAGAGTTCCTCTTGCCAATCCAGGCTGAACAGTCACACGGAAGATTTGCAGAACCTTAACAACACAGTCTTGCTTCTTCTTCACCTAGCTGACACTCTGAGAATGCAGTACATGATGCTGAATGTACGTCTTGATGCTGATGTGAGGAACCTATCAATGGTGATTGAGGAGATGAAGCTGGTAGACACCAGTCATGCAAAGCAGATCCAGAACTTCACTATTCTCAAAGGTTGTTGTCTATCTGAAGGGAAGAGTTTGTCAAATTCGGCCCTGTAGGGTCACTGTAATGCAAAGTATTACTCCAACCCTGATCAAATTCTGAAGACCTTGATTAACTTCTCGTTTGAACAGAGTTGGGGGCTAAACTCTTCTGAACAGTGGTCCTCCAGTGCCGGATTTGAAGAGTTCTCTTGTAGTGTCTATAAAAATAGATTCACTTGTATGTTCTTGAAGTGTCTCATGTCTTTATTCTGGTTTCTTTATAGGTGTGCCTGGTCCACCAGGTCCAAAGGGAAACAGGGGAGAAACAGGAACCAAAGGATCTGTAGGTGTAACGGGACCGAAAGGAGACAGGGGACTTGCAGGGAATCGTGGACCTCAAGGACTTAAGGGTGCTATAGGAATTAAGGGTGATCAAGGTGTACAAGGACCTTCTGGGATGAAAGGTGGGCCAGGACTTAAAGGAGAAAAAGGGTCTTTAGGGCCTCCAGGGCCTCGTGGTGAACAGGGACAAAAGGGTGACATGGGGGCTCCTGGGAAGGATGGAATTACTGGCCCCAAAGGACCGGCAGGTATCCGAGGCCAAGCTGGACTTCCAGGGGTACACGGACCTCCTGGACCAGTAGGAGTGCAAGGCCCTGTGGGACCATCAGGGCCACGTGGAATACCTGGACCACCAGGGGAGCCTGCTCAGAGTTCATGAGTAGATCGACATAAAAACTTAATTCCCCAAATGGTGATACACTGACTACCTTTTTGGACAGAACGATGATTATGATGGTGGTGGTGGTAAACGTCGACTTGGAGATTTCTCTCTAAACATGACGACTGTGGGGACTCTTTAGTATCTTAGAGGCCCACATGTACATTCCCCAAACATGGAGCTTGCAACAACAATACACTTTGTATAAGCTTTCAACACTCGTTGGGTAGACCTCAAGCACAATTCTATGCAGTATATTAAGACACTTCACAAAGGTTCTTGTTTTAATAATGGTTACAGAGCCAGGCTGCTATGCAACCATTAATTGTACTAGGTACCAACTATTAAGCCCAAAGTATATTAAGCCCAGCTTCACCTTTGTCCAGCATCTGCTGTATTTTTGTGCATGTTATGACCGATAAAAATGTCTTTGTACTCTTTTAAAGGGTATTAAGACTTATATGGCTAAATATAGCATAAATTATGTCTCTTACTGAAATATGTAGTAGAAAACCCATGAAAGATTTACCTTATTTTAAAAATCCACATTGTTTTATACATATTTTGGACTATGAGGGACACCATTATTTCAATGATGTAAAATGGTTGCACTGGTTGCTACTGACGCTACCTGTTCCTATTTTTACCGCAACACAACTCGGAAAATAAAATACTGATACGATGACCACAGCTACTGAAAAAACTTATAGGTGGCTATGAATATAAGCGTAGGCTTAAGCCAAATACCATACCATCGATTTTTTGAAATCCGTGCTGAGAGACTCCTTCAGTGGCTGCGGCGTCATGACAAGCATTGCCATGTTTACATCCTGGCAGGATGGCATCTAGTGTTTCTTGTCTCTGCCATTTGTAAGCTTCAGTAGCTGTAGTCTACTAAAAGCCTCAAAGGAATCAGGGCTAAAGTCGAGAGAACAATGACGCAGGTTTTGAGGAAGTTTTGTTCATCCACAGGCATCTTCTCATTCTTTTCTCCTCTTCTTATTGCTAGGAAAGCAGTGAAGACTTACATCGCTTCTGTTGTTGCCCTTCGACTAAAAATTACAACCAAAAGCACAATGTGGCATTGTATCAGTATTTTTTTTTTTGAGTTGCTGCAGTAAAAATAGCAAGAAGTAGCACCAGTGGCTCACTGAGTACAACCATTTTACATCATCAAAACAATGGCGCCCCCATAGTCCAAAATATGTATTAAACGATGTATATTTTTTTAATAACTTAAATCTTTCATGGGTTTTCTACTACATATTTCAGTAAGAGACACAATTTAAGTTATATTAAGCTGTACCAGTTTTAATAGCTGAGGTTCCTATTACACTAACACAAGAGCTTGTCAATGCGGCCATCTGTTGTTGCTGTTCCATCTCTTAAGCTTTGTTTTCTACTGTGAAACAACGGCCCGTGCCAGTGTTGCCACCTTGTGGAACAACTGATCAGTGCAAAACCAAGTCAATTTGCATGTTCTATCTGTTCGAAAATCGGATTGGTGCACAAATTTGCTACACATGCACTGTATGCAGACCTTCAAGTACGTGTAAAAACCTAAGTATACTTTGGTCTTTAGACTCAATCATTACTCAGCATTAGCAAATGAACACAGATAAGCATAGGACAAAGAAGACTGTGCTTCATTGCTTTTTTTTAAGTGTATTTAGTAGTGCTGCGTTTGCATCATAATCAAAACATTCAGAGCAGGTACTCTGAAACATGATTTTTATTATCAGTTCAAGTAAATCAAATATTTCCATTTGTCAAGGGTACCATAAGTACGACTTTATGAAACACTGTGTGAAAGGTTCAAATTAACACATTTTCGAGTTGCTGGCATTGCATGAAACTGCAAAACCAAGGCAATGATCAGTGTCAGCTGTACAGACAAATTTATTCAATGATTGGCAATGTGCAACATTAAGTTTTAATGTTCATATTGGTGTGATTTCCCAATTTGTAAATATAGAATTTTACAGGTGTAATTTTAAGTGTGGTTAATGTGTTTTTGAGGAGGACTTCGTGATGTTTTAATATACAGTTATTCTCTTTGCACAACAATAAAGGGTTATATGAATGTAAAAAAGGGACATTTTTGTTTAGCATTTTCAAGTTCACTAAACAAGTACAGTATTTACAATTATCATTTTATAGTTAAATCATGAAACAAATAAAAAATATATTACTCCAGCTATCTACCCAGCAAGCATGCCAAACTGCAATGTTGTTTTATTCAACCAAAATAAATCAATTTGGAAACATAGAATAACTAACTGGTAGGTTTCTATTCAAGTAAATGCAATATGCCAATATAATATGTTTTTATTATGGAAATAAATATCATTCCGAATGGCATCATTATTAAAGCATCTTGTTGGCTGGGTAAGGAAACTTTTTTCATCAAAGTATAATATTGGATAGTAAAAATCCTCTGTGATATCTGACTACTAGCAAGCATAAACAATTTCCACATGTGACAATAAATCATCATTATGGCTACAGTGAAAAGGTCAACTCTAATGAATGGATCATTATATGGCTCATTTCACTGAAGAGAACACAATCAAAATCAAGTGCAGAGCTGAAATAAGATCAACATGATCAAGAGTCAATTTAGTGACATAACTAATTCTAGCAAACCTAGTCTGATTAGCATTAGTGTCTTGACTAGCATGCCACATGTCACATTAGCACAACCTTTACAGCATGTTTCATCCCTCGACATACAGTACATGGAGTATCATGGCTGTAAGTTCCCATCAGGAAACAAACCATTAGCAATAAATGATTGACATTTGAATGTGCTGTGAAATTCCTGTGATGCATTTCCTCAATCCCTTTTGTTTCTTTAAGAAATCTGTTCATTCTTCAATCTCATTCTTTCTCAAATTCGTTATTGTGCAAATTGATATTCACCTTTCATCTCCAGCTTGCAGTTTATTATATAATCCACATCTAGAAAATGTGGGCACCAAACAGTTTTATCAAAGGAAATTGATTCCTTGTGGGAATGACAGCTTAATAGTTACTGTGTGGGAACCATCTGAATCGATAGCCAAGCTTGAGAATGCATGTCTAGCATTCTAATGAGTTCCAGTGGAACTGGATTTCAGTTGCCTGTGTGTTGTTATGTGGCTAGCTTTGGCAAGTGTAAAGGAGAGAAAGCCTAGGCGAAACAAATATTCTAACAAGGTGTCTACCCACAACACTAGAACCCTGCTATGAATTTGAACAATTCAATATGAATTATGAATAACACGCAATAATAATGAAATAAATAGACTGTTGATTGTTTGATTGATTAATTGAAGAACTCGCTAAGTTGCAAAGGTCTTCTGATGCAGTTTGTATATAGCAACATTTTGACATTTAATGTAGAGCTATTATACCCCTTTTTACAAGATATATGTCTGGTATCCCCAGAATGTGTCTGTGAAGTTTTAGCTCAAAATACCCCACAGATCATTTATTATATGATTTTGAAAATGCCCATTTTGAGTGGAAGTAGAAACACACTGTTTACGTGCATGCCTCTTTAAATGCAAATGAGGTGCTGCTCCCGCCTCCTTTTCCAGAATAGGACTTCTGATATAGGGTTTTATGAGGGCACACATCCGAATCACATGCACAGAAAACAGCTGTCATATGGCATGTGAGTGCTAAACTGAGTTCTCTTTCATGTCTTATTGCGCTTAAACTGTCAAATACACACACAAGTTACAAAAACAGTTGTAAAGAAATAGTTTTCTGAGGAAAACATTTTAGGATTTTTCTCCATATAGTGGACTTCTATGGTTCCCAGAGTTTGAACATTCAAAATGCAGTTTAAATGTGGCTTCAAATGATCCCAAATGTGGTTGTAAACGATCCCAGCCGAGGAAGAAGTATCTTATTTAGCGAAATGATTGGTTATTTTTAATTACAATTTATATACTTTTTACCTTTTTCGTCCTGTCTTGCTCTACCTGAACTGTTTTTTTTTTCTGGTTCAAGGCAGTTAGGGTATGTCAACTTCTAAAAAGTATATAAATTGTAAACATTTAAAAAAAATAACCAATCATTTCACTAGATAAGACCCTTCCTCCTCGGCTGGGATCGTTTACAACCAAATTTGGGATTGTTTGAAGCCGCATTTAAACTGTGTTTTGGAAGTTCAAATACGGGGCACCATAGAAGTCCACTATACAGAGAAAAATCCTGAAATGTTTTCCTTAAAAAACATAATTTCTTTACGACTGAAGAAAGAAAGACAAGAACATTTTGGATGACAAGGGGCTAAGTAAATTATTTGTCAATTTTTGTTCTGGAGATGATCTTCTCCTTTAAGGGGCGGTAATATTATAATAAGATCCCCTTTCTATGTCACTAAGGGGAGCGAAATCTTAGCAGCTCGTTTTTCACAAGTTTGCAGAGAAAGGCTTACCAAAAAATGTACTGCGTTTTCTGGGTTGGTACTCCCTCAGGGACCGTTTATAGCATCTAAACACAGAAAAAGTCAGATTTTAATGATACGTCATCTTTAAATTCTCAAAGCCAAATTCACCTGGTTTGAACTTGCAGTGTATGCAGTGCAGAATAACATGCTTGCATTCACACTTATTTGCATGTCTAAGAATAGATGTTAATGAAACACCAAATGTAGTATGACCACCCACTACAATAGGAAATAGCATGCAGATTGTGTTGTCCATTCATGAGCACTTAGACCTGGTTGTTCTCTCATGTCCTTAGGTCTAGAGTGTCTACAGCTGGTCTGAAAGTTTAGGCCCCAGCCTCTATAATGGTGCAGGACACTTTAAGGAAGCTTCCTGATGCCAAGGAAAACATAATGACCTCAAAAACAGGTCAGAGATTCTCATTAAACCAAAGCGTTACGTAATTCTTCAGTGGCTAACGGCTCAATATGCTAACTTTCCAAAGACGTGTACTTACACCATCCATCAAAGCTGCCAAATGTAATAAGCCTCACGAAGTAATAATGTTCAAAGTTGATCTTAATCATCAAAGTGCTATTTGACACTTCTCTGTTGTCAGAACCAGAGTAAGCCAAATGAATTCTACCCTAATGTATTATTAATAACTCACATTAATGTGTTTGCAGATGTTCTGGTGTCAAACCCTGACCTCCCTGTGTGAGGGCTGGTCTACAGGAAAGAAAACCGGATCGACACAATGACAGAATTCACTCGGGACGTCACAGGCCGTGAGAAAAATCTGTCGCTCACCTCTTCCAAAAGAGCCTTGCTCTCCTGCGATGTATGAAAACAATGTACAGTAGATACTTATTTCTTATGCTTTAAGTTTGGAGTTTTAAAATATGAAAAGCTAGAGGGTGTCATGTTTTCCCTCTCCTGAATAACATATGACTTGCCAGAGTAAACTGCGCCAGATGTTAAGCCACGGGCTGAGGCCAATTTCTTTTTCTTCCATGCGGAATTCATTTCACACAAGCGTTTTCTCACTTAGATATTTTAATAAAATGTCTGCCACAGCAAAGGTACACTAGACTAGTAACGATTTTGTGCTAAAAGCTATAAAACACATGTTTGTGGGGTTGAATAACTGACCCTATGAAACCCCCCCCCCCTGAATGTTATGACTTGCAACAACATTATTGCATGGAATTTGATTTGGAGACTGAATTTGTCTTTGATGTCCCTCATGGTATGCAATTAGGTTAGGTTGTGATTTAAATAAGCAAATGCATTATGAAACACAAAATTCTAAAGGCTCTACAAACAGATTGTCAAAAAAGTCTAGACGGGTATGGGAGTGTGTTGAAGTCAGAGCTAATTTTAAACCATTACTTCAGGGTGCAATTTGAACACTGTTATTGTGATGACAAATCTGAAAAGTTCATATGGAGTAAATGTAAAAAATAAAATAAAATAAGCCAGCTTCTGAATGTTTGCTTTAAAATGTACAATCTTTTAATCTACTGCATAAAAGTTTAAAGTAAAGAAATGAATGCTTTTATTCAGCAAGGATGCATTAAATTGATCGACAGTGTCAGTAAAGGCATTCATAATGTTACAAGAGGTTTCTGTTTAAAAACAATTTTGGTAACACTTTAGAATAGATAATATTATTAACTACGACTTTCCCTCAGTACATTTCTAATTTGCTGCTTATTAATAGTTTGTGAGGTAGTTGTTAAGTTTAGGTATTGGATTGGGGATGTAGAATATGGTCATGTAGAATAAGGCATTAATATTTGCTTAATTAGTACTAACTAATGGCTAATATTGTTGTAATATGCATGCTAATAAACAACTAGTTAAGAGACCGTAAAATAAAGTGTTACCAAATTTTTTAATGTTCTGTTAATCAAAGAATCCTGAATCTGTGTTTTACAAAAGTATCAAGCAGAACAACTGTTTTTAACACTGGTAATGTTTTAAAAAACAACAAATCAGCATGTTAGAATGATTTCTGAAGGATCATGTGACACTGAAGACTTAAATAATGGGTACTGAAAATTCAGCTTTGCCGTCACAGGAATAAATTACATTTTAAAATATATTCAAATAGAAACCAATTATTTCAAATAGTAAAAATATTTCACAATTTTACTGTCAAATAAATGCATGCTTGGTAAGCAGAAGAAACTTCTTTAAAAAAAAAAAAAAAAAAAAAACATTTATAAAATTTACTGTATTGTACCAGTGAGGCAAAGTATGTGTTTTGCAATAAACATACTTTGCATGGGATACAGTGTTAATTTCGTTGACGAAGACTATGACGAAAAATATTCGTCAACGAACATTTTTTACAGACGAAAACTAAATAAAAACTAAATAAAAAGTCAGATATGATGACGAAGACGATGACGAAATTTAACTGACACTTTAGTCAACGAATAAAAACGAGAGGAAAATGTTGGGGCGGGACGAATGGAGAAGAGATCCAATAAGAACTACCCTTTTGTTTTGTGGGGAAATCCAATCAGAGCGAATCTTTTGAGGGCAGGTTGATCTAAGTTGGCAAAGCCATTTTCAAAAGCAGCGGTTTTCAAGTTATGAGGACGTTTGTTATACATTATATTAGTTATACTTTATACTTGGTTACACAGACTTGGTTACAAAGCTTTGGTTAATTTAAGTTGACTTTTCTCGTTAGCAACACGCTAACGTTTTGTGCACGCAGTCCGAGGGCAGCGGTATGTCTCATGAACAGACAGACAGACAGAAGTGTCAGAGCTTGGTCTAGGACGAAAACGAAGAATTGACATCTGGTCAAACTTCACATATGACAACAAGAGAGTCTTTAAACCATGTGGAGTAAAAATCGCTGGGAAAAACACCACCAATTTGAACATAATTCAGGGACCATGCATATCTTTTTCAGGAAGCATGTATAGGCCTATTGTTTAGGGAGAGCAGGTCTTATGGTTATTTTTTTGTGAAAAAAAAAACTCATGTTTTTGACATTTAATAAAATAAATGTTTTTTTTATTACAACAATTAGATATGTGCCTGTATTCTCTATATGCTTCCATATATTGTAATGTACTTACAATTACGTGAATTATGAAGAAAAATCTGCTAATATTTAGTCTATTAAAACTAGACTAAGACTAAAAGACTAAACTAAGACTAAAACTCTTATGATATTTAGTCAACTAAACTAGACTAAGACTAAAAGATTTCACATGACTAAAATAGGACTAAAACTAAATGGTGTATTATTCCAAAGACTAAGACTAAATCAGAATTTGCTGTCAAAATTAACACTGGGGATACTGGTATTTTTTGAGTCACTGTCTAGAAAAAAGATCAAAATGTCATCCAAAATCTCAATTTTCTCCTTTTTATGCCAAACTTAGACACACATTTGACTGGTTTTCATCAAAAACAGCAGAGCTCTGACTTGACATCAGCACAGATCTGCAGATATTTTGTCAGATATGTGTCTTTGGAAATGATGGACGTTTTTGCTTGACATTTTCACTCTGCGAGTTCGTGGTTTGTGATCCTTCCAAAGATTTCCTCAGCTAAAGACAGCATGACATTGCTCTTTTAGGAACGTGACGGCATGCATAAAACCACGAGTTGAGTTAGAAAGCTGAAAATGAGCTGCAAAGTTATACGTTGTGGCCTGTTTGACATGATTCTTAACTGGGTGCTGTTTTTTTCCAGGGTTATTTTGTGATGGAGGACATTGTGAACTTTATTCTTGCACAGCTTTTTAAAGCCAATGTTCCAGGAAACATTCTTAATGTACTACATTATTATTGTTTTATTTTGACTTCGCAAACAGTCTTTAATTGCGTCGAAAGGGACACACAGTACACCTCACAAAGCCACCTGTAAGGTCAAGAAAATATGTTCTGACAACATGGCCAGACATTGTAGACACCCTGTACAGCATAACTTTAGTTTTTAGTGAGTGCTCGGGGAACTGTAAATTACACATAAACCTTAACAGACTGTATACCCAGACAGCAAGCTAACAGTTAATAGTCTCAGTGAAAGGTCCTTTTGGAAAAGTGACAACCTGAACCAAACCAGAACCTCTGGACAGAGCTGTTCAGCCGTCTACATGGTGGGTGAAAATCTTGGTCTTAAAATTTGAGAGGGAGGGAGTTTTTCATTGCATTCTCATAAAGGTCCAAAAAGCATGAAATGAATGTAAGGGAGAAAATAACAAAATACAGGTGAAGAGTTACTTTGCATATTATCTTGTCAGAGAGTCCACAAATTGGCTTCAGCCTCTGTAATTAGACAGTAAACAACTTGCTCACTCAGACATCACAGCAAAATAGAGGGTTTGCCCTTACATCACAGTTTGGTCAGTTACCTGGATGCACAGCCATATTGGAAATACTCGGATGTAAACTACAGCATTGATTCCACGGTAAATGTACTCATGAATACACTGTTCTGCTAATTTATGCTGTCTAAACAATGGAAAAAATGTGAGGAAGTTGCTAAATCATATAGAGATGGACTTAGTAAGCAGGAAAGGGCGCAATATTTTGTCAAACTAAAATTAATACGTGGTAAAGATATGTACAAGCAGTATTACTTAAGATATTATCCTGATATTTCACCTACCTGACCAGAAATGATAAGAACAAACACGAATGTCGTCAAGCTTCTTGCCCTGGAAATCCTGGTTCAGTTTGGCCCACAACAAAAGCCTTTTGTTCCTCAGACAGTTTTTTGCAGTCTTCTCCCTGATTTGTTGTAACGTTTGGCAGTCTATAGTAGTCCAAATGTTTTTCCCGGTCCTACCGATGAGTACAGCCCAAAACATGACAATAACTGACCATTTTCCACAGCAATAATCAGCAAAATATGCAAGTTTTGTTCTATTTAATGGAATTGTTTACGTTCCGTGCCACCAATATGGCTGATTGATGCCGCATTGTGAAAACACTCTAATTCATGGCGGATAAAATTTGCGAGGGTGGAAAGTTTCTCATCCACACTGAAACATTAAAGGTCCACTGAAATGCGTTGAAACACGCAACGTTATTTGATGTGTTGACAATTTCAACTAAAACAGGTAGACAAGACAGGACTTATCAAGCAGTCCCTCCCCCTTTTGATTCAGCGTTTCATTTATATCACAGCTTCGGCCAGAGCCGTTGAGCTCTGTATTTAACAACGTATGACAGCCACAATCTTATCCATATCGCTATAAAATATACCATTCGGTGTAGAATCCAAATGGGTCCACTCCATCACTCCATCATGTCTCTGTGTGCTGCGGCGGTTCACGTGACACAGCACGAAAGCAGACTTCTTTCGGCCAAATGGAAAGCATGTTTACACCATCTGAATCGTTCCCTGTCCCCTATATAGTGCACTACTTGAAAATATAAATATACTATTTGAAATACAAACTCTGCGATTAGAAGTGACAGATTTAAGCCGCAGCTTTAGAGTATTTATAGTGTAGGGGGCGGGACACTTTGGATTCTAGAGAGCATTTGATTGGACAAAAAGTTTATTGAGAAGATAAAGTGCAGGATAGTGTCATCAAAACTGTTGGCAGAAGTTGGAGACTGTATGTTTTAAATGCTTATATCTTCTAAATGCACATTTTGTCATTGTTTTGGAGTACACTAGCTTATAGATGACTTTAAGGGTAACATATTTGTACTAAAAGCCAAAACACATCAATTTTGATTTCATGGGCACTTTAAACAAATGGCGTTTGTGGTTGGCCAAACTGAACCAGGAATTCCAGGGCAATCTTGCCAACATTCGTGTTTGTTATAATTTCCAGTCACGTAGGTGAAATATTAGACTAATATCTAAAATACTGCTTGTAAGTATCTTTACTGTGTATTAACTTGAGTTTGTCAAAATATTGTGCCCTTTTCTGCTTACTAAGTCTTCTCTATATGATTTAGGAGCTTCCACACATTTTTTTCCATGGTTTAGACCTTTAGTCCTCAGTGTAGACCGAAGGCAAAAACAGAGAGACAAAGATGCATAAAATTTAACCAAACAAACAACAAATAAAATTGTCATCTCATTTCTGAAGTCCACCACACGCCACTGATTAGCTTGATACATTAGATAGGGTTTCTTTGCTTGTTTGTTTCTCCTAAATTAAATGACCCAAATAATTGAGTCGAAATTGCTGCAGAAATTGTCTGAAATCAAACCAAATAAAACATGAACATTATTTGGATTTCATTACACAGACACACTTAGAGGCTCCTTATTAAAACCATATGGAGGAGGAAATACTTCTCTCCAAACAAACGGCATCAGTTTGGAGCTTTTGGCAGAGGGAACGATGTGATGCTCTGTATATAAAAAAAAAGAAACTACTTTGGTATGTCAGTAACAGTAAACAAGGGTGGGTTGGGTTTTATACCAAACATAAAAAGTTATCTGGAAAAGGCAGTCGAAAATCTAATAATATGCAGTTATTCCAGTATTTAGATTTAATTCTAAAACATATGCATCTATATATGGCTACAGCTTAATTTCAGCTTTGCTGTGTAATGTTTTGCTCCTTACAGGTGGTCATAAAGGGTCTGTAATTTTCTGACCTGGTTTGGGGTCACATGCTGCTCTGTTTTACAATCTGGGAAGTGCCTTTGAAGTCTGTAAGCAGCTACGCACGAAATTAAACTGTGAATACCAATACAAGTCAAAGGGTACATTTGATTAGGACATTGGGAAGAGTTTCATTCTTTTTAGATGAAAAGCCGTCCAAAGAAATCGCTGATTTATTGGATCAAGACAGAGGCAGAATATTTAACATTTTTGAATAAAGTCCCTGCGAGCTCACTGTCTCTGCTAAGACAGTTTACACTTATCCATGTGTTGTTTTCGTCAATCAGCGGCCTTGGAAAGTCAGAGTTGTTTCATTTGAAATAATTTGTCAAGTGCATGCATGATGAAAGCCAGGAGATGTTCATCTTTCCAGTCGTCCAGTCCAAAAGACTACTTTTTCTAAAAGCAAGAGAGTATTTTCCAGTGTAATTATTGCAGATTATATAAAACTGCATAATTTGTTTTTTAAAAATGCACATAAATGTGTTCATATTTAGTTTGTCCTCCTTATGCTTTAACAACAGCATGCATGCATGCAGCATTGGTGCATTGGTGCAGCATTCACCCACAAATGAAAATGTTGTCATTAATTACTCATCCTCATGTCGTTCCAAACTCATAAAACCTTCAATCATCCTCAAATGATATTAAGATATTTTTAATGAAATCCGAGAGCTTTCTGACCCTGCATAGACAGCAACTGACATAAGGCCCAGAAAGCTAGTAAGTACATTGTTAAAATAGTCCATGTGACATCAGTGCCTCAAACGTAATATTATGAAGCTATGAGAATACTTTTTGTGCACAAAGAAACAAAAATAATGATTTCTTCTTTTTCGTTTCAGTCATGCACATTCACAAGAGTTCCACGACGCATGTTTGATCTGACATAGAACTTTTAGGCTTTCTGCTATAGATTTATAAGCAGTTTTTGACTATTTTGTTCTGCTGTTTGGTTTCGCAGCAATCTTACTGATCTTAAGTACTGTTCTTCTGCAAATCAGATATTTCTCTGAAATGGCAACGCATAACATCCTCTGTAGGGCAATATACCCCAGCTGTTTCCCTTTTACATGCTTCGTTAACATGCCATATGAGTGTCGAACATAAAACTAAATTAACGTCAGCTCTGCCTTCCTTTGGCTGTGGCACCTTGCATGTGTTTAAACACTTTTCCTGTCCCTCCTTTACCTCTCCATGTGGTTTTGGAAAGATTTTGGGTGCGTCCAAAATGTTCACCTCATACAATGATTGTAATATTATTTTCCAGCGCCCCGCCCTGGTGCAGAAGAACCCGCAGCTGTAGTAACAGCCCTTGACCTCCTTCCCAAGCGCGGGGTCGCCATCTGGACCCTGTTAGCTTTACTTGCCAGTCAAGACCTGTTCCTCCCAGAGGGCTCCTCATAGGCAACCACAGATGAACAACTCAGCATTAAAGCCAAGACCCTCCTCTTCGTCCCACGCCACGGTGCCATTTTTCTCTAATTGTGCTTGGAGGACGTCTCGAGGAGGCTGCGACTGCTTATATGCTCATTTATATAAACGCCTCTGCTGTCTCCATGCAGTCTCTTGTGCGGCATTGTTTGCATTTATGGTAATTAGATGGAATGACAACTCTGGGCATGCCAAGTGTGATGCAGGGCTCTTTTTATGATGCATGTTTGTTACGTCACATGTTGGTTTGTTTGTCTGTGTATTGCTCACCTCTAGGTTGGTCTGGAATGAGGTTTAGGATAATAGCTATGATGTCAATTATTATTTATCTGGTTTGTATGTTTTTAATCAAGTAAATAAGTAAATAAATGCCCCCCCCCTCCCCCCACCCCTAATTTTCTACCAGAGTCAATTATTCCACTTTTACTACGGTTACCACACCTCAAATATTGTTCAGAGGTTGTATTTAAAGGCATTCAGTTTTAAAGTGGTTTTAGCCATGTGTTAGCTGGTCAGGCTAATCCTAGCTGGTCAGGGTGGGAGACCTGCTAAAAGACCAACCAAGCCTAAACCAGCTAAGATTACTAGACAACTAGCCTAAGCTTTTTTTTAAGCTGTTTTTTACTGAATCAACTGGTTTTAGCTGGTTTAAACATGCTAATCGTACTAGCAACGTGCTAGTAACTTGCTAATCATGCTAACATGCTAGTACCATGCTAATATTCTAACAACATGCTAGTAACATGCTAATCATGCTCACAACATGCTAGTAACATGGTAATCATGTTAGGAACATGCTAGAAACATGCTAGCAACATGCTAATAACATGTTAGTAACTTGTTAATTATGTTAACTTGTTAACCATATGCTAATATATTACCAACATGCTAATCATGCTCACAACATGTTAGTAACATACTAATCATGTTAGAAACATGCTCACAACATGCTAGTAACATGGTAATCATGCTAACAACATGCTAATCATGCTCACATCATGTTAGTAACATACTAATCATGTTAGAAACATGCTAGCAACATGCTAATAACATGCTAGAAACTTGTTATTTATATTAACATGCTAGCCACATGCTAATATATTCCAACATGCTAATCATGGTAACAACATGCTAATCATGCTAGAAACATGCTAGTGACATGCTAATATACTAACAACATGCTAGTAACATGCTAATCATGCTGAAAATATGCTAGTAAAATGGTAATCATGCTAACATGCTAATCTTGCTCACAACATGTTAGTAACATACTAATCATGTTAGAAACATGTTAGCCACATGCTAGTAACATGCTAGTAATTTGCTAATTATGTTTACATGTTAGCCACATGTTAATATATTATCAACATGCTAATCATGGTAACAACATGCTAATCATGCTAGAAACATGCTAGTAACATGCTAATCATGCGAAACATGCTATCAAAATGTTAGCAATATGCTAATCATGTGCACCATGCTAGTAACATGCTGATTATAATAGAAACATGCTAATAACATGTTAATAATGCTCAAAACAGGCTAATAATGTGCTAATCAGGCTAGCTAATCATGCTAACAACATGCTAGTAACATGCTAATATACTAACAACATGTTAATCATGATATCAACATGTTAACCAGGTTAGAAACAGGCGAATATGATAGCTACATGTTATTAACATGCTAATCATGCTCACAACTTGCTAACATGGGAATCATTCTAGAAAAAGGCTAATAACGTGCTAATAATGCTAGAAACATGCTAGCAGCATGCTAATAACATGCTAATCATGACTAAAACATGCTAACAACATGCTATTAACTTATTAATCATTATAACATGCTAGAAACTTGTTAATCATGCTAGCAACACGCTAATAACATGTTAATCATGGTAGAAACAGGCTAGCAATCTGCTAATAACTTGCTAATCATGCTACCAACAAACTAATCATGCTATAAACATGTTAGCAACACGCTAATAACTTGTTAATCATGCTAACAAAATGCTAGTAACATGCTAATCATGCTATAAACATGCTAGTTACATGCTAATCATGCTAGAAACATGCTAATAATGGGGTTATAATGCTAGGAACATGTTAACAACATGGTGGTAACTTGCTAATCATGCTAAGAACATGCTAAAAATTCTATAAACATGTTAGCAAAATGCTAGTAACTTGTTAATCATGATAACAGCATGTTAGCAATACCTTAGCAACCACCCTGAGTACCCTAGCAACTGCATAGCAACACCCTAGTAACCACCCTGGGTACATGGAAGTAATGTAGCTTTTAAAGGGATAGTTCACCCAAAAATGAAAATGTGATGTTTATCTGCTTACCCACAGGGCATCCAAGATGTAGGTGACTTTGTTTCCTCAGCAGAACACAAACGAAGATTTTTAACTCAAACCAGTGCAGTCTGTCAGCCAAATAATGTGAGTGGATGGGCACCAAACCTTTAAAAGTAAACAAAAACACGCACAAACAAATCCAAATTACACCCTGCGGCTCGTGACGATACATTGATGTCCTAAGACACAAAACGATCATTTTTTGCAAGAAACTGAACAGTATTTATATCATTTTTTACCTTTGATACACAGCCACGTCCATCTGTCATGAGCACGAGTTTAGCATCTGGCTCGTTACATGTGAACGCGCTCTGGCGTAGTATACGCAAATGCCGGAAGCGATCTGTCGCATGTATACAACACTCATTGTTTACACAGTGCATAGAGATTGTGGGGTGATGGGGGTAAGCAGATAAACATCAAATTTTCATTTTTGGGTGAACTATCCCTTTAAGGCTATACAGTATTAGCTTGGTCAGTGTTTTGGTTCTTTTGCTGTTGTAGGCTGTAAGGACCTTTCATTTTTGTGTGGGAACATTTTATGCAATTAAATAGTGAGGAAGAAGTTATAGCTAATATAATGCCCTGCATTTTATGTTTTTACATATGCATTTTGGCAGATTCTTTTATCCAAAACACCTTACTTTGCATTTAAGCACTGCACATTGTATACTGCACATTTTGGTCATCTAGTCATCTAATTTGTTCAGCATTTTGCAAAAAGCAAAGATGATGAGGTTATGACCATGACTGTATTTCCAAAGCATTCTGTAGAGAGAATGTAAAATGCATTGAGGCATGCATTTATTCCAAACATCAGACATCCAGTTTGACTATTGTTTCCAAAATTACGAGGAACGATTTAATAGGCTTTCTATGGTCACCACGAAATAAGAAAGCTTTATAAGCAATGTGGTTAAATGGGCAAAACAATAAAAAATACAGACTGTATTGAGTCATTACACAAAACAAAACAGGCCATTGTAGCCTTTTTCCCTGTGCTCTTTGACAAGGTTCATGCAGTTAGACGCTAAACCAGTTACTGAGTAGAAATGGCAACTCTACTGAGCCACAATAAAGCAGCTTTATTTCACAATAGATAAAAATAAACAAGCTCATTTGGACATAAAGAGAATGACTTCCAGACCACAAAGATTGGACTGACGCCTCCCTCTGACAGCCCCTCAACCGCAGCCTCATTCTCTGACAGAAACCGCCGCGCCCCCCCCCCCCCCCTTCAGACTCCTTAAAGTGTTTTGCTGGGGGACTGTATGTATAAAGTGGTTGATTTGCATTTGCCAGTGATTTCACTGACTCTGGAGGCAGATCTAAACTCATGAACTCATGAGTCTTGAGAGAGGAGACTTGTTTGTAAGTGATGTTTTATTTTGAATGCATTGTTGATATCCTTTGCTGTTGTGCTCCATGGTTCCACATGGGCTTGTATTCAAAGATCCAGAATCATATGGCCGAGCTCCCAAGTGAATATCAGAGACAGACAGTGCCAAGAGTTTTTTGGACTGATAGTAAGCATCACATGACCTCGATTTAATGGCTCCCTCTGGTGCAATCCACACATATTCTCCAGCTTTCCACACATGCCTGACCTGCTGTGTGCATTCCTGACAAAAATGTCTCTGAAGAAGAAATTTTTGCTTTGTCCTACTTAGAATTGTTGAACTCTGCTGTGGAAATGCTGTTCCAACACTCTGAAGCTTGTGCTGATATGAACTTTGAATTGCAAGTAACTTTATGTCAGTCTTACGCCTGTATTCCCTGCTGTAAAATTGTTGTAATTTTTATACCTATAGGTATAACTTTCAAAAAATTTGAAAATTTAAATACTTATCCTTATTAAAAGAAGAACACTTTAGCATACTTAAAAAAAAAAACTCAATGTACAATAAAAGACAACAAATGTGAAAATGTAATGTTTTTTTCAGAAATGTAAGTGCATATTATTTGTAATTAAATTAAAATGTATTCGAATTTTAATTATACTTTGAAATTGAGAATGACCAACTTCATATGCAATTTTAGAAATATCTCTGTTGTCTTTGAAATATGTATAAATTGTATTTCCGAATGTACTGACAAGCAAAATTTGAAAACCTAAACAACTTAATAGAAAAAAAGGAATAATAATAATAATTGAAATCTAAATGAAAATTAGAAATGTTTTCTTGCCAACTAACTGAAATAAATAGGTTTAAGTTGAATTACTAAAACTATAACTGAAGTATTTAAAAAACATAAATATTTAAAAAATGACAGAAGCACATGACAATATTACTAAAACTTAAACTAAAATAAAAACTAAATGTATAAAAATAAAATTGAATTCAAACAATTCATAGATACAATAAATAATAATAAAATAACACTAGTTTCTAGTTGATCCTAGCTAGTTTAGGTTATGTATTCTACTGTATTATGCTGAAATAATTTTTTTTACAAGCAATATGCACTACCAGTCAAAGGTTTTTGAACAGTAAGATTTTTAATGTTTTTTTAAAGAATTCTCTTCTACTCACAAGCTTGCATTCATTTGATCGAAAATACAGCAAAAGCAGTTATATTGTGAAATGTACTATTTAAAATAACTGATTTATTTAAATATATTTAAAAATGTAATTTATTCCTGTGATTTCAAAGCAGAATTTTCAGCATCATTACTTCAGTTTTCAGTGTCACATTATCATTCAGAAATCCTTCTAATATGCTGATTTGATGTTAAAAAGCTTTTCTAAACTTTCTATTCATTAAAGAAACCTGGAAAATTTCTACTCAGCTGTTTTCAACATGATAACAATAAATGTTTTTTGACCAGCAAATCAGAATATTAGAATGATTTCTGAAGGATCATGTGACTGGAGTACAGATGCTAAAAATTCAGTTTTGAAATCACAGAAATAAATTACATTTTAAAATATATTCAAATAGAAAGCAGTTATTTTAAAAACAATTTTACTGTCTTTGCTGTACTTTGGGTCAAATAAACGCAGATTTGGTGAGCAGAAGAGACTTCTTTAAAAAAATCTTGACTGGTAGTGTACATCAAAATTATTTCATTAATATAAGGAAATGTTTGTACTTTATTGTCATTATACATTGGAATGTCCGTTAAAGGAGAACTCCGGTGTGATTTTGACCTAAAGTGTATTGAATCATGATACCGAGTGTGAACGTACCTTGCATATCTCATCTCGGTTTGTGTCCTGCTGTCCGAAATCTGGGGTCAGTTAGCCGATGCTCACAACAGGTTGTCAATGAGAGTCCATAGGGCATCGAAGAAGCCATGTAAATAAATCACTGTTTTACGCCATTTACGAGGCACAAAGTAGCTCCACACTTCATTGGTAGACTTCCAAGGGCCCTGACATTTAAAACGAGACATTGAGAACTCAGAAAAAGCACCGGTAGTTTATTTACAAGAAGATTTATACAGACAGTACCTGCAAGACAAAATCCGGTCGCCGCCATCTTGAACTTAGTCACGATAAGTCGAGTGTCGAGCACCAAGGAACTTATCAGGTTATCAACTTATTAGGTTGTAGTTTCCTTCGTGCTCGACACTCGACTTATCGTGACTAAATTTAAGATGGCGGCGACCGGTCTGTTCCTGGTGGAAAATGTCTGTATAAATCTACTTGTAAATAAACTACCGGTGCTTTTTCTGAGTTCTCAATGTCTCGTTTTAAATGTCAGGGCCCTTGGAAGTCTACCAATGAAGTGTGGAGCTACTTTGTGCCTCGTAAATGGCGTAAAACAGTGATTTATTTACATGGCTTCTTCGATGCCCTATGGACTCTCATTGACAACCTGTTGTGAGCATCGGCTAACTGACCCCAGATTTCGGACAGCAGGACACAAACCGAGATGAGATATGCAAGGTACGTTCACACTCGGTATCATGATTCAATACACTTTAGGTCAAAATCACACCGGAGTTCTCCTTTAAGAGAGAAAGATGCTTTTTTTTCTATCAGATTCTGTAGTTCCATCATCTACCAGCAGGGGCTTACTAACCATGCTAACCAGCCCTTAATGTTTGGTGACTTCAGATGACAACAAGCAGGTTGTGTACACTGAAGGATCACACACCAGATAAGCAACATGAACCAGCATGAACATGAACCAGTTTTGACCAGCTAATAAGAAACCAGGTACCAAGTTTTGAAACAGCTTCCACCTTGATAGTGCACCCAAAAAAAGAAAGACAATTCTGTCATTAATTACTCATCTCGCCCCAACGGTGCATGACTTTTGTTTATCTTTTTAATGCAAATTAAGATATTTTTGATGAAATCTAGCTTTATGACCCTGCATAGACAGCAACGCAACTGACACGTTCAAAAGGTAGTAAGAACATTGTTTAAATTAATCAAAAATATCTTTATTTGTGTTTCGAAGAGGAACAATGGTCTTACAGGTTTGCAACGACAAGAAGGTGAGTAATTAATGACAGAATTTTCATTTTTAGGTGAACTTTCCCTTTAAGCTGATTTGAGCTGCATTTTCTAGCCGTGTTTTCAAAATAACAGCAAGGTGATATAAGAGTTTAACTGGAAATCTGCTGCTGCTGGTGTAAGCTTTGTATGTGTGCCAGAGGAATTTGTGTTGTCAGCTGGACGGGTTGAACAGATCCGTAGGTCATGTCTCTGTTGATCTTGTCCAATCACTGTTTCAGAGGCCTCTGGAGTGAATCAGCAGCATGAAGTATGCTGCCGATAAGTCAAGCACAAAATAAACCTTTAACTGTACCCATGGGAAGCGATCATGTGTTGTGAAGAATGAAGCTGGAGAGTTGCTCTCTACTGGGCTGTAACCTCACAAAAAGCACAGAAATCTCCTCTGGTTGAAGTTCATAATGTCAGTAATTATCATAGCTTATGTGGTTGGAAATGGTTGTAGGTATTATGCATATTACTGTAAATAAGAGCTATGTGTTTATGGATTACAAATGTGGCTTGTTCACAAGGTAATAGCAGATTTGTTTTTGTTGAACTGCAGAATGCATATTTCATTTTTCCACAGTAGAATTCATAATAGCTAAATTATGTGATAAAAATGTCGAAATCCAATATGGATTATGTGAGTGTTCGAATTAGGGATAGCGCATAGAAAATATTATAGAGGCTTTGCACTTATCCGTCACAGTTTGGTCAGTTACCTGGATGTGTGGCCATATTGGCGATACTCAGATGTAAACAACAGCATGGATTGCATGGTCAATTGCCACAGCCATATCACCCTGCAGCCCAAGACCGGTTGCTCGCTGAAGCTAAGCAGGGCTGAGCCTGGTCAGTACCTGAATGGAGACCTCCTGGGAAAACTAGGTTGCTGTTGGAAGAGGTGTTAGTGAGGCCAGCAGGGGGTGCTCACCCTGTGGTCTATGTGGGTCCTAATGCCCCAGTATAGTGACGGGGACACTATGCTGTAAAAAGCACCGTTAATATATCCTGAAATACACTGCCAGTCAAAAGTTTTTGAACAGTAAGATTTTTAAAGACATTTTTTTATGATAGAAATGATTGAAATGAATAGTTTTATGAAGCAAGGATGCTCTAAATTGATAAAAAGTGATGAAAAGACATTTAAAATATTACAAAAGATTTCTATTTCCGATAAATGCTGTTCTTCTGAACTTTCTACGTATCAAAGAAACCTGAAAAAAATTGAACTCAGCTGTTTTCAACATAATAATTATAGTAAATGATTTTTGAGCAGCAAATGAGAATATTACAATAATTTCTGAAGGATCATGTGACTGGAGTAATAATGCAAAAAATTCAGCTTTGAAATCACAGGAATAAATTACATTTTAAAATATATTCAAATAGGAAAGAGTTATTTTAAATAGTAAAAATATTTCAAAAAGTTTTTTTCTTTGGTGAGCAGAAGAGACTTCTGTAAAAAAAAAAACACAATATTGAGAAGGCCTGAATGTACTGAAATGGTGTCTATACTTACTTTACAAATGAAGTTAACGCTTCATAATCATGACCCTTTGACCGTTTGTGTTGTTTTTCCCTGTGGTTCAGAAAGCGGCACTTTATCTCATTGTTTGAGATCTTCTCACTCCCCGACTGTGCAGGAACTGTTCAATCATCCCCATGTGTCCTCCATATTTCCTCACATCACTGTGGCTTAGCTCCAGGCCTGTTCTTCTCTGCACCCACTTTATGACCTTGTTTGCTTTTGTTAAAGGCTCCAGCTGGCCTGACGGGTTCGGAAGACCACAGAGACACATCCCTTTTCATTTTGTGTGGCGGTCCACACTTCTCACTGCTTTTCTGCCTCTTTATCCCAGTGTGAGAGCGTGTGTGGTCCCTGCCAACAGTTTTGGCCGCAGTGCGTGCTAATGGCCAGTGAAGATGTGAAGTATAGCTGACAGGGTCTGGTTCATGCCCTATGGTCACATCTAGAGAGACTTTTTGTTCTAAACATGAGGTTAATGGAGCAGACAGGTTATGTGTGGCAGAGCCCCAGCTACCCAGCGGAGGTCTATGCTAACTGTGACGGCTGGACCAGTTGAGTGTTTGTTAAGGTTTCAGGAGGTTTTCTCTGCTTTGTTGTTGCTAACTAGCCATTGGACAGGTATACATGGTCTGATAGTCCAAAAGAAATCCTCCATACACTCTTAAAATAAAGTCTCCAAAAGAAGGTTTTCGCATCAGTGCCATAGAAGAACCATTAATTGATTGGTTCACTGAAAGAACCTTTTAGCGTTCTTTCTTTATCATTATCCACAAAAAATCCATAATCCACTCTAAAGAGCTATGTTAAAAGTTATTAATGGAACCGTAGATGCCAATAAAGAACCTTTTATTTTTTAAGGGTGTACAGACACAGATACCATTGTCAGTGTTAGTATTGTAGCACTAAATTAATTTGGATGGGTCAAAATAAAATAAAATAAAATAAATGGCATAGTGGTTTAAATTTTATAAACTTATACAAATTAAAAAATAACATTTTAACATTGCAAAATCATATAAATCAGGGATTCAAGCTGTATTTAGACCTTTAGATTATGAAATTTTAGTAAGCGTTATTTAAAAAGCCTTTATTTTTACGGGTGTAGAGACACAAGTACCATTTATGTATGACTTAATTGGTTTGGACGGGTCTAAAATAAAATAAAATAAAAATGTAAACTTTTAAAAATTAAAAATAAAATTAAAAAAATTAATATTAATATTATTGTACAACTAAATAGATTTGGATGAGTCTAAAATAAAAAAATAAAATAAAATAAAAGTAATTTTAATTTTCTAAACTTTTAAAAATTAAAAATAACATTTTAATACTGCAAAATCATATGAATCAGGGATTCAAGATGCATTTAGATCTTTAGATTATGAAATTTTAGTAAGTCTTAATAAAATTGCAAAAAATAAAATAAAATAAAATAAAGATTTATGTTTTCTAAACTTTTAATAATTAAAAATAAAAAAAATCTGTGTAGAGACATGGATACCATTATCAATGTTATTATTGTACAACTAAATTGATTTGGATTGGTGTAAAATAAAAAATAAAAAAATAAAAAATAAAAGTGAAATAAAAATAACAACAAATTAAAAAATAACATTTTAACATTGCAAAATCATATAAATCAGGGATTCAAGCTATATTTAGACCTTTAGATTAGGAAATTTTAGTAAGCATTATATAAAATAGCCTTTATTTTTAGGGGTGTATGACTTAAATTGATTTGGACGGGTTTAAAATAAAATAAAATAAAATTGTAAACTTTTAAAAATTAAAAATAAATATTAAAAAATAAAAGTACCATTGTCAATGTTATTATTGTACAACTAAATAGTTAACAATGGTACTTTAATTTTTGTATTTTATTTATTTATTTTTTATTTATTTTAATTAATTTTTAATTTTTAAAAGTTAAATTAAATTATTAAACATTGGAAAGAAACTGAAAAAGGTAAAACCAAACTAAAAATGAAAGAAAACTAAAGAAACTTTAAAGGTGTAAAAACACGGATCCTTGCTGCTTCTGAAAGGTTTCCTGGAAAATTATTTTTTTCCTGCTTTTTAATGAAATCACTGGCAAAAGGGATATGAATCAGGAGATATGCAAGCCAGACTCAAACAACTTTGACATTAAAACAACTTTGAATCACGCACCATTATTTAATTAATCTGTCAGTTTGATTAATTTGCAGTTTATTTTCTTGTCTCCACACAAAATTACCCAGAAAGTGTATTTGCCACTGTCGTGACAGGCTGATTTAGTCTTTCAGACAATGTAACTCCAAGCTTAAATCCAATTTGCTTTAATACAAGACTCCCTTTTGTAAATGTGTCCCTGGAAAGGCCTGTGTTATAAAGAATGTGACTGAATCTTTCCTATAAACAAACCAGAAACATCCCGCCACTGAAGGACATCTGAGGTGGCAGTCCAAGGTCATATTTTCCAGTCCAGCCTTGGACAGGAGACGCCGCCTTTGCAGAATAACTTTTCTTTTGTGTCTGTCTGTACCGCAACAAGTGTGTTCGCTCTTTCGGAGGATGTGGTCTGTCAGCTGCTTTCAGACTCTTAAAATACTCGATTTCTGATCGCTCAGCCAAAACATACCACTGTCAATTAAATGAAAAATAAAATAAAATGGAATAAAATAAAATAAAATAAAATAAAATAAAATAAAATTAAATTAAATAAAATTAAATTAAATTAAAAATAAAATTAAATTCAATAAAAAATATTCATCGCTCAGCTACAACAACAAAATGTCAATGTTATTATTGCACTACTAAATTGATTTGGATGGATCTTATATGATGGGTCTAAAATGAAATAAAATGAAATGAAAAATAAAATAAATAAAATAAAGTAAAATAAAGTAAAACAAATAAATAAATAAAACAAAACAAAATTAAAGAAAATAAAAAAATAAAAAAAATAAAATGAAATAAAATTTCAGTTAGATTTAATGAAATGAATTAAATTAAAAAAATAAATTAAATTAAAAACATTCTAGTATAGTATTTACATTTTATGAATTTTTAATTTAAAAATGATTAAGATTAATAATAATAATTTAATGTTTCTTATTTCATTTTATTTTATTATCTCAATTTAATTTAGTTTTTGTTACAATTTTTTTACCGAAATAAAATACAATGAAATGAAATGGAAAATAAAATGAAATAAAAAGTATTCTGGTATAGTATTTTAATTTTATAAACTGTTTTAATAAAAAAAATATATAATTAATAATAGTAATTTAGTGTTTCTTGGTAAAACAAGGCAAAAAAAATAAAATATAATTAAAATTAAATTAAATAATTATAGTAAAAATACAATAAAATACAATGAAATTAAAATATTTTTTTTAAATAAAATAATTTTAAAAATATTCTAGTATAGTATTTACATTTTATAAACAGTTTTAATCATAATAATAATAATTTAATGTTTCTTAGTAAAACATTTCGTTTAGTTTGAGGATCATGATCAGTTTCTTTTTTTTCAATAGTTTCAAAGCCTGTTTTGTATCCTACTGTGGAAAATGTCTTAAACCGACACACCTAATATTAAATGCGCTTAAATACAGAAATGAATCGTGTCTAAAGCCATATAAACGACACAGTTAAATTATAATTGCGCTAGAAAATGCTGCCATCTAGTGGATGTAATGGCTATTACCCAGTGACATTAAAGTAAACAAAAGCAACGTACAGTCGTGGCCAAAAGTTTTGAGAATGGCACAAATATTAGTTTTCACAAAGTTTGCTGCTAAACTGCTTTTAGATCTTTGTTTCAGTTGTTTCTGTGATGTACTGAAATATAATTACAAGCACTTCATACGTTTCAAAGGCTTTTATCGACAATTACATGACATTTATGCAAAGAGTCAGTATTTGCAGTGTTGGCCCTTCTTTTTCAGGACCTCTGCAATTCGACTGGGCATGCTCTCAATCAACTTCTGGGCCAAATCCTGACTGATAGCAACCCATTCTTTCATAATCACTTCTTGGAGTTTGTCAGAATTAGTGGGTTTTTGTCCATCCGCCTCTTGAGGATTGACCACAAGTTTTAAGATCTGGGGAGTTTCCAGGCCATGGACCCAAAATTTCAACGTTTTGGTCCCCGAGCCACTTAGTTATCACTTTTGCCTTATGGCATCTATCCATCGTGCTGGAAAATGCATTGTTCTTCACCAAACTGTTGTTGGATTGCTGGAAGAAGTTGCTGTTGGAGGGTGTTTTGGTACCATTCTTTATTCATGGCTGTGTTTTTGGGCAAAATTGTGAGTGAGCCCACTCCCTTGGATGAGAAGCAACCCCACACATGAATGGTCTCAGGATGCTTTACTGTTGGCATGACACAGGACTCATGCCAACAGGATGGTAGCGCTCACCTTTTCTTCTCCGGACAAGCCTTTTTCCAGATGCCCCAAACAATCGGAAAGAGGCTTCATCGGAGAATATGACTTTGCCCCAGTCCTCAGCAGTCCATTCACCATACTTTTTGCAGAAGATCAATCTGTCCCTGATTTTTTTTTTGGAGAGAAGTGGCTTCTTTGCTGCCCTTCTTGACACCTGGCCATCTTCCTAAAGTCTTGGCCTCACTGTGCGTGCAGATGCGCTCACACCTGCCTGCTGCCATTCCTGAGCAAGCTCTGCACTGGTGGCACTCCGATCCCGCAACTGAATCCTCTTTAGGAGACGATCCTGGCGCTTGCTGGATTTTCTTGGATGCCCTGAAGCCTTCTTAACAATGCAGTGGAAAGTTTTTTTCGGGATTAAGTTAATTTTCATGGCAAAGAAGGACTATGCAATTCATCTGATCACTCTTCGTAACATTCTGGAGTGTATGCAAATTGCTATTATAAAAACTTAAGCAGCAACTTTTCCCATTTCCAATATTTATGTAATTCTCAAAACTTTTGGCCACGTCTGTATTTCTCCTCAGATTGAATGGAAGAGATCGCCAAGTTGACTTTGAGTAACAATATTTTACAACTGATAGCTTAAACAAATCAATATTCACAATATTATGTAGTTCAATAATGTTCAGTAATGTAATGCTAGCTCCATCCAGATGCCACTATTGTTTTCATATGGAGCAAAGAATTTTAGAGAAAATATTGCTCAGAGAAAAGTATTATATGCTTAAAAATGTATAACAACAGATGTGAACTGAGAAAATCAAAGATTTATTTTGTTTAAGACAACAAAAAAGGAAAAAAGCATAGGCATTTGTCATTCAATGGTATATCACTCCAAAAAGGTATATCATTTACAAGCACAAATACCCTGACGGTCTTAGTGTACACATCCATTAACATATCTCCACATCTGTAATTCATCCAAAAACATCACTGTTTAAAATACAGAATCAGCAGAGATCAAATTCTTCTGGATTAATTGAGCAATCTAATCTATCTTGTCATTTTATTTTTTTTACATATTTTACATATTGCATTTGTATTTCCAAAGAAATAAGCCAACTGCTCTAGAACTTGTGCTTTATCGGCACATGTACTGTTTCTTACTGATGGCTCATTTCTGATGTCTAGTGCAGTATGAAGTCCTTTCCTTTGACAAAGATATCGTGGGGTAAGATGTTGGCTCTTCTAAATCGCAAGTTCAGTCCTGCACTTTACATGAAGTCATCTGAATCATAGCCATCCTGCAAAGAAAATGATCACATGAAGTCATAACAGAATTTGTCAATGCTCAGCAGGATATTAAGTTAAGGATGTATTACCTCATTTGTGGTCATGTTGTCACTCTTCATGAGTGATGTATAATTCCTGCAGTAAAGTAGATACAAGTAAGTACACAAAATGGATGTCTTTACTAGAGGTCGACCGATATTGGTTTTTACCGATACCGATAGCTAGGTTGGACCACACTGGCCGATACCGATTAATTAACCGATAGTTTTTGAAAATGGATATTGAAGGGCAACTAAAATAGTGCTCTACGATTTAAAAAAATAAATACTAAACCATACTTTGTAAATGAATAAAAATATTAATATTAATTATAAATTGATCATTAAAGTTATTTCATAGTTCATTAATGTTAACAAAATGAACTTCGAAATTTAACAATATATCAGTAAATGTTGAAATTAACACTTCAACAAGGAACAACACTTCTATTCTACAGCTTTCATCAATCTTAGTTGATGTTACAAATGGGCTCATTGTAAAGGGGTGGGAATCTTTAAATTTTAACATTTTTTTATTATATAAGCAGGCTACTTTTTAAAACAATTACTTATTTAAAATTAGTGTTCTTTAAGTGTCGGCAAGTTTACAGAAATAGTTATTGTTTTTTTCTTTTTCGTTTGATTATTACTGATGAGATCAGACAGTGGCTGCTTTAACAGGCTGCATTCAAACGAATGCAGATCTATTTCGATGTATCAGATATTTTGTCCTGCTCTGAAAACATAACTGACTGTGTGTACATCAGTTTCGTATAAAAGTATTTGAAAATCCAAGTGCATTTAACCGCATCTGCAATCAAGCTTTTTAGGACGAACAAACACAAAGAGCAATTGAAAGTCTGTCAGTGCATCTACTGCATTACAAACGGCAGAAATGAAGGCACATGTAAAGTCAAAAACTGCGATTGATAGCTCACACGGTCAAACAATACACACTTATTAGCTCACTGTGGAAATTCTGTGCAATGAAGCCAGCCGCGTTTCTGGCGCGCACGCGTGCCATATGCGGGAAAAACACACGCTCATTGAAGAGAGGATTGAGGTGCGTCTGAGAATCTATTTTTCACCCACCCTTAATGAAACCGAACAAAAGTGCAGCGCTGTGTTGCGCGGACAACTTGCAGGTATCACACACACACAGGACGCGTTGTATAGTTCAAGCATAAATCTAAAACAGTTTATTTAATCACCAAACGGGCAAATGTTTACTTCAAGAATGATCAAAAAGCGGCAAAGGTTAGTTTAAACATGAAACGGAAAGAGAAAGTGCGATCTATATTGCAGCCATTTCAGAAACAATTTCTTTTCTGTTTTACATTTATGTTTAAATATGATTTGTTTTTGTTTTGTTTCAGTTTAATATGTTAATTACGAAAGAAGTTTGTGTAATTTGTAAATGTCATAAAGGACGTGGTATGAATTGGACGGCAATACGCCAAGAGAATTGGAGAGGGTCAGACACAATTTTTGACCACTTCGTACGTTTTTATTTGTGGAAAATCCCTTCTTTAACGAATTTCGTTTTGTATTATTTTTATCTTAATTTTTAATAGATATTTTTGTTGATCAGTTATTAAAATCAAATAGGAACAGGAAAATGGCATTGTGAAATAAAGTGCGTAACAAGATGCAAACTCACCATGCTTCAACGGCCTGAAGAAAAGGCTAAAACATAAATTATAGCTCTATATTAAGCATACAGACTTAATTAGAGCTACAGAAATACAAATAGTTTGCTTAAATGCACAATACTTAATTTTCCAGCCCAGGGTCAAGTCTTTATGAACGATGTAGGACAGATGTGTAATGTAAAACTAAGGCGCGCTGTGACTGATTTTGTCGGCTGAATGAACACAGTTTGCTTTCTCATGTCTTTAAATCTGCAACTTTGCTGGCTAAAAATATGAACAGCTGGATATAAATCAATACAAATATATGGTAACAATCCTGGCATTAAACATTGGTCTGGGGCTTAACCTCTCATACTCTATGACAGCAGAGCGTGAGCCGCTTCAGCAAAGAATGCAACCCGGAAAAACCATCGGCAAGGATTTTTGCCGATAACCGATAGTTCGGCCAATCAACTATCGGTGCCGATTAATCGGCAAAACCGATACATCGGTCGACCTCTAGTCTTTACCTGTAAATAATACATCGCAAGGACTGATACAGGTTATTTTTATTGTATTGATCATTTATGTACACTAACACTACCAGTCAACAGTTTTTGAACAGTAAGATATTTAATGTTTTTTTTGCTTTTAATGCTTTTCTGCTCATTTAGCCTGCATTTATTTGATCTAAACAGCAAAAGCAGTAATATTGTGAAATATTCTTACTATTTAAAATAACTGATTTCTATTTGAATATATTTTAAAATGTAATTTATTTCTGTGATCAAGACTGTGATCATTCTAATATGCTGATTTGCTGTTCAAGAAACATTTATTATTATTATCATCAATATTTAAAACAGTTGAGTACTTTTTTTTCAGGATTCTTTGGTGAATTAAAAGATCCAAAGATCAGCTTTTATCTAAAATAAAAAGTTTTAAAAAAAAAATTTGAGAAAGAAATTATAGAAATTAATACGTTTATTTAATTTCTAGGATTCTTTAAATTGATCAAAAGTGATAAGACATTTCTAATTACAAAAAGATTTCTATTTCAGATAAATACGGATCTTCTGAACTTTCTATTCATCAAACTGAAACCTTTTTTCAACAAAATAATAATAATAAATGTTTTTGAGCAGCAAATCAGAATATTAGCATGATTTCTGAAAGATCATGTGACTGGAGTAATGCTGCTAAAAATTCAGCTTTGAAATCACAGGAATAAATTACATTTTACAATATATTCAAATAGAAATGAGGTATTTTAAATAGTAAAAATATTTACAATTTTTAAACATTTAAAATCTTTAGACTGGTAATGTGTAATTATATTTAGGTCCATTTATATTTATATATAATTGTTTGTGTTGATGTTATAATATGCATAATATAGCACCTTAATTCTTCCATCTCTTTTTTCTTCTTCATTTCGTCCTTCTCCTTTTTCTTCTGCTCTTGTATTTCAGCCTTCTTCTCGTTTCTTTCCTCCCTGTCCCGGGACTCCTTCTCAGCGGCAAGATCAGGATAGCGCTCCTCTTTTGTTTTCTCTAGTCTGTTGACAATTTCATTGATTTTCTTTTCTACTGCCACAATTTTCACCTGTTGACAATGTATAGAAAATTAATACAGATACAGAACTTGTGGTTATTTAGAAGATTTTAAATGCAATAATAATACCTGAGCACAGTAGAATCATACAGATTTTGTTCAGACAGACAAAAAATCTGAATTTTTTATAGTCATATTTGACTCAGATTAGTTTGCTTTTGTAGTTTCAATTGCATAAATACAAACTAGATGCTGTGTATCTCACTTCATACCTCCTTCTGCCGATGGAAGCCTATCTGGCCGACATCCATGTCTGCTGTTTTTTTCAGATTGCCCCATGGTGTGTAGACAACGTTAATGTTGTTCATTTTGCAACCTGTAAATAAAAATACGGTTGAGAAAATCCCTTAAAGAAGTAGTTCACTTTCAGAACAAAAATCTACAGATAATGTACTCACCACCTTGTCATCCAAGATGTCTTTCTTTCTTCAGTCGTAAAGAAATGATGTTTTTTGAGGAAAACATTTCAGGAATTCTCTCCATATAGTGGACTTCTATGGTGCCCCCGAGTTTGAACTTCCAAAATGCAATTTAAATGCAGCTTCATAGGGCTCTAAATGATCCCAGCCGAGGAAGAAGGGTCTTATCTAGTGAAATGATCGGTTATGGTCTAAAAACATTTACAACTTATATACTTTTTAATCTCAAACGCTCATCTCGCCAAGCTCTGCGTGAACTCTGTGTATTCCAGTTCAAGACAGTAAGGGTATGTCGAAAAACTCCCATCTCATTTTCTCCTTCAACTTCAAGATCATCCTACATCGCTGCAGAAGTAACGACCCAGTGTTTACAAAGTGAACATGCAAATAAGATCAAACAACCTTTACAAAAAAGGTCAAACAGCGATGTAGGGCGATTTTGAATTTGGAGGAGAAAATGAGATGGGAGTTTTTCCACATACCCTAACTGTCATGAACCAGAATACACAGAGTACAGACAGAGCTAGACAAGACGAGCATTTGAGGTTAAAAAGTATATAAATTGTATTTTTTTTCAGAAAATAACAGATTGTTTTGCTAGATAAGACCCTTCATTCCTCGGCTGTGATCGTTTAGAGCCCTTTAAACCTACATTTTGGAAGTTCAAACTCGGGGGCACCATAGAGGTCCATTATATGGAGAGAAATCCTGAAATGTTTTCCTCAAAAAACATCATTTCCTTACGACTGAAGAAAGAAATACATTAACATCTTGGATGACAAGAGGGTCAGTACATTATCTGTAAATGTTTCCTTTAAATAGCACTGTTAACGACAAGTTTTGATGTTTCTCGTAAAGAAATAGTACCTTGAATGCTGTTGTTTTTGACCAGCTGGACACAGTCAACCAGGACTTCCTTAGGTATATCTTCTATTGTTGTACCCTTCAATTAGTGAACATGACAAAAATCATAAATATTACAAACAAAACTAGGTTCAAATATGATTCAATTAGCAAAATACCTTTGGCATTCTTAGATATACATGGGCAGATGAAAGCTTGTCCACATGGAACCTAAAACACAAGAAACATTTAGTTCACCTCTGAGCAAAACTAGGAAATAGTCATTCATTTGTGCTGGTTGTTCTCACCAAACATCTTCAGGCCATCCATGTTTTATAAGATCTTCATCTGTTGAAAAACAAAAACAGTTATTAATGCTATGACACGCACAGGATGAGTGTTGAAAAATATTATTTAAAAAGAATTCATCAGTACTTACTTTCATATTTATCTTTGCCCATGTAGATGGTGTAAGGCGGTGTGACAACTGTAAAAGGAAAGATGTAACGTTATTGCAACTTTTAAAAAGCACTGTTCACTCTTTTTATACTTGCTAATATGTGAAGACACACCGAACCTTCAACAACATAATTTTCCAATATCAAGTTACCGTATATTGCAGTATTTGCCTCTTTCGTTTTGTTATATATTGTATATTTATAAGCATTATAATGGTTTCGTAGTTAAACTATGTTGACAACAAACACGCTGTTTTGCCTGGGCACAGACAGCGCTCAATTCACTACTCACCGGCGCTTGTAAAGTAAAACACCATCTTTTGACGTAAAGACGCAACCTTTGAAAGGTCTCACTATATGTATTCAACAAAACAACGAGCACATCAGAGGTAAATAATCTATATCAGAGACACATGTCATGTGTACAATCCATTCCGACCACAACTGGAACACGCAGCGCTGCAATGAAGCGATTCCTGATTCGAGAATGAATCGTTCATTTGAATCGGATCTCGGTTGAACGAGTCAACGATTCATTCACAGTACTGAACAATTCGGATTTGAATATATTTTAAAATGTAATTTATTCCTGTGGTTTTAAAGCTGAATTTTTAACAGGATTACTCCAGTCATGTGATCCTTCAGAAATCATTCTAATATTCTGATTTGATACTTAAACATTATTATTGTTATGTTGAAAACAGCTAGTAGAATTTTTTTCAGGTTCTTTGATGAATAGAAAGTTAAGAAGAGCAGCATTTATCTGAAATAGAAATCCTTTGTGACATTATAAATGTCTTTATCATCACTCTTTTGATCAATTTAAAGCATTTTTGCTAAATAAAATTATTCATTTAATTTATTAAAAATATATACTGGCTCCAAGCAAATGTAACAAAAGCTTTTTATTTCAGATAAATGCTGATCTTTTGATTTTTTTCTATTCATAAAAGAATCCTGAATAGCATTTTACTGTTTTAGATATTGATAATAAAAAAAAAAATTCTTGAACAGCAAGCATATAGAATGATTTCTGACGGAATGATTTCTGAAGACTGGAGTAATGACGCTGAAAATTCAGCTTTGATCACAGGAATAAATTACATTTTAAAATATATTCAAATAGAAAGCAGTTATTTTAAATAGTAAAATACTTTGGGTCAAATAAATGCTTGGTGAGCAGAAGAGAATTCTTTAAAAAAAATTAAAAATCTTACTATTCAATTTTTTACTGCTAGTGTACGATCGTTGATTTTAATAAATACATTTAAAAAAATACTTTTTTAAGTATATGCTAATGATTAATTATTTAGATTCTAAATTACTTTTACTTGACTGCGACAATCCGAATTGCAGCACTCAGGTTTTGATCCGTTTCTTTGAAACAAGCGGTTCATAGGAACCGATTCGCAGAGATGATTCGCAACCGGACGTTGTCATACACAGTCGCTGTTTCCGTTTCCGTGTGCGCCACAATTGACTTTGGCGCGTTGTTCAAAACAGACCGCGGGTGAAGGGGAGAGATTTGCCGCGATTATTTTGCTGAGGTGTTTTCACACAAAGTCTAAAACAGAATCGGATTTATTTGTCCTGGTAAGTGAACTACTACGTATATTTACAGTGTCACTATTTGAACGATGGCTGTGATAACTGCGGCATCCTGAATGTATTTTTTAACGAGATGTTACTTGTTGTCAACTAATTGGCGCCTAGAAAACAGCTGAGGTAAAAACGAATGAAATGTACTTAACATATATGTACTATATTCTTTACACTAAGAATACACTAAGAACTTTCCGTTATCATAGCAATAAACCTGAGACGAAAACACACAGTTTGATTCTTTTGAATCTCTCAGTTTAAAGTCAGCGTATTCTCACTGACTTAAATGAAGAGTGTTGTTTATTAAATATGATTTAATTAATAGAAGCAAAAGTATATAACAGAAATATCAGATGTTTCAGAAATGCAAACTGAGGCCTGCTATAAAAATGTTAAATTTCACGCCTTGATCTGATTTCCTGTCTTTTCGTTTCAGGTGATTTGAAGATGTTGTCCCGAAAAAGAAAACATGGCTCTCCTGATGCTGAAAGGTATGTGATGTGATTTAGTTAGATATTAGATCTTGAACACTACCTGTCAAAAGATTTTTAATGTTTTTAAAGAGTTCTCTTCTGCTCACCAAGCTTGCATTTTTTGATCCAAAATACAGTAAAAGCAGCAATATTGTGAAATATTTTTACAATTTAAAATAACTGCTTTTTTATTTTAATATATTTTAAAATGTAATTTCAGTGATCAAAGCTAAATTTTCAGCATCATTACTACAGTGTTCAGTGTTACATGATCCTTCAGAAATCATATTATATAATATCTAATACTATCAATATTTAAAATAGTTAAGTAGGTTTTTTTTTCAGGAGACTTTGATGAATAGAAAGTTCTAAAGATCAGCGTTTATCTGAAATCAAAAGCTTTTATAAGATTATACATTATACTATTTAAAAGCTTGGAGTCATAATTTTTTTACTCTGTCAGATAAATGCTGTTCTTTTGAACTTTCTATTCATCAGAATAACCTGAAAAAAATCTACTCAGCTGTTTTCAACATAATAATAATAGTAAATGTTTTTTAACAGCAAATCAGAGTATTATAATGATTTCTGAGGGATCATGTGATTGGATTAATGATGCAAAAAATTCAGCTTTGAAATATCAGGAATAAATTACATTTTAAGTTATATTCAAATAGAAAACAGTCCATTTAAGTGGTAAAAAATATTTCATAATTTTACTGTTTTTGCTGTACTTTGAATCAAATAAATGCAATCTTAATGAGCAGAAGAGACTTCTTTAAAAACCATTAAAAATCTTACTGTTCAAAAACTTTTGACAGGTAGTGTACTTTGCTCTTATGACACAGATTGTGAAACATTTCTTTGTTTCTTTTGAACCCGCCACAGTAACCCATCTAAGAAACAAATAACAAGACTGAGAAACTCTCCAAGAAGGGCAACTCGACAAAAAGAGAACATTCCCATCTCACTAGCATCACCTCAAAAGATTCTCAGTACACCAAAGAAGATGCAGAGGACATCTTCACTAGAATCTCCTCCGAAGCGAATCTCGCCACGCAAACCCGTATTGGGAGCGGGGTCCTTCTACAGCAAGCAGAAACCTCTTTATCTCACACCTCTAGAAAGGAAGCTCCTAAAGGAAACCAAGTCACCACCATCAGTCCCTAGCAGAGAAGAACCATCACGTTTTCCTTTGACTACTGGGAATTCTGTTAAGAAACCAGTGAGGAAGGTTCAAAAGAAAACCACTGCTGCAAATCCACAGTCTAACCTAAAAGGCTACTTCACTGCTAAGCCCAAAGAAAAAAATCCCTCTGAGACACAAACAGATCAGTCGTTGAGAACCACAACGCCCCTGATTTCATTTAGCAGTATGAAATCCAAGAGTAAACCCAAGCTGGTTGTGGGAGCAGCTTTCTTCGGGACTGGAAAAAAGCCAACGTCGATGTTTAAAAAGTCTGCACAGAATACAAAGCCTAAACAGCCCTCTTCCTATGAGAAACCCAACTCTCAGAAACCTGTGAAGGAGAAGGAAGTGCCGACAGCGCCAGGAGAACGTTCCCCAGTCCGCCGTGCCATCTTCGTAAAAAAACAGCCGAAAGCAGACAACACAACTAAAGTGAGCAATGATGTTAGTGAGAGCAGCGAGTCAATGCAAGTGATGTTGAGCCCCAAACAGATGTCCCCTCATGTCCTGGCAGATCTGCATGGTATTACCAAAGAGTTAAAGGTGGTTTTGAGGAGATCTGTTAGTCCTAGCGGGTCCACCGAAGATGGTAGCCAGGTAAGATTGACCTCTTGAGTCATATGTTAATTACTTTAAATATAATGCTCTCTTAGAATCTTTCTCAAACTGAAAATGCTTTCCAGGACTCACCCGCAAAAACAGATTCAGTGTTTGACGTGAGTGACATACCACCAGCAGATCACAACAGCTCTCTTGATGAAGGTAAATAAAATCCACAAATTTCCTATAAATCCCCTATGTAAAAAATTGACATTTTAAAAATAATCATGTGTTATATATCATTATCTTATGTATTAGGTTTATTTTATGAATCAAAATAATTTTCTTATTTCACCAGTTATTAAATGTGATTATATAAATTCAGCTTTGACGTGAAATTATTTGATATTGTGGCATTATTATGGTTTTGGGTCGTAATATGTTAAATTTTTGTAATCATATGTATACACAAACACACAAACATATATACTGCTGTTTAAAAGTTTGGGATCAGTAAGATTTTTAAGGTTTTTTTTTAGAGGTCGACCGATGTATCGGTTTTGCCGATTAATCGGCACCGATAGTTGATTGGCCGAACTATCGGTTATCGGCAAAAATCCTTGCCGATGGTTTTTCCGGGTTGCATTCTTTGCTGAAGCGGCTCACGCTCTGCTGTCATAGAGTATGAGAGGTTAAGCCCCAGACCAATGTTTAATGCCAGGATTGTTACCATATATTTGTATTGATTTATATCCAGCTGTTCATATTTTTAGCCAGCAAAGTTGCAGATTTAAAGACATGAGAAAGCAAACTGTGTTCATTCAGCCGACAAAATCAGTCACAGCGCGCCTTAGTTTTACATTACACATCTGTCCTACATCGTTCATAAAGACTTGACCCTGGGCTGGAAAATTAAGTATTGTGCATTTAAGCAAACTATTTGTATTTCTGTAGCTCTAATTAAGTCTGTATGCTTAATATAGAGCTATAATTTATGTTTTAGCCTTTTCTTCAGGCCGTTGAAGCATGGTGAGTTTGCATCTTGTTACGCACTTTATTTCACAATGCCATTTTCCTGTTCCTATTTGATTTTAATAACTGATCAACAAAAATATCTATTAAAAATTAAGATAAAAATAATACAAAACGAAATTCGTTAAAGAAGGGATTTTCCACAAATAAAAACGTACGAAGTGGTCAAAAATTGTGTCTGACCCTCTCCAATTCTCTTGGCGTATTGCCGTCCAATTCATACCACGTCCTTTATGACATTTACAAATTACACAAACTTCTTTCGTAATTAACATATTAAACTGAAACAAAACAAAAACAAATCATATTTAAACATAAATGTAAAACAGAAAAGAAATTGTTTCTGAAATGGCTGCAATATAGATCGCACTTTCTCTTTCCGTTTCATGTTTAAACTAACCTTTGCCGCTTTTTGATCATTCTTGAAGTAAACATTTGCCCGTTTGGTGATTAAATAAACTGTTTTAGATTTATGCTTGAACTATACAACGCGTCCTGTGTGTGTGTGATACCTGCAAGTTGTCCGCGCAACACAGCGCTGCACTTTTGTTCGGTTTCATTAAGGGTGGGTGAAAAATAGATTCTCAGACGCACCTCAATCCTCTCTTCAATGAGCGTGTGTTTTTCCCGCATATGGCACGCGTGCGCGCCAGAAACGCGGCTGGCTTCATTGCACAGAATTTCCACAGTGAGCTAATAAGTGTGTATTGTTTGACCGTGTGAGCTATCAATCGCAGTTTTTGACTTTACATGTGCCTTCATTTCTGCCGTTTGTAATGCAGTAGATGCACTGACAGACTTTCAATTGCTCTTTGTGTTTGTTCGTCCTAAAAAGCTTGATTGCAGATGCGGTTAAATGCACTTGGATTTTCAAATACTTTTATACGAAACTGATGTACACACAGTCAGTTATGTTTTCAGAGCAGGACAAAATATCTGATACATCGAAATAGATCTGCATTCGTTTGAATGCAGCCTGTTAAAGCAGCCACTGTCTGATCTCATCAGTAATAATCAAACGAAAAAGAAAAAAACAATAACTATTTCTGTAAACTTGCCGACACTTAAAGAACACTAATTTTAAATAAGTAATTGTTTTAAAAAGTAGCCTGCTTATATAATAAAAAAATGTTAAAATTTAAAGATTCCCACCCCTTTACAATGAGCCCATTTGTAACATCAACTAAGATTGATGAAAGCTGTAGAATAGAAGTGTTGTTCCTTGTTGAAGTGTTAATTTCAACATTTACTGATATATTGTTAAATTTCGAAGTTCATTTTGTTAACATTAATGAACTATGAAATAACTTTAATGATCAATTTATAATTAATATTAATATTTTTATTCATTTACAAAGTATGGTTTAGTATTTATTTTTTTAAATCGTAGAGCACTATTTTAGTTGCCCTTCAATATCCATTTTCAAAAACTATCGGTTAATTAATCGGTATCGGCCAGTGTGGTCCAACCTAGCTATCGGTATCGGTAAAAACCAATATCGGTCGACCTCTATTTTTTTTTTTTGTTAAGAAGCCTTTTCCACTCATCAAGGCTGCTTTTATCTGATTTAAAATATAAGAAAAATATTGTGTGCAATAGTATTGCAATATAATGAAATACAATTGCAAAAATAGTGGTTTTCTATTTTAATATACTTTAAAATAGAATTTATTCCTGTGATGCAAAGCTGAATTTTCAGCATCATTACTCCAGTCTTCAGTGTCACATGATCCATCAGAAATAATTTAATATGCTGATTTATGCTGGAAATGGTTGTGCTGATTAATATTTTTGGAACCTGTGATACTTTCTCAGGATTCTTTGATGAACACATTTTTACAGAACAGGGTTTATTTAAAATATGCATCTTTTGTAACAATATACACTACTATAGTTGGGGACACTTTCCAGCGATATCGTATACTATTTGAACTGAACTCACGATGATATCACTGAATTCATTGATGAACTGCCTTTAACTGAAAATTGATTATCTACAATAATGCGTTACTTACACACTATTGTTCTGTTTAAATACTGTGCAGTTGCTTTGACACAATCTGTATTGTTAAAAGCGCTATATAAATAAAGGTGACTTGACTTGACTTGACTGCTTTTTAAAGTTTAGGGTCAGTAAATTTTCTTTCTTTTTTAAAAAGAAATTAATACTTTTATTCAGTAAAGGATGTGCTAAAACTTATGAAGTTATAGTAATCACTTGCATTGATAGAAAATATTTCTATTTTAAATAAATGCTTAAGAGAATTTAAAAGAATCCTGAAAGTATCACAGGTTCCAAAAAAAAAAAAAATAAGCAGCACAACTGGTTCCAACATTCACAATAAAAGTAATAAATCAGCAAATTAGAATGATTTCTGAGGGATCGTGTGATACTGAAGACTGGAGTAATAACTAATGAAAAGTCAGCTTTGCGTCACAAAAATAAATATTTGATATATATTAAAATAAAATTCTTTTAAATTGCAATAATATTTTATGAAATTGTTCTGTGTTTTTTAATCAACATAAGAACATAATAAACTTCTTTAAACAACAACAATAATCTTACTGATTCCAAAGTGCAACAATTGTATTATTTTTAAAGATGTTTTTTTATTGCTCTCTTTTCAGAAGAGTCATCTCTCTATCCCATCTTTGGCAGTAAGAGGTAAGACAATCCAATACTGAAAAAAGTCATGTTTACAGTAAAAGCAAGTAATACAGTTTCAAAAGCATAGCTGCATAAAGCTAGAGTGACTTAACCCTGTGTGTGCCACCCAGGTTATTCTGTATTTCAACGTTAAAGTCAACGTTAACTTCAATGAATGTGTCTTGTTTAATCTTCATCAGTTGTTCTCATCTTTGTATTAGATCTCAGAAAAAAGGGGTTTTGTCACCACCGCTGAACACCAGCACTCCTTCTGCGTTGAATGGTACTCCTGCTCTTAAGGCCAAAGAGAGGTCTGCCTTGAGACGAGAGATGAAGAAGCAGACAGATAACCAGCTCATCATTGTGAGTAGAAAGTCAAACTGTTGGAGAGAAATAAAATGGTAGTTCCTATTATTTTTTTTTATTTTTATTTTTTAAATTTATATATAAATACACCTCTTGTTAACGTGTCTGGTATTTAGGATGCTGGTCAGAAGCAGTTTGGCGCCACCACATGCGGGTCCTGTGGGATGCTGTACAGTACAGATAGTCCTGAGGACAACTTCCAGCACACGCAGTTCCATCAACGCTTCTTGGACACCATTAAGTTTGTGGTGAGCTGTCATGAAGTTTTTTTTCAATGCAGCTGTGCCGGTCTGCTAAAAAAGTTGCTATTTCTCACAAATTTGTTTGTTTTTAGGGCTGGAAAAAAGAAAGAGTTGTGGCAGAGTTCTGGGATGGAAAAATTATCCTTGTTCTTCCTGATGATCCAAAGTATGCTACAAAAAAGGTATGCTGCCAGTGATTGATTGTTGTTTAAATATATACACTGTCCAGAATAAAACAGTGTTTTCCATCCTGCTCTGATTTGTTTCAGGCAGAGGACGTGAGACGAATCGCAGACAGTGAATTGGGCTTTCAGCAGATCACCCTCAGCAGTCCGAGCTCAGCAAAAACCTACCTGTTTATTAACAGCGACAGGATGGTGGTGGGATGTCTGGTGGCTGAAAATATTAGACAGGTAAGTGTTTAACCAAAAAAACAAAATCTGACATTTGACTTCAATTGAATATCATTGTCATTCTGAGCTAAAAAATACAGTTGACAGGATTTCTGCTGTCTTAAAGTTATAGTTCACCCCAAAATAAAAATGGTCATTAATTAAAAATCAACCTCATGTCATTACAAACCCATAAGACATTTGTTCATCTTCAGAACACAAATTTAGGTTTATTTTTGGTGACATCTGAGAGCTTTCTGACTCTGAATAGACAGCAACACAACTACATTTAAGGCCCAGAAAGGTTAAAATGGTTTATGTGACATCAGTGGTTCAAGTGTAATTTTTATTCACCAATTTCTTCTCTTCCATGTCAGTGTCAGTCTTTAAGTTGTAAATGTACCTTAAGAAACTTAAAATTTAAACTGGAAAACAAAATGACAAAATCCTTTGAACATCAATGAACATCACTTTTTTGCTGTCCTTACTTGGCCTTAAAAATCTAACATTTTCCTTCATAAAACCTGCAGAAACTCTAGACTGATCTTGCAAAACTGTTATCATACTCAATGTCATCTAGGCTTTCCGGGTGCTGGAGCAGCAAGAGAAACCCAAAGACATGAACAAGGAGGATTTCATGGAGCACCACAGAGCCTGGTGCTGCTCTACCATGCCGGAAAAAGCCATCTGCGGTGTCAGTCGAATCTGGGTTTTCAGTCTGATGAGAAGAAAGAGCATCGCCACTCGCCTTCTCGACACTGTCAGGTACCAAACATTTTCACTGCATTGAAGGATTAGTTCACTTCCAGAATAAAATCTCATGACAATTTACTCCCCCCAATGTGATCCAAGATGTTCATGTCTTTGTCTTCAGTCACAAAGAAATTAAGGTTTTTGAGGAAAACATTCCAGGATTTTTTTCCATATAGTGGACTTCAATGGGTGGAAAAACCAAATTGCAGTTTCAGTGCAACTTCAAAGGGCTCTACACGATCCCAGCTAAGGAATAAGTGTATAATCTAGTGACATGAGTGTCATTTTCTACAATAAAGAAAAATATATATACTTTTTAACCACAAATGCTTAACTTGCACCAGCCTGACCTCACGCATTTTAATGATGTTGGTAAGTTCACGTATGACATGGGTGGAAGTACCGACCCAGTGTTTACAAAGCAAACGTTTGAGAAGAAAATGAGTTTTTCACCGAACCCTACCTTTTAGAACCTAAGTGCATAGACGAAAAACTAACCATGTGTGACTTTTTTGCAAACATGATTATATAATGCATGAAGTCACGTGCAAGACTAGCATTTGTGGTTAATTTTTTTTTTTTTTTAAATGACCGATCGTCTCGCTAAATAAGATCCTTTTTCAAGCTGCATTGAATTTGCAGCACCATTGAAGTCCACTATATGGAGAATGTTTTTCTCAAAAACCTTAATTTTTTTTTGACTGAAGAAAGATAGGAACATCTTGGATCACATCGGGGTAAGTAGATTATCAGGAAATTTTCATTCGAAGTGAACTACTCATTTATTAACACAAAATAAATTATAGTGAAAGTTTGCATAAATTAGTTTGTGTATGTAAAACTATTGTTTCTTACTGATTCAGGACTACTTTCATGTACGGAAGCCACCTGACCAAAGAGGAAATCGCCTTCTCTGACCCAACACCAGAAGGAAAGCTGTTTGCTACAAAGTACTGCGAGACACCAACATTTCTGGTGTACAACTTCATCAGTTAAAGGAAAAACATTTCCTGTAGGTTTTAGTATGACTGCATTTGTTAATGCTTTTAAGTTTTTAATAGATAAAAAAATTGTTAGATGTTCAAATGATGTTCAGTCGAATATGATAAATATCTCGTACAGTGTTCCAGATTGTTCTGGAGAAAATCCATGTTTTAATGTTGCGTAGAGATTGAAGGGTTGTCTTTGACGCACAGTACATGAATTCATATTTAAGGCACAGTTTACATTGGCACAAATGTGAGTTCTGTTAACTGTAAACTAGCATGGCCCAATGTTTCCTGGTTGAAAAATTAGACTGTTGTAATTGCTTGAAGTTGGTGTAAAATGAACAAAAGCTTTCGATTTAACTATGCTTTGCTATTGACTTTGTACATAATTTTTAAATAAATGTACTTATGAATCAATCTGTGTGGGTTTCATTCATTCATCCAAAAATAATTTTGGACTTTGTGTTTGCTATTGCATTTCTAATTTAAAATATATATTTTGAAGATTATGTATGGAAGGGGCGTCTATGGCATCAAAAAAATTAAAAACATCTAGGTTATAATATTTGTCACACAATGTTGTCAATGTTTGATTTGTTTTGCTTATGGGCATGGGCTGTTTACATTTCCATGTGAAATATACATGGAATAGATCCACATACATAAAGTAGAATCCATGTTTAAAAGATCATTCCTAATGCTGTTGCTCACATTATAATCTACGGTCAGATGTATTTTGTCAATGGGATCTCTGCAGATGAGTTAAAAATATATTTTTAAAACATATTTGTGACCCTGGACCACAAAACCAGTCCTAAGTAGCACAGGTATTTAGCAATAGCCAGCAATGCTTTGTATGGATCAAAATGATCGACTTTTATTTCATGCCAAAAATCATATATATCAAAGATATTTTGTAAATTTCCTACCGTAAATATTAGGGCTGTACCTCGATTAAAATTTAATCTAATCTTATCTAATTAATTACATGATGTGTCGATTAATCGTTAAATAAATTTGACTGAAAATACCCACAAAAGATTATTTAAAGCTATTTTTGAGTTAAAGGTTGTATCAGCGATTTCTAGCCTAAAACATAAGTGTCAATTTCAGCTTACCTTTCTTCAGGATCCGCTCGCTGCCTGCCCCATAAATTGTCTGTGAAAAAACCGCGTCTCTCTGGTCAGCCTAGGGTCCGAGATATGCCAAAAAAAACAATCGGTACTACCAACCTTTCCACACAAAAACAAACAGTGTTCCAACCAATCAGCGTCAGGGATTTGGTGTTGTGGACTTTCGCTCCGCCTCCCTCACATCCCTGCACCAGTAGGAAAGTCCACAACACCAAACCCCTGACGCTGATTGGTTGGAACACTGTTTGGTTATCTGTGGTGTGTTGATAGCGCCGATTGTTTTTTTTGGCATATCTCGGACCCTAGGCTGACCAGAGAGACGCGGTTTTTTCACAGACAATTTATGGGGCAGGCAGCGAGCGGATCGTGATGAAAGGTAAGCTGAAATCGACACTTTATGTTTTAGGCTAGAAATCGCTGATACAACCTTTAAATTAGAAAGTATCAAGTAGACATTACAAATTGTAGCTTTAGAAAGAAATATTTGGATTCAACAAAAACTGTATTATACATGAACATTTAGGATGCAACGGCATAACATAAACTATGGAACATAAAAGAAGATCATTTGAGATACTGCTTAGTATTTTTTTATTCGTATAATGAAAGTCATTGGTAACCAAAACAGCTTTGTTTCCAACAATCTTTAAAATACTATTTTTTATATTGACATGGCATGAGGGTGAGTAAATGACAGAATTAAAATTTTTGGACTATCCCTTTAATGTTTTTATTATTAGTAGTAGTAGTAGTATTTTAATAAAATGCTACTCTAAATAAGAAACTAAATCTGCCAGCAGGTGGCAGTAAATGTCTTTATGAGACATTCACTTATTTAATTCGTTCAAACGGCTGATTCATTCAGGAATGGCTCTCCTTATGAATGGGCCTTTGAAACATTAAGGCGATTAAGAAATTAAACAGCGCTGTGTTGCTCTGAGAAATGCAACAATTCTGCTATGGCTTCAAAGGTAATATGTTCTCTGCAAAATTAAGCAAAAATGCATAATATAGTGTTTAAAATATAACACAATATCAACTTTTTATTTAAAATCACATTTAAGCTTGTGATAGATCGGGACAAAATCTGCTCTTGCTGCCCTTGTGTGATACCTGATAAATATAAATATGACAAAACACATACAGGGGAATTTTTTGCACCAATATCTTGAATTTTAGGGCACAACTGCATTTATGCAACTGTATGAAATAAAAGATGATGTACAGGTCTGGGAGTGGGGCCAGTGCGTTAAAATATTTTTAATTGTTATTTTTCATAACTAATTAAATTAACGCGTTAAACTGGCAACCCTAGTTTATCAAAACTTAATTTTTGATTATTAATATGCATTGCTAAGAACTTTATTTGGACAACATTAAAGGCAATTTTCTCAATACTAAAAATATTTTTTTGCACAAGATTCCAGATATTCAAATAGTTGTTTCTTATCCTCACAAACCATACATCAGTGGAAAGCTTATGTATCTTTATGTGACTGGTTTTGTGGTCCTGGATCACATATAACTACAGTCACTTAGCATGTGTATGATTTTATACACAAAGACCATGGTTCAAATAGACATTTTAATTCAAATTGCACTGCAACAACTACAGTATTTAGAATATGTCTGAAAGTCAATAGAGTACAAAAGAACATATAGAACACATGACTAAATCTTTGACAGAAAAATATTTACAATGTGACAAAAACAGCTCACAAAGTAAAATTATAGACAGAACAGTAACCATATGCAACAGTGCATTTAACACAATGACAGGAATTTAATAGTGAACATTTAATCAATTACAATGACCTCACTGCTTTTGTCACAAAGCTGGGTGTTTGATTCCAGCACCTGAACAATGTGAGCTGCAGAGGGTCTTTTATGAGGGTCTTCCTCTGTACAAAGACAGAAGAGCTCAACCATCCTCTGATAAGACCCTCCGAGAGTGGCTGCGTCCAAAGCAGGCCGAGTTCCGAGTCTCTCGTAGTACGCATCCTCATCAAAATCATCCTCATCAAAGGAGTTATCTAAGAAAAAAGAAAACCGCAACAATCATGAAAATGACCAAAAACATTCACCTTTTTCTACCCGTAAGAGTGGGTGCAATTTATGGGTGTGGCTTCTGGTCTCATCCGCAGCCAGCTATTTTTAGCTGTATAAAACAGCTTGTTTTGTTGCTTGATATTGCAAATTTATGCGTCTTACCACATTGTTTTAATGCATTCTTAATTATGAGCACACTGGTCTGTAGAGCAAACAGTTTTATCATTCACTGCATGTTGTTATCTTATTATTTCCTATAGTGGATAATGAACTGGAAGTCTCACCCATAGGCTTACTTTGGCATTGAGGAAAAAGGTGGATAAACTAAGAATAATATTATAGTAACTTTACCATCATCATCAACATCCCCCTCAGTGTCCAGCATCTCCAGGTGAGGAACAGAAAGTGTCATCATCTCCCATAGAGTGAGTCCATATGCAAAGATATCAGCTTTGTCGGTGATAATTCCATCCTCCAAAGCTTCCTTAGGTTTCCACGGCTCTGTCCCAATGTAGTGGGCCTTTGGATTGCTCACTGAAGAAAAGATAGACTTGAAATAATACTATAACCCTATTAGGCCTACTGTACCATATTTGATACGCAAATTTCTAATGACTTGATTATCAACATAATCAAAACTCACAACACTAATAAATAGGGCTAGCTTTTGACACAAATGTCATAATTTGATTTGATTCTGATTCACAAGCTTGCAATTCTATTCAGTTTCTGATTCAATGTTGATTATTTTGGCAAATTTTATCAAGGAAAAAAAAAATCTCTCAAATAATGCTGTAAAATATACAAAAGAGAGTCGAAAGGTAGGCCCTACTACATTACTGATTTGTATACAAATGCATTTTATAATAATAAAGTTACAATAACAATTATATTTCTACTCCAATTCATTTTTTGAAGTATAAACATTTAAATAGTGGCTTATTATTTAAACAAATTAAACACTGAAGAACAGTAAAAAAAAAAGTTATATTGTACATATATTTAGCAAAATACTCCTCTCTAGAGTTTTTCTAGTTCACTAACAAGTTTATGGTCACAGAGAATGTTTTTACTAAGGTAAATGTGTAATTACGTGACAGTTTACAATCTGATACATATATTGATGTCTTTGCATGGTTGAAACACTGAATGAGCGATTACATGAAACAGGATACAGATTTCGAGAAAAAGAGAAGTTGTACTCTTTTTTTTTTTTTAACATACACTTTCAGTCAAAGTTTTTGAACAAATTTTATTAAACTTTTTTTTAAAAAGGTTTGCTCACCAAGCCTGCATTTATTTGATCCGAAGTACAGCAAAAACAGTAACAATTTGAAATATTATTTAAAATAACTGCTTTTTATTTAAATATATTATAAATTGTAATTTATTCCTGTGATTTCAAAGCTGAATTTTTACATCATTATTACTCACATTTCTGAAAGACCATGTGACTCACATGGTCTTTCAGAAATCATTCTAATATTTAGATTTTCTGCTAAAAAAAACATTTATTATTATTATTACGTTGAAAACAGCTAAGTAGAATTTTAAAGTTTATTGGATGAATAGAAAGTTCAAAAGAACAGCATTAATCTGAAATAGAAATCTTTTGTAACAATTTTAAATGTTTTTATCATCACTTTAGATCAATTTAAAGCATCCTTGGTAAATAAAAGTATTGATTTCTATCATTTCTTTCCCAGAAAAATAAAGAATCCTAAAAAATCAACCGTTTTAAATATTGATAATAATATGATTTTTAGAGAATCATGTGACACTGAAGACCAGATTAACTTATGCTGAAAATATTGCTTTGATCACAGAAATAATTTACATTTTAAAATATATTTAAATAAACTTTTGACTGGTATTGTATATATATATAAAAAAATAAATAAATGAAGATATATGATCAAAGTAAATATTAATATGATATATTATAAAATATGATCTTTTTTAATACCCTGCATGTTTTCATCCAGTAGCAGTGACACACCAACATCACAGATCTTGATGCTTTCAAAGTCGCCCTTGATGACAACATTGCATGATTTCATGTCTCCATGCAAAAGCCTTTTCTCATTGTGCAGGTACTAAAGAAAAAAAGACAAAACAGTGTAGAAGCCTGAGATTATAACAACAAAAACAACACTTAAAGATAGGAAAAAGCAGTAAGAGTACATTTACGTCTGATGTTACAACCACACCTGTAAACCACGTGCGACATGAAGAGCCACTTTTTCAATAGTGGCCACTGGAAAGGCCTGTTGACCTTGCTCTCTTCTTCTCTCAATTAGATCATTAAGAGACTGCTCTCCACCATACTCCATGGCTAAACACTTAGAGCCGTCCTTAGATGTGGTGAAAGCTCTGAAGCCTTAAAAACAGGAAAAAAAATGATAAAAAATAATTTCTTATTCTCTTAAGATTTACCGTTACATTATGAATTTAATTTTAAACCATATTTACCAACAATATTGGGGTGGTGCAGGTCTTTTAAGATCTTTGCCTCCTCACAGAGACGCTTCTGATAAACAGCCATTTGACTTTTTGCACACTTGCTGTTGATCTTCTTAATGGCCCATGGTGAATGAGTCTGCTTGCCCATCCTGATATAAACAGTGGCACAGATGTTTCATCTTTTTCATTACACTATCATGGAGGAGACAAACAGTACCAACAAGCATCACATCTATAACGTTACCTGTTCATGAGATAGACATTGACTCCAGTCCCACAGCCGAGCTTCTTCATGAAGGGAGAGGCAGGAATGGTGACTGGGGTTCCACCTGCACTGGCTGATAACAATACATTTAAGTTACTTTTATTTAATACATTAAACACACATTTTAATTAAGATGGGATGTTAAGCCATCTTGATGATGAGAAAGACAATGCAACGTCTAACTATTCATAGTATCAGACGTTTAAAAATACATTTTACGTTACCTGGACTTTTCACTTTTGTAGGCTTGCAAGGCGTTTTAAAGGCACTGGGTGATTCTTTGTTGGCCTCCATTTCTCTGAAGTAAAGAATAAAAGACCGTCTTGTTTTTGTTTACATTATCACAGTCCGTAAGACAAAACAACAAACATTACAAACAGTTTAATCGCGTTATACACAACCGAATAAGCAAAATATCAAACGTCAATTTATAATGCGTAATATAACTTACATACAGATAAAATAAACTAGCTCACTTTGGAGCTGTTGAAATCCGCGGTCGTATTTGAAATTCACCGGTTAGTTTGACGTCAAACGTACGTAAAGCTACAGTGTCCGTAGAGGGACAAAACTGACTGCGTACGTTTTTTTCTTTTCCTTTTATTCAGTTCATTCTAATTTTTAGTGTTGCACAGCATTTGTTAATCATCTTGAAAAACTGCTATAACATATTTAATACTAAATAGATACATTAAAATAACAAACAATTTCGTTATAATAACATCTAGTTTCGCTAGATATTATTTGCTGTTACCAGGGTTATTATTATTAATTAAAACTTAATTGAAATATATTTGTTAAAATAAAAGTGAAGTAAAATATACAAATTAGATTAAAACTAATAAAATGAAATAAGTTTAAGCTGAAGCACTAAATAAAACAGCAATAAATTAAACCTAAATAGTAATAAATAAATAAATGACCTTAATGAAAATTAAGGCCAAATGAACTAAAATTAAAATGAAAACTGACAAATAACAATATATACTATGATAAAACTATTGTAGTTTTTGAACAGATTGTTAATATTTTTTAAAGAATTCTCTTCTGCTCACCAAGCCTGCATTTATTTGATCCAAAATACAGCAAAAGCAGTAATATTGTGAAATATTTTTACTATTTAAAATAACTGTTTTCTATTTTAAAATATTTGGAATTTTCAGCATTATTACTCCAGTCACATGATTCAGAAATCATTCTAATATTCTGATAATATAATATTGCTGCTCGATAAACATTTATAATTATTATTATGTTGAAAACAGCTGAGTAGATTTTTTTTTTTCAGGATACTATTCTTAATAGAAAAATCCAAAGATCTGCATTTATCTGAAATAAAAAGCTTTTGTAACATTATATCATTCAAAGCTTGGAGGTTTTTCTTTTGGGAAAGAAATGATAGAAATTATTACTTTTATTTAGCAAGAATGCTTTAAATTGATAAAAAAAGTGATGATAAAGGCGTTTATAATGTTATAAAGGTTTCTATTTCAGATAAATGCTGTTCTTCTGAACTTTCTATTCATCAAAGAAACCTGAAGTTCCAAGTTGTGTTTTTTGAGCAGCAAATCAGAATATTAGAATGATTTCTGAAGGATCATGTGACTGGAGTAATGATGCTAAAAATTCAGCTTTGAAATCACAGGAATAAATTATATAAATAAAAAAAATAATTTGAATAAAATATATTCAAATAGAAAACAGTTATTTAAAATAGTAGCCTAAGAATATTTAAACATTTTACTATTTTTGCTCTACTTTGGGTCAAATAAATGCAGGCTTTTAAAAACATTTCAGAAGGGTTTTCCTCCGTTCCTTTAAGTGTCAAAAGTGGAAAAATAGCGCACATTTAATGTAGATCACTGAGTTCCGTATGGAAAAGACTAACATATGTCCAAAAGATGGCGTCGTGTAAGCATTGGGAGTTGCTTAGCCAAATGTTCTGTTATGCCAAAGGCAAATCTAGATAACCAAGTGGCCCATGTCCAAGCATGCTTTTATTTTCTATTTGTGCTTCACTGCCATATTTCAAGCTTTTGTGTTGAAGTTACTCAGCTGGGCAGAGTGAGAGGAAGAAAGAGTGAGAGGAAGAAAGAGAGGAAAACCCACTTAAAGGCAAAGAAATCAACTTAAGTCTGATTAAGTAAAGATATGCAAATTCAAGATTTAAATACGCTGATAAAAAAAAAAAAAGATCGGAGGAGAAGCATGTTCCATAAAACGGCAGTGACCCAGATTCAGTAAATTCCTATTCAAAATTTATACTTAAATACAAAACAAGTTGTCATGCGTATATTTATGTGATAATGTTAAGGAAGAAATCAGCTGTTGCCATTAATCTAAAGAACAATCTGCTTGGAATATCTGTAAATCATATTAAGAATGGGAACACAAAAGCAAACAAATGCTTCATGAAAACTCATGTGATCAGTACATCATCACAAAGAACAACATCTTTTCTGCATATGGCTTCAAGCATGACATTAACTTTTTATACGTTTGGCTCTAAGGGCTTGTGCTATATTGTCTGGCAAATTGTCTTTCATAATATGCCCTGAGCAAAATGAAGAAGATAATACTCCATGCTGTGCCATCTATTATAACTGAGAAATTATAACAAAAGCACCTGGTACTCATGAGAAGTTTATTTGCTTTGTCAGGCAAAGATGATTTTAAATGGAAGAAAGCCATGGGGAGTGTACATGAATATATTCTATATGTTAAAAATGTTGCTCTGTGGTTTAATGTAACAATAGGTCTAAAGTTTAGTTCATTCAATTCTGGTTTACATTTATTCATTAAAGAAACCATTAAACCAATAAATGAGGTTTTAAAGGCACCTTTGGATGCATTATCCTGCCATTAAATGAATAGTTCATCCCTAAATTTACCCTTAGGTCATCCAAGATATAGGCATTTTACAAACATGCAGCTTTTCATGTTACAATACATTACCTGATGGACTGGAGTCGTGTGGATTACTTGTGAATTATTCTGATGTTTTTTTTTTTTTCAGCAGTTTGGACTCTCATTCTGACAGCACCCATTCAAGAGCAAGTGATGTATTGAAACAAACTCATCTACATCATGAATGGCTTGTGGGTGAGTTCATTTTAAGCAAATGTTGATTTGTGGGTAAAATATTGACTGTGAAAGCAACCGATGTACTCTCATTTTAGCAAGTACACTAAACAGGCAAGTCCACTGTGTGCGTTACATACAAAATGCTGTAGGATTCTATATTTAGAAATGCATTTCTTTATGTTGTGCATTTTCAGTAGTCAAGCAATCCCTAAAGAACCAGTGTTGATGGTGGTCTGCTTTTGCTAATAGGAATGCACTAAAATGCATCAAACATTACAATTGGTGAAGTCAGCTGACACAAGCTTGAAAGATATTGACTTGAACTCTTCTTTAATTCCCCACCAGCGTTTTTGAAAAAAGTTGTCAGGCACTGCCAGCATTTTTGATCATTTTCACGAACATTTCATGGCCCCCAGAATATTTTGTAGACTTGTGGACACTTTCATAAAAAAGCTACATTTTTGAGCAAAAGAAAATCATGTTTTTTTTTATATCAAATACTAAATCTGGATAAAATTCAGAATGATGATCAAAGCAAAGATGCAGTAGCTTCCATCAGCACCCCCAAAGCTTCCCAGTCCTTTACCACTTCCTGGATCAACATTTCACTCGGTATAGGCAGTTTTCATTTATATGCTGTTTATTGTTGATGATTGCATTAATTTTCATATGCATCTGCTTACATGGGACCCTGGACCACAAAACCAGTCAATTTTTTTAAATTTAGATTTATAATCTAAAAAGCTGAATAAATAAAGAATAGGACAATATTTGGCCGAGATACAACTATTTGAAAATATGGAATTAGATGGTGCAACAAAAAAAAAATCTAAATACTGAGAAAATCAGCTTTAAAGTTGTCCACATTAAGTTCTTAGCAATGCATATTACTAATCAAAAATTAAGTTTTGATATATTTACGGTAGGAAATGTACAAAATATCTTCATGGAATATGATCTTTACTTAATATCCTAATGATTTTTGGCATAAAAGAAAAATTGATAATTTTGACCCATACAATGTATTTTTGGCTATTGCTACAAATATACCCATGCTCCTTAAAGGGATAGTTCACCCAAAAATGAAAATTTGATGTTTATCTGCTTACCCTAGGGCACCCAAGATGTAGGTGACTTTCTTTCTTTAGTAGAACAAACGAAGATTTTTTTAACTCAAACCGTTGCAGTCTGTCAGTCATATAATGGCAGTCAATGGGACCCATGGCTTTGAGAGTCAAAAAAAACATACACAGACAAAACCAAATTAAACCCTGTGGCTCGTAATGATACATTGAGGTCTTAACACACAAAACAATCGGTCTGTGCAATAAAAAACTGAACAGTATTTACATCATTTTTTACCTCTGATCCACCGAAATGTTCAACTGTCCTAAGCGTGTTTACAACAGCCGTTGCGTGACAAAAATTGTGTGGAAGCAATCTGTTGTGCATATACGTCATTTATTGTTTATACAGTGCAGAGAGATTGTGGGTACGATGGCCACTCAAAATGGTAATTACTTGTGCTTATCCTGATTGTTGCAACCGATTAAAAACTAAAAGATTACGCTTGCTTGCGCAAATTCATCTGGGAGTGTTGACTTTTTGCCAAATCCCAACTTTTCAGCCTGATCGACTAAAGTTATGGTTGCTTGCTCTTTGTCACGCGCCGGCTGAACGCGCTCAGGACAGTTGGGCACTGCGGTGGATCAGAGGTAAAGAAATTATATAAATACTGTTCAGTTTCTTGCACAGACCAATTGTTTGGTGTCTTACGACCTCAATGTATCGCCACGAGCCGCAGGGTTTAATCTGGTTTTGTCTGCGTATGTTTTTTTGACTCTCAAAGCCGTGGAGTGCATTTACTGCTATTATATGACTGACAGACTGCAACGGTTTGAGTTAAAAATCTGTTTGTGTTCTACTGAAGAAACAAAGTCACCTACATCTTAGATGCCCTGAGGGGAAACAAATAAACATTTTGGTCAAATTTTTGGGTGAACTATCCCTTTAAGACTGGTTTTGTGGTCCAGGGTCACATATGAGATTGCTCATTTCTGCATTTTACTCGCCTGTGTTTTTAATCAGGAGATTCATTCTAGAGATGTGTAATAGCACCCCGAGTATATGACAGTGAAAACACGGAGACCCGGAAAATTCAGTCCGGGGAAAGAGTTAATTTAATGCAGGGGTTCTCAGTTGAACCACTGAACAACAAGTGGCAAGTGTGTGTAAAAGTAAACAAAAACCAAACACTAGACTATATATTTAGATTTTTTGTTCTGAGGTGATCAGATCCCCAAACGTCTTTCTCGTGTCTCTCGATTTCATGCTCTCAACAGACAATATTCCACAACACAAATACATTATGGATGGCTCAAACCACATTTATCCTTGTTGCAAGTGATTCTGTTTTTAATATAGTCTAGGTTTTGTTTTCTCTACCTTGCAAAAGTTGGCTTATGAGAACAAGTGCATGTCACATAACCTGTCAATTCTGGCAAAATTGTAAGTTGGCAAAATACAAGAAAACCACCTTTTTTCCTGTAAGAGTGGGCCATTTGTAAATTTTATGGTGTTGGCTTCCCCATATGTCCAGCTATTCCTAGCTGTACAAAACAGCTTGTTATGCTGCTTGATATTGCAAATTGTGTCTTAACATATTATTTTAATGCATTATCTTAATTATGTACACACTGGTTTGTAGTGCAAACAGTTTTACAGTTTACTGCACGTTGCATTTTTTTCTTCCCTTTTAAGAGTTGCTTTAAACGTTTTCCACTCTTACCTATACATAATTATATGGTTAGTTGCATTTTGTCATTTGGATAAAATATTTTTCTTGCAACTTATTTCTTGGTCGTGATGCTCTAATTGTAAATCACTGATTGCTCACTTTCATCAAGCTAAAGCAGTTGGTGGGCATTATTAAAGATGATACACAAAGATCAGAATTTTGATGCAAAATAAATTTAAATTAATTCTGCATACTACATGCAAACGGGAAAATTCAATGGCTCCTATTCAAGATTTGCATTCGTAGACAAAACACAGAAAATATACAGGCACAGACACTGCGTGCATAGAAACATAATTAATCATTCAAAATAAAAACAATCCAGTTAGTTTAATGAAATAGTCCACCTAAAAATGAATATTCTGTCATCATTTACTCACCCTCATGTTGTTTCAAACTTCTTTTATTCTGTGAAACACACACACAAAATGATTTTTTGAAGAATGCTGGTAACCAAACAATTTTGGTTCACATTGACTTCCATTTTATGTCTTCATAATGGAAGTCAGTGGGAACTGAAACTGTTTGGTTCCTAACATTCTTCAAAATGTCATCTTTTATGCTCCACAGAACAGAGAAAGTCATACCGGTTTAGAAAGAATGATGACAGAATTGTCCTTTTTTAATGGACTCTCTAGTAAGATATTAGATTTTTTTCCTCAAAGTCATTTCAAACTGATCCTAAAATAAAAGAATTTTTATTTTAAGTCAATGAATTGGCACATCTGTTATGGGGGGTTCCTTAATATCATATATTCCCTCTAATGTACAAACAGACTAGACTTTTTTATAAAAAATAAATGTTTCTCATAAAACCATGTTCAGGCGAAAAAAGGCAAACATTGTTCACACCATCAGTTCAACAATACGTAACATGCACTTCTGTCAAGCAGAAAACCAATCATCAAGGACTTTGAACCTCCATGTTGTCAAGTAAAGTGTCTTTCTTAAAGAACTTTAAGGTGCGAATGGATCTCCAGACCCCTACGTAACTGTCGCTCAGAGATTGTCTCGTAGGATCATCTGATGGGATCCCCGGTCTTTCTAATTCTATGGACTCTGCCACTTTATTATCACGAATTGGATCCTGGTCAACCGACGCCGTCAGGCTGCCATTGGGAACGCTCTCCAGATCATTCGGAAGAGTTTCCGTATCTCCATTAGGCTTGGCTGGTTCCACATAAGGCTCTCCTGGAAGTTCTTCATCCTTAGCAGACTCGTCCATATCCTGGTAGGTTACCTTCTTTTTCATTTCGAAATACTTCACCACACAGTAGGTGATGGAGCCGACGGTGTTGACTACCACGCCTGCCACGAACAGTTTGGTTGGCATCACATCACTGAAGGCCAGCATGCCCACAGTGATGGTAGCTATACTCTTGACCACCCCCACGAAGCTGGTGGTGACGGCCGAGTTGATGTAGGTACAGTGCAGTGTGGTGAAATTCATCGCACAGCCGATGAGGATGCAGGTACAGAAGATGCCTGTGATATACGGGTTCTTCCAACCTTCATATGTCCACATGTCAATGGCGTCCATGCTTACAATGGAACAGATGAAGAGAACGGGAGAGGCCACCACTGCAATGGTGTACTGGGCCGTGAGCGGCCCATAATCACTGTCTGCACTCACTTTTTGGATGAGCACCAAGTAGGAGGCGTGGACGATCACAGCTAAAATGCCAGTCACGTAGCCAAAAGGGTCACCAGTTAGATCTCCAGCACCTGCATGAAAGCAGACAGACGCAGTGCAAAGTTAAACAGAGCCTGCACTAGGGCTGGACGATAAATCGAACGATATTGTGAGGCGCGTTTAGTCAATGAAGCCGTTACTTTGATTAGTAGTAAATCTCCATCACGTGCGTTCCGCTCAGGTTCCGCTGGAGCGGCAATTAATACACAGAGACGTAAATCTCTGACAAGCTACGCCAAATCTCGCTCAAAATCGCATTCGATTCGCATTCGATTTTGAGCGTGATTTGGCGTAGCTTGTCAGAGATTTACGTCTCTGTGTATTAATTGCCGCTCCAGCTGAACGCACGTGATGGAGATTTACTACTAATCAAAGTACCGGCTTCATTGACTAAACGCGCCTCACAATATCGTTCGATTTATCGTCCAGCCCTAGCCTGCGCCATACTTGATTTATGGTCATTATTAAATGAAACCCTGTATGAGAGGTGTGTTTTACAGTATGTAGACGTCACATAGTCCAGAATACCAGAAACAGCACAAGATTAAATATCATATCCACCTTTTTCTTCCCGTAAGAGTGGGCGCGGCCATTTGTAGACCTACATTTTATGGGTGTGGCTTCCGGTCTCATTGCGTCCAGCTATTTTTAGCTATACAAAACAAAGCAAATTGGTGTGTCTTAGCCTATTATTTTAATGTATTATCTTAATTATAAACACACTGGTTTGTAGTGAAAACTGTTTTACCGTTTACTGTACGTTGTTCTTCTTCTCCCTATTCTTTTCCCTATAGCGGATTATGAACCGGAAGTGTAACCCATAGGCCTACTTTCATGTTAAAGAAAAAGGTGGATATGGAGAAAAGTTTTTTTATTAGCTTAATTTGCTTTCATTTTCAGAAATAGTTCAAAACACATAATTAAAATACTGTTGCTGTTCTAATCATAGGAACATTAGTATAATATGTGACCATGGACCACAAAACATAAGGGTCAATTTTTTGAAATTGAGATTTATACATCATCTGAAAGCGGAATAAATAAGCTTTCCACCGATGTATGGTTTGTTAAGATAATATTTGTTTGAGATACAACTATTTGAAACTCTTGAATCTGAGGGTGCAAAAAAATCTAAATACTGAGAAAATTGCCTTAAAAGTTGTCCAAATGACGTTCTTAGCAATGCATATTACTAATCAAAAATTAAGTTTTGATATATTTACAGTATGAAATTTACAAAATATCATGGAACATGATCTTTACTTAATTTCTTAATGATTTTTGGCAAAAAGAAAAATGGACAATTCTGACCCATACATTGTATTTTTGGCTATTGCTACAAATATACTTGTGCTACTTAAGCTACTTGAGGTTTTGTGGTCCAGGGTCATATATATTTACCTGGACACTACTTGGAAAAATGAACGACAATTAGATATAGGAAAAAGAGGAAATTCTACAGCGTTATCAAACCGGGGCAAGTTGTCACAATGGCTGTATACTCGGTTTGGTCTAGCAGATTTTCTATGTTGGGTTTATCTAAGTTCAAAACCGTCCTAAATTAAAATGCTCTTTATGATTGTATCATCAAAACTACGTTTGAAAAACAAAAAAAATCGAAAATATTTGTGTAGCTGTTGGTTAAAATGACGAGTCAACAGTATAATGAAGTTTGTGAAATTTATGTCGTCATGTGGGTTTTACTTTACAAATGTATTATTTACAGTATTTGTTTTTAATGTCTGCTGTTTCATTAATTGTTTTATTTTTCGTGATTGTTTTACTGTTTACATTTGGCTGAAAACCTTTTCAATGACAGATTCCGGTGTGACAACATGCCCCATTGGTGGTAAACCGATCTTTTTTCCCCATGGGAATAGCATTGAAAATGTTCAAAGGTTTTTGAACAAGACTTTAACTTATAGAAATGTGACCCTCAAGCAGCACGGGTATAGCCAAAAATACATTGTAGGCCTATGGGTCAAAATGATCGATTTTATGCCAAAATTCATTAGGATAAGTAAAGATCATGTTCCATGAAGATATTTTGTTAATGTCCTACCGTAAATATATCAAAACTTAATTTTGATTGATAATAGCATTGCTAAGTACTTCATACGGACAACTTTAAAGGCTATTTTCTCAGTATTATGATTTTTTTGCACCCTCAGATTCCTGATTTTCAAATATTGTCCTATCCTAACAAACCATGCATCAATAGAAAGCTTAATTAATTTCAAATAATTGACCCTTATTACTGGTTTTGTGGTCCAGGGTCACAAATGTACTTTCAAAAAATAACCTACATTGAGAAATATTCACTGGAGTGAAAAGTGTGATTGCTAACTCAATATAAAGTAAAACTATTCAAAATATTATTTATAAATGACCCAAAATATTCTTACCAGCCAGTGCTGCTCCTCCAGTGGTGATGAGAACTGCTGTTATTACCCCAGCTGATGGGATCCCATTCTTCAGCACACACACTCCAATCCCCAACGTTACCAAGGGCAAGCATCGCTTGAACACAACATACATGGGTAAACTCAGTCCCCTGAGAGACCAGAGGGTTAATGTGGACTGCAAAGTTGACAAAATACAGACACTCGCAAAAACTTTGACTAACTGGAGGCTGAAGGGAGGTATATCTATTTTGCCCAGTCTCCTCAGCACCTCTAATGTGATAGCCGCAGTGCCGCTGGTCAGACACTGAATTAAAGTCAGATACGTGAAGCTATAGGTCGTGATGAGGAATTTTAACAAAATATTCAGCGATCCCGAAAAAAATCCATGCGCAACGGCCACCGAAATGCCCAGCATACGTCCTTTGCAAACTTCCATGTCTTTCCTCGTAGACTGTGGGGGTTCCCGGCGTCTCCGTATTACGCACTGAGCTCGGAGTCCACTGCTGAATATTCACGTCCACTCTCCTCTTGTGCGTGATTCACGCAACACAAGCGCTGGCGCTGAACGCTGCTGAATGAATGCGACACACGCCGCAGCTCGGACGGTCTCTTCCGTTGTACAGCGATTGAAATGAAGTCAACTGCAGCCAATCCATTTACTTTGATGTACTTCTATTTCTCCTCAGAGGTAGTTCAGTTAGCTATAAACAGTAAAAGATGTGCGTTTAGTCTGTAAACCAATAGTGCACATTTAAACCTCCAAATATAACTATCGATTATGCTTGTCATTTGTATCTCTATAGTCACAGTTCGCGTTGCAAAAGTTTGTGTTTACAATTTCAAAGGCTTTCTATCAGTTCTGGTGATTCAAGGTCTTTTGGCTCACGAAAACAAGCCACTGGGAAATCCTCGACAGCCACTAAATAATTTAGGCTATTTGAAAACATAATATATAGAACTCACCTTTTTGTATGCTAAAATTAAAAAAATAAAATAAATTAAAAATAAAATCCATTTATTTGATCCAAAGTGCAGCTAAAATTGTAAAATGTTTTTACTATTTAAAATAACGGTTTTCTATTTGAATATATTTTAAAAAGTTATTTATTATTAATTTTAGCATTATTACTCCAGTCTTCAGTGCCACATGATCCTTCAGAAATCATTCCAATATGCTGATTTGCTGTTCAAGAAACATTTTTTAAATTATTATTACCAATATTTAAAACAGTAAGCTTTTGTAACCATTCAAGTGTCAGTATTATGAAATAAATGATAGAAATGAATATTTTTATTTAACAAGAATGCTATAAATTGAAAAGTGATGATAAAAGACATTTATAACGTTACAAAAGATTTCTATTTCAGGTAAATGTTGTTCTTCTGAACCTTCTATTCATCAAATAAACCTGAAAATTCTACTCAGCTGTTTTCAACATAATAATAAATGTTTTTTGAGCAGCAAATCAGAATATTAGAATGATTTCTAATAGATTATGTGACTGGAGTAACGATGCTAAAAATTCTAAAAATTGAATTAAAGTATATTCTTTAAAAACATTAAAATCTTACTATTCACAAACTTTTGACTCAGGATTTGACTTAGAAAATAAGATTTAACACCAATTGAGAATGACAGATTGCATTAATTTATTAATATCAGTTCAACAAAACCAGTAAGGAACAACAACTTATACATACTACATAATCTTCCAGTGAACTTCAGACAATGATAAGGCACTCGCTGCTTAAGGTAAACTTACTTTTAGTTTGATTCTACACTATAATAACATCACACTCAGTTTTTACACTCAGTGACACCATGAGATTCCCCGTCTTCTGTACCACACTCCCGATGCAATGCTCCGGATGCGTCCCACGGGTTCCCCTTTAATAGCGTCATTAGGAATCCGCAGTGAAATCTTGGCAAACTCTGCACCTGTGATTGAAATGGAGCCGTGGCTCCCCTGTGCCTTGCGGCAACATCTTCTCACAGCGCACCATCCTCCTATAGGGCGGCCAGGCATGAAGGGGTGAAGACTTTTACAGTCTCATCCCAAGAGCAGTCCACAACCTGTGAAGAAGGCCACAGTCAGATGATAAATCTTTAGTTTTAAAGTCATTAATACATTTGTGTCAAGCAAGCTTAAAGAGATTTTATGAAGCTACGAGAATGCTTTTTGTGCACAAAAAAAAAAAAAGACTTTATTCAACAGTTCTTCTCATCCGAGTTAATGGACAATTTTGTTGATGTTCTTGGTACCTCTCTGGGCCTTGAAGGACTCTTGCTGTCTAGTGAGGGTCAGAAAACTCTAATTTTTTTCTCAAAAATATTAATTTGTGTTCCGAAGATGAACAAAGGTCTTACGGGTTTGGAAAATGACGTGAGGGTGAGTAATTAATGATAGAATTTAAATATTTGGATGAACTATCCCTTTAAACACTTTCTTTTTTAGCTCAGCTGGTTACAAGCACATCGATTTAAAAGGGTGATATTCACCACAAGTGTCAAGTCACAGAAAAAAAAGAATGAAAAAAGAATGAAAGAAATCCCCACTGGTTTTATTCCAGCACTGCTGAGAGAGCATCCTCGATATCGGAAAACAAAGAGATTTTTATGCATGTGCTGCTTTACTGAAATGCACAATAATGATGTTCAGCCAATGAATTGTTTATTTCTTTTGATGCTGCTTCAAAGACTTTTTAAGCATCCTTTTTGCCTATGCAAGGAATACAAGCGCACATTAAATTGCTAGCGTAAAATTTACATTTAACAAAGAACTTTTGTTGTTTTCATTATTTTACATTGTAAAAGCAATATCAAGACAACCCACATTCCGTTCCACACCTGTAAGACCTATGTTTATATCCAGAACACGATATTTTGATGAAATCTGAGACACAACTGACACATTCAAGGCCCAGGAAAATAAGGACATTGTTAAAATAGTCATTGTGACATCAGTGGTTCAACCTTAATTTTATGAAGATACAAAAATACTTTTTGTGCATAAAGAAAACAAAAATAACGACTCTATTCAACAATTTCTTCTCTGCGTCCTCTGCTTGTAACAAATTGTAAAACTGTTGAATAAAGTGGTTATTATTGTTTTCTTTACGCACAAAAGGTATTGTAGCTTCATAACATTACAGTTGAACCACTGATGTCACATGAACTATTTTAAAGGTAGTATATGTCCTTCCTACCTTTCAGTGCATTGCTGACTATGCAGGGTCAGAAAGCTCTTGGATTTCATAAAAAATATATGTTAATTTGTGTTTTGAAGATGAACAAATGTCTTATGGGTCTGGAATGACGTAAGGGTGAGTAATTAATTTTTATTTTGGGGTAAACTATCCCTTTAAACAATACAATTCTTTCATAATCACTTTCATAATTGACCCTGTTCAAAAGTTTACATACACTTGATTCTTAATACTGTGTTGCTACCTGAATGATCCACAGCTGTATTTTTAATTTTTTTTGGTTTAGTGATAGTTGTTCTTGAGTCCCTTGTTTGTCCATAACAGTTAAACTGCCCACTGTTCTTCAGAAAAATCCTGCAGGTCCCACAAATTCTTTGGTTTTCCAAAATTTTAGTTTTTCAACCCTTTCCAACAATGACTGTATGATGTTGCGATCAATCTTTTCACACTGAGGACAACTGAGGGACTCATGTACAACTATTACAGAAGGTTGAAACACTCACTGATGCTCCAGAAGTAAAAAGCAATGCATTAAGAGCCGGGGGTGAAAACTTTTGAACATTTTTCTTATTTTGCCTAAATATCATATTTTTCCATTAATTACTCCCCTTCAGAGGCTACAGAAGATACTTACATGTTTCCCAGAAGACAAAATAAGTCAAATTTACCCTGATCTTCAAATTCTAAATTTTCCACCCCCAGTCTCTTGATGCATAGTGTTTCCTTCTGGAGCATCAGTGAGCGTTTGAACCTTCTGTAATAGTGCCTTATGAGTCCCTCAGTTGTCCTCAGTGTGAAAAGATGGATCTCAAAATCATACAGCCATTGCTGAAAAGGGTTCAAATACACAAAAAGGCTGGAAAACCAAAGAATTTGTGGGACCTGAAGGACTTTTCTGAAGAACAGTGGGCAGTTTAGCTTATGAAGACAAACAAGGGACTCATGAAAAAATGTTAATTATTTTGGTAAAATAATTAACATTTTGCAGATTCTGAAAGGGGGATGTAAACTTTTGACCTCAACTGTATGTATGTATGTATATATATATATATATATATATATATATATATATATATATATATATACGTCTGTTCATGTCCATATTCCTAGTAACAGAACTTCAAAGGCAGTTTGTCCTAACGGACGAAACTCAACTCAATGTGAAAGTGATATAGTGATGGTCCCCTCCTCTTTATTGCAGTCCTTTTCTCCGTATCTCATTACTCCAAAGCGCTCCAGCAGAAAGCCTGTGACTCACCCATTGAGGGAGAAAAAGTCCTTCATTAATTACTTGACTGCAAAACGCACAACAGAAACTGAGTGCCAGAGAGCGGGCGACAGCGCAGAAAAAAAAACTGAAGCAGAGAGCAGGAGCGAGGAGTGAACGGGTGGTCAGCTGATAACACAAAAGGTTCAATATAACTGGAGGCAAGAGAGCAAGAATGTGATTTGGATCTCCTCTCTGCTCATCCGAGGAACAATATCTGTTAAGAAAACAGAACACATGTCCTCTTTTGAAGCGTCTAGTCAAAAAGTATAAAGGTATGATGTATCACCTGCTGTGGGTGTAGATGAAGTCGGAGCTGGGCTTTTTCCTCAACAACCGGTTACAGTATAATTACCACACTTGAAGGCTTCACTTTGTTCAAAGGCATAATGACTGTACAGATGTTCAGTATGTGTGCAAACCTGAGCGGAGGTGATCTATCAAAACCAAAAGTGAAGAAGAGCATTTTCATTGGGAATATGTGTTTTGAAACACTGACCTATAATCATACCCACTTAGACAATAAATGACACTGGTCGTGTTTGATTTCCCCTTTACTCTAAAAAGTGTATTTAACAATGGCTCGGGGTGAGTTGTGGGCTTGAATATTGGCCTTGACAGCTAGTACGAACAGCACAAGGTGTGTATGTGTGTTTGTGTGTACGGTTGGCAGCGAACAGAAAGACTGCGGTAGAAAAAGCACTTCACAGTTCTTGCCCTCGCCTTGCAGGAACAACCCACACCACCTGCAGCCTGCCAACAGCTGCACTTATGCCTCATGCGGAACTAACAATACGAGCGAATCCATAATTTTTCCAATCCTGCAATTTGGCTCTGACACACTGCAGTCCATTTTTGTGATTTTTTCTGGTTGCGCACTGTTAGTGTAAGAGACGCATCACGTCTTGTAAGAGACTTACAAGATAGTCTGAAATGGGCAAGACATCTAAGTGAGCTTAAAAGCTTCGCACATTTGCATTGAGATTGACAGGAGACTCTACATTATCAAAATGAAATGTGGAGGTAATGGCAAAGCCTTGAAAAAGTTGAATGGAGTTATTATACCCTGCAAACTATATAAATAACTTGAGCCATAAAAAAACAGGATGCTTTGACAATGCAAGAAGGAATCTAATGGGTTTGAAACTGAAGCTCAAACCAGTGAATAGTGATTAAACACTATTTTAAACTTTTGAACAGACTGAAGATGTGTACATTTTTCTTATTTTGCCTAAATATCATTTTTTTTTATCATTCAGTACTGCACTTTAGAAGCTACAGAACATACTTACATGTTTCCCAGAAGACAAAATAAGTTAAATTTACTCTGATCTTCAAATTCCAAAAGTTTTTACACCCCTTGCTTAATGCATTGTGTTTCCTTCCGAAGGATCAGTGAGCGTTTTAACCTTCTGTAATAGTTGCATATGTGTCCCTCAGTTGTCCTCAGTGAGAAAAGATGGATCGCAAAATCATACAGTCATTGTAGGAAAGGGTACAAATACACAAAAATGCTAAAAAAAACAAAGACTTTTTGGGACCTGAAGGATTTTTATAAAGAACAGCGGGCAGTTTAACGGTTTAGGAACAAGGGACTCATGAACAACTATCACTAAACAAAAAAACACAGCTTTGGATCATTCAGGTCACAACAGAGTATTAAAAATCAAGTGTATGTACACTTTTGAACAGGGTCATTTTATAAATTCAACTATTATTTTCTCTTTTGGACTATATGTAAACATCTTTTATGTGAAATATCTTATTCAGGTCAGTACTAAATAAAAAAACATGCATTTTGTACGCTCCCTTCTATTTTGGTAAAATAATTACCATTTTGCAGATTCTGCAAGGTGTATGTAAACTTTTGACTTTTAAACTGTATGGCTTGTAAGGTATTCAGAGTTAAATTTTGGAAAAATGGGACAGTGACGCAATAGAGCTGAGGAGGGTTTGCTGCAGACATTTCCTGTCAGCTCAGTGATTGTTCATTGACTGTTCTGACTTTTCTTCATCAGTGTGAGTGCTGGCGTCAGACAGGACCGGCTCCCCTGAGGACCGCGACCCACATCTCAATGAGCTGAGTGCTCTGGTACTGTACGTGACCGATTCCTTGTACATGCTCTACGAACAGGGCATGCCACCTCTCTGCAGATGACTGCTTTGTGCAACAGAGACATCAGAGGTAAAGCGAGGTCAACAGACCAGGCTGTACAGTGAGGGTTAACTGAAATTAATAGCTCCAGATGGAGTCATGGTGATATTGATTTAAGTTTTTTAATTATGAGCCACTGGTTCATCAGAGCAGATGGCATTAAATTGTAGCTATTACAAAAAAAAAAATAATAATCACAGAAGACTGTATGATGTACACTACCAGTAAAAAGTTTTTGAACAGTAAGATTTTTAATGTTTTTTTCTCTTCTTCTCACCAAGCCTGCATTTATTTGATCCAAAACTTAGCAAAAACAGTAAAATTTTGAAATATTTGAAATTACTGTTTTCTACTTGAACGTATTTTAAAATGTAATTTATTCCAAAGCTGAAATTTTTGCATCATTACTCCAGTCTCATGATCATCAGAAATCATTTTAATATTCTGATTTGCTGCTCAAAAAACATTTATTATTATTATTATTATTATTATGTTGAAAGCAGCTGAGTAGATTTCAGTTTCTTTAGTGAATAGGAAGTTCTAGTTTTAAATATGGATAATAATAACAGTAATTAAAATGTTTCTTGAACAGCAAATCAGCATATTAGAATGATTTCTGAAGCATCATGTGACACTGAAGACTGGAGTAATAATGCTGAAAAATTAGCTTTGATCACAGGAATAAATTAAATTTTTAAATATATTCAAACAGAAAGCAGTTATTTTAAATAGTAAAAATATTGCTGCTTTTGTTGTATTTTGGATCAAATAAATGTAGGCTTGTTGAGCAGAAGAGAATTTTTAAAAAACATTAAAAAACTTTTGGTAGTGTAGCATAGCACAATTATATCTCAGTGTTTTTTTTTTAGCATTTTGACAATATTTGATATGTAACTTTTATTTATGTGTTTACTTTGAAATTGATATTTTTTTAACTTAATTTTAAACAAACACATTGGATATCCAAGTACTAAAACTAAAAAAAACTTCAAAACAAAACAAAAAGAAAACAATAATAAATAAAAAAGCTAAACTTAACTCTAAATAAAATAATAAATGTATATTATCAGCAATATTTACCTTTATTTACCACATTTTTTTAATAAATCACTACAGGGTTATTATAGTTAACAAACACAAAAAACATAAAAATGATACTTAAAATAAAATAACAACTAACAGAAATAAAACAAAACATTAAAACATATTTCAGCTAATTACTAAGAAAACATTTCTTGATTTCATTTCTTAATTTCTTGAAATATAACTTGATGTAGGCCTACTGTATCAACCAAAACAAAACAAACAAAAAAACACTATATAGACATATTAAAAAACTAATAAAATAAGAATGACAAAGACACACAAAAAATGACTAAAACTGTAATTCAAATTAAAAATATAAAAATAAAAATATTAGTAATTTTAATTAATTTCATTAAATAATCAAATTAAAATAAATAAAAACTATTAGTACCTTGATGATGCTGACTGAAATTGTACAGTTTGAACTGATTTATTAGTCCAATTAAAAAATTTCTGTGAATCAGTTTAAACTGTCAGTTTCATTGAATCACTTGAAAACGCAAAGGAAACTTTTTATTTGTGTCATCGATTTTTATTTATTACAAAGTGCTATTTTTACTACTGAAGTTTACAGTCATCAGCTATTAAAACCTAAATACTCATACTTTGTGGAACCATTTGAATAACATCAGCTTTACTTAAAGTCTCCCTGAAATCAAAATTGAAGTTTTTTGGCTTTAAGTATGAATATGTTAGCCTTAAGGTCCTCTATAAGCTAGTGTGTTTCAAAACAATGACAAAATTCGCATTTAGAGACATGATAGCACTTTACTGAGCTCAACGGCTCTGGCCCAAGCTGCGATATAAATGAAACACTATTGGTTATTTTAAAATGGACGGGACTGCTTGATATGTCCCGTCTTGTCTTCCTTTTTCAGTTGAAATTACGTCAACACACAATACAGTATAACGCAGCTTGTTTCAAAGCACTTCAGTGGACCTTTAAATAAATTGCTGTGCTTTTCAAAGCTACTACATTGTTTTCTGCATCTCATTGAAAGGACAGCATGAAAGGAAGTGGGAGGATTTGGCGGAATGGTTCTGGAAGCTAAACTGCACAAGCTCTGACCACTAGGCCACTTTTTCAGATCTTTACATTCAGCTATAGTCAATAGATGTGACCCACATCAGTGTGTTTAGCTGAGATTACCTGGTTAGGGATGTGCAGGTTGAAATCCAGGCCGCACACGAACTCTGAGTGGTGCTCCAGCGTCTCCAGCAGCGGCTGGTTCTTGGAGTAATCCCAGAATCTGTGGACGCAGAGCAGCAGAAGGCAATCATGCTAATTGAATGGCCGTTTGTCTTCTCTGACGGGGCAGAGGCTCAAAGCCCTGACGCAGCCCTGGCTCACCAGGCCTCGGCTGATTCATTCAGCAAATGTAATTAAATCACCTCTACGAAAAAAAAAAAAAACTCCCTGTCTATAGAAAAAAAAACCATTAGGCAGGCATTAATACTAACATTGCCATAGAGCAGAAGTGAAGGATATTATTTAGAAGCACAGTGGGACGACAGCTGCTCAGGCTGTGGACGTCTTTAGAAAGAGATGCCGAAATAAATCTCCAACATGGCATTGATATGGTGGGTGCGTGTTAAAGGTTCAGAGAGCAGTAAAACAGGGTACCAAACATCACTCATCTAGTAAAAATTGCGCAAACCACAGTGTTTTAAGACATGTTTGTGCCAACTTACAAGATTCACACGACTTCACAACTATCAGTGCAGAAAATGAGAAAAACAGGCACAAAAACCAACCACGTAACTAATTTAAAATCAATATTGTGTCATGTTTTTTAAAATTGCAGATACTGAGAGAAAGTTTTAAAAGTTTTTGAACAGTAAGATTTTTTTTTGTTTTTAAAGAAGTCTCTTCTGCTCACCAAGCCTGCATTTATTTGATCCAAAATACAGCAAAAACAGTACAATTGTGAAATATTTTTACTGTTTAAAGTAACTGCTTTCTATTTCAATGTATGTTAAAATGTAATTTATTCCTGTGATCAAAGCTACATTTGTCAGCATCATTACTCCAGTCTTCAGTGTCACATGATCATTCAGAAATTATTCAAATATGCTGATTTGCTGTTCAAGAAACATTTTTATTATTATTACCAATATTTAAAACAGATCCAAAGATCAGCATTTATCTGAAATAAAAGCTTTTGTAACATTAAACACTATGCCATTCAAATGTTTGGAGTCAGTATAATTTTTATTTATTTTTTGTTGGTAAGGAAATTATAGAAATCAATCTTTTTATTTATCAAAGATGCTGTAAATTGATGATAAAGACATTTATAATATTACAAAAGATTTCAGATAAATGCTGTTCTTCTGAAATTTCTATTCATCAAAGAAACCTGAAAAAATACTTAGCTGATACTTAGCTAAGTATTTGCTAAATACTTAGCAAATCAGAATGTTAGAATGATTTCTGAAGGATCATGTGACTGGAGTAATGATGCTAAAAATTCTGCATTGAAATCACTGGAATAAATTACATTTAAAATATATTTAAATAGAAAATAGTTATTTTAAATTTTAAATTTTTGCTGTACTTTGGATCAAATAAATGCAGGTTTGGTGAGCAAAAGAGACTTCTTTAAAAACATTAAAAAACTTTTGACTGGTAGTGTAGTTATGTGAAATGTGTTTTATGAGATTACATACACACCCAGTAGCATTACTGATATCTGTCATACTTTATTTAAAGCAATTCAATCACCTAAACAAGCTGTCATCGTTGAAATAAAGAATAGAAAGATTAAAAAAAAAAAAAATCAATATCCCTGCCTAATTAGTTGTTAAGTAACACAAAGGACGACTTAAATTTCCTTCTGTACCGCACTCAGTACTATGTATGTGCCATCATAGCAAGAAAAGCCAGCTGTTATGTATGAAAGAGGAAACTTTATCTGCTGTAAACGAGACCTGACAGATCTGAAAGAGCGACTGCATACAGTGGGTTAAGTAAACAGCTAAGTGTGTGTGTGTGTGTGTGTGTGTGTTTGTGGTAGCAGGTGGTTCACATGTTCTTTTGAACTTAAATCCTTTTGTATTTAAATAAACAATTTTCTCTTTACCGCAGAGGGAACAAAAAAGATTCACGTTGATCCGTTCTTCCTGCAGAGATCATTTCTGGTAATTACCTGTCGGTCGGCATTATCGCAGTTTACTCTGAAGGTAAAACTCATTAGATAGTTCCTTAGTCTGTTCTGTCCTGTTCAAACAGCAAATTTCCTGTAATCAATAGAACTGATTTCAATAAAAGTAAAACCCGAACATACTAGTTCTAAAGCTAATTGGCTATAATTCATGCTAAATGAACTGACAGAATGACAACAAACAGAAATAAATATAAAATAGAGCTGAGAGAAGTGATTACAGCGGTTCAAGCTCTTTAAGGAATTTAAGCACATATGAAAAAAAAAATGTAGCAAGCCTATTTTTTTTGCAAATACAGGTACCATAGAAATATTATGTTTTGTAGGGTTTATGACTGTTATAGCGCCAGCTGTGGTCCGATCACTTTAAAACTTTGCATGCTTGTTTAGAACCACCTGTTGCTCACCAGGTTTCGTGAAGTTTTGAGCTTTCCTTTAGGCTTTATAGGATTTGGACCCCTTTTTCTAAAAAAACCCCCTGTTGTAGCTTCCTAAAGGATACATGGTAACACTTTACAATAAGGTTCATTAGTTAACATTAGTTAAAAACATTAGTTAACATGAATTAATAATGAACTGCACTTATACAGCATTTATTAATCTTTGTTAATGTTAATTTCAACATTTACTAATACATTATTAAAATCTTGTTAACATTAGTTAATGCAGTGTGAACTAACATGAACAAACAATGAACAACTGTATTTTTGTTAACTAACGTTAATGAAGATTAGTAAATACAGTAACAAATATATTGCTCATGGTTAGTTCATGTTAGTTAGTACATTAACTATTGTTTAATTAATGAACCTTATTATTTCAGCTTTTTTGATAATTAAAGACCTACAAAGTCCAGAGAATCAAATTGCAGTGTTTTTTTCCAGATTAAGCGAAAAACCTAGGACTAGTTTGCAAATGTAGGTTTTTTACATCTTAATCATTTAACAAACAATTTGATTGACAGCAGTGGTTCTAATGGCAGTAGGCAGAGGCAGTTTTTGTAGGCAGTGGTTCTAGTTATCTGGAATGAGCAGTTCTGTCATATGATATCAATATTGTGTGTATGTGCGAAAAACTGTGCAATACACAATCTTTTACACCCTTGTAAAACGTGATATTACCCCCCCCAGTAGCTGATTTCTCACAGACCTTTGGGGCATTGAGTCAAACGGGCCCACCGAGTTTCGTTCCAATTGGTCTAATAGGTGATCAAACTTCATCAGTTAATGGCGGCCATGTTTTTTTGAGATATGCAAATGTATTTATAGACACTTGTGGCACTTTGGACCAAGACCGTGCACATCGATTTTCAAGTTGACAGGACAAATGGTTGCATTTTTATGTTTTCTCTTATAATGCCATCAAGTGCCAAGCTCCTGAGTTTGGTGAAGATATCTCATTCCGTTCAGTTATAGGCATTTTACTAAAAATGGACCTGCCCCTTTTGAATGTTTTGGCATCCCTTTGCAAAGGTGAGTCGAAAGTTAGACTTTTCTTGATAATTATTGATATTTACTGTCCAGAGAATCTTTCTTCTTTGCACTGGTTTGGTTCCGATCGGTTCGCAAAAGTAGGTTTTGCAAAAAAATCCAAAATAACCGAAAATTTAGAAAACTGACGATTTAGCAGTTATGAACGTTTTTGTACTTTTGATCACTGTAGTGCCCCTGTCTGGCTGATTGGAGTGAGCCTAGGTGATGTTGTCAGCTGTCAGTTGTCAGTTTCAAGTCTCTACGACTTACGGTTTGGTCTGCATGATCAGTTTTATGTGGAGATTGCTGATCCGTGACCATTCTAACAATTACAATAGGGTTTCAGCGCTATGCGCGTGAATGCCTAAAAAGAACTTTAACAAGGATTACTAAGGTACAGTAATATTACTGGCTCCTTATGCATTTCTTAAGGGCTGTTCACACTGATTCTTTGTGTATAAAATGCACTACATGGGGGGCAGCCATGGCCTAATGGTGAGAGAGTTGGGCTTGTAACCCAAAGGTTGCCGGTGCGATTCCCACAGCGGCAGGAATTGAAGGTGGGGATTGTGAATAAACAGCGCTCTTTCCACCTTCAATACCATGACTGAAGTGCCCTTGAGCAAGGCACTGAACCCCCAGTTGCTTCCCGGACGCTGGAGCAATGGCTGCCCACTGCTCCGGTGTGTGTTCACAGTGTGTGTGTGTGTGTGCGTTTGCTCACTTCTCACTGCTGTGTGTGTGCACTTGGATGGGTTAAATGCAGAAGGCCAATTACAAGTATGGGTCACCTTGACAATACGTCACGACTTTCACTTACATTATCAACCTGATCTCATGACAAAAACGTACTTGTGGGAACTTTATCGCAAGACATGAAATCCGTAGCACCATGTACGTTTCGTGACATATTCGATGTGAAATGTCCACTGAATGGTGCTAAAAGAGTGTTTGTTTTTCCCCCGGAACAGATGAACGTATGTTTTATGCAATGTTGGTTTTGTATGTGTCACTGCAGTTCTGACTTGAAATGTCTGTAGAGTGGCGCTATAACTTTAAAGCTTTGTGACGTTTTAAAATAACGTACCATCTGCACTACACTTAAACCTACCCGATAGTATGAACAAAAACACAATCACAAGCATGCCTTTTTAGCTTGATTTTCAATCTCAGCTTATTCATCGTGAGTCATGTTTTTCCACGGGATTCATACCCAAGAATTCCGCATCCTAAGTCCAATTTTGTGCCGGATAAACTACAGAGCAAGCTTGTTATATCTAGAAAGTAAAACATATGGAGATGTAATTACAATATGTTTCTATTCACTTGCATAAAGTTGGACATGGCCACAGCTTTTGCTCAATGGTTACTGTTAGTTTATTTAAATAAAAATATAATATAAAAATATACACATTTGCTTACATTTATTACCACTACATTAGCTTTTTGGATGTGTGAACAATATAATACATGTGTATTTCTCGTTTTTCTAGGGATCTGGGTTCATCGTACTACACAAATTCACAGGGTTTATCCAAGTACTGATTGGCTGGCGCATTTAGTGACAAATGCCTCCAGGCTTAGATAAACAGATAACGTTTAAACGATAAGGTGACAAGCAGTGTGGGAAGGAAAATCAAACTCACCTCTAACAAGACCACTTGTGGCAACCGCTGCTCAATATCAGAGTCAATTCTCATTTTAAAAGCTTGTCAACCCTGATAAAGTACTAAAACCACCAAGGCAATGACCTGTTGTCACTCTTTAAGCACAACAACTATCCATCCCCATATCAATTATAACGGGGCTCCCATTTGACCTGTCTGGAGGTCTTTTAGTTTTAAAGAAAGTTTCCACGTTTAAAACAAATTAAGATTTATCGGCATTCTGTCAGTTACCACAGTCGCAGTGTTCCTTAGTATAAAAACTAAAAGTGTGTGGCAGTGTTTTACTAGTGAATACATGTTGAAGATTTGTTGAATAAAGTCATTATTCAAATATTCCCATAGCTTCATAACATTACGTTGAATTACTGATATATTATTCACTATTTTAACAATGTCCTTACTACCTTTCTGGACCTTAAATGTGGTGGTTGTGTTGCTGTATGCAGGGTCAGAAAGCTCTCAGATTTCTTAAAAAATATCTTAGTTTGTGTTCTGATTATGAATAAAGGTCTTACGGATTTGGAACGACATGAGGGTGAGTAATTAATGACAGAATATTCATTTTTGGGTAAACTATCTCTTTAATCATAATTAAAGGTTATTAAGACTTCTAGAGTTTATTCCATAAAATCTATGGAAAAACATTGTGGCTTCTTTAGCAAATGACAGCAACTAGGCAGCAAGCTTGGAAAAAATAAAGCCAAAAATTGTCTTTCGCTTTACTACTGTGATTTTTGCTGATATGTCCTTGACGGCCCTATTAAAGACACTCCCCCAGTGCAAAAATGAGCTCCACGCTCGATAAAAACACAACCATGCACTAACAGAATGCATTCACTGCAAAACGAAAAAAAAACCAGTCTACCCTGAAATGAGATCAATGGGTTTTACAACCCCACTTGATGGCAAAAGCATCAGTTCTTCTGGTAACGTGCCAGCAACACAGACTTTACCATTCATCCAAAGGTCACTAAGAAAGATCATCTGCCCTCAACATGGATGAGTACATTTGAACAACACAAGGAAAAATGTGGAAAAGGTCTTTAGAAATGTGAAATTATACTTCATATGTTTTTGATAGATGAATTGTTCCAGTAAAATTTTTTAACCCAATACAATTTATCATGCAACAGTAAGTTCCAGTCTGCTAACTTAACTGGACAATTTTTGATTAACTTCTTATTTATAAAGCAATTTAAAAGAAATAGCACACCTGTAATCGTGCTGTTGTGTGGATATTCAGAAGAACAGCACATAATTTGCTCTTTGATGATTAAATGTGAAACAGAAGCATCTGTGGTCAAAAATGTAGCTTACCTGACTGTGAAATCGTATGAGCAGGATGCTAGGACGGTCTTATAAAATGGGCAGAACTAGAAATGACAAACAAATAAAAGAGGGATTAATATACAGTGGCTGCTTGAAAAAAAAAAATCAATTGATGCACATGCTGACATCTTTATCAATAAACACTGCTTTAAATGAGACCTTGCATATAGGCTATATGTGACCCTGGACCACAAAACCAGTCATAAGGTTCAATGTTTTTAAATTTGAGATTTAAATGCTCAAATTTAATGCTAAATGCTAAATAAATAAGCTTTTCATTGATGTATAGTTTGTATGTATAGGATATGACAATATTTGGCTGAGATACAGCTATTTGAAAATCTGAAATCTGAGGGTGCAAAAAAAATCTAAATATTGAGAAAATTGCCTTTAAAGTTGTCCAACTGAAGTTCTTAGCAATGCATATTACTAATCAAAAATTACATTTTGATATATTTACAGTAGGAAATGGCATAAAAGAAAAATCAATAATTTTAACCCATACAATGTATTTTTTGGCTATTGCTACAAATATACCTATGCTACTTAAGATGGGTTTTGTGGTTCAGGGTCATAAATTTACACTGCAGATTACAGTATAAACAGCAACCAGTTTGAAAGTGTCTATATTTTCATTTATTTCCTGACTCTACAGAAAGAGTTTTTGTAGAACAGTAAATGAGAAAGACAATGAATGAACCTCTTCATCATTGATACAGTATAAGTTGACATAATAATCATATAACATAAATAAACAGTGTTCATTTCAAAGCTATCTGACATGATTACATTCAGGAACACACAATCTCATGCTTCACAGCCCTCCTGTATTCCCAGTGCAATAAACTGTTCATAGCTTCTTATTTCACACATTCTGTTTTTTCAACATTATCTGAAAGCTGAGAGCAAAACCATTAACTTAAAACATCTTGTGATTTCACCCTGACCTAGCTGGATTGGGTTTTATTCCCATATCTCCGTTTGGAGATACAAGGTTTCTCATGTAGCATAAAATCAGAGTATTATGTTTTGGACACAGGTTTGACGGTGGACTGGTCAAGTGCACTGATCTCTGTAATCTACATAATTGCTAAGTGTTTGGACATTCAAGCGCTAACATTTTCTCCAACTCAATTTAACAGATCACTAAAGATAATCTGTTTATATACGAAAATCCATAGCTGTCACATACAGTACAGAAGCACGCTGTGAGTTTCACACAGAAGGACGGTTCTGCATGCTTCATTAATGTTCAACAGACTTGTTAAGTTAATTTAAGTCAAAGCAATGAACAAACTAATGTGACATTGAATGGCAGCTGTAGAGTATTAACCCTTCATCCAACTCAATATTTCAAACTGTTGCATGATTTCACAATATGGCCCCTTTTACACATTGTTTGCCTGACATTTGAAACTTCATTAAGACTTTTAAACTAAATAACAAATATTAGTAGGCCATCCAACCACAATACCTTCACTCTGCGAATGGCATAGGAATGGCCCATTATTTGAGCGACAGGATGTCGGACATTTCGTAAATCCCACACTCGGAGACTGCAGTCCACGGCTCCAGTGACCAGAACATTCTGAGAACATAAGGAATAACAGTTAAATGTTTTGTCCACTGTTTATTTCAGAAGATGTTACTTAATTAAAATATATTTTACACTGATATTATTTTTTTTAAATAATATATGTAATAGTATGCTAGATTGTTGGTCACATGACTCTTGATGACATGGAACTTTGTTACAAGATGTTTAAAAGATGTTTACATATAGTCTACAAAAGAATATAATAGTTGAATTTATAAAAATGACCCTGTTCAAAAGTTTACATATGCTTAATTCTTAATACTGTGTTGCTACCTGAATGGTCCACAGCTGTGCTTTTTTTGTTTAGTGATAGTTGTTCATGAGTCCTTTGTTTATCCTGAACAGTTAAACTACCCGCTGTTCTTCAGAAAAATCCTTCCGGTCCCACAAATAGTTTTAACCCTTTCCAACAACAACTCTATTATTTTTGAGACCCATCTTTTCACACCGAGGACTCATATGCAACTATTACAAAAGGTTCAAATTCTCACTGATGACCTAGAAGGAAAAATTATGCACTAAGAGACAGGGGGTGAAAACTTTTGAACAGAATGAAGATGTGTATATATTTCTTATATTTCCTAAATATCATATTTTTTTTCATTTAGTACTGCCCTTCAGAAGCTACAAAAGAAGCTTACATGTTTCTCAGACGACAAAAAAAGTTAAATTTACCCTGATCTCTTAAAGGAACACTCCACTTTTTTTGAATTAGGCTCATTCTCCAACTCCCCCCGAGTTTTTACCGTTTTGAAATCCATTCAGCCGTTCTCCTGTTCTGGCGATATCACTTTTAGCATAGCTTAGCATAGATCATTGAATCCTATTAGACCAATAGCATCGCGTTCAAAAATGATCAACGAGTTTCCATATTTGTCCTATTTAAAACTTGACTCTTCTGTAGTTATATCATGTAGACCGGTGGAAAATGCAAAGCTTCAATTTTCTAGGTTGATAAGATTAGGAACTACACTTCCATTCCGGCGTAATAGTCAAGGAAGTTTGCTGCCGTAATATGGCCGAAGCAGGCGGAGTATTATCAGAAATGAGTTCCCAGCTAGTTTAGCATTTGCACATGTGCTGTGTGGTATTACTGCTCGGGTGAAGACTGACATGCCAAATTGTAGAATAAAGTCGTTCGCACAAAAAGTATTCTCATAGCTTCATAAAGTTGCGGTTGAACCACTAATGTCACATGGACTATTTTAACAATGTCTGTACTACCTTTCTGGGCCTTGAACATGTCAGTTGCGTTGCTGTATATGCAGGGTCAAAGGGTCAGAAAGCTCTCTGATTTCATCAAAAATATCTTAATTTGTCTTCGGAAGATGAACAAAGGTCTTACAGGTTTGGAAAAACATGCAGGTGAGTAATTAATGACAGAATGACAAAATACCTGGTCATATTTGCACCAATCAAAGCTGAGGATTTCAGCCTTGTGCGCTGGGACGGCCAGCCGGCACGATCCCGCCTTGACATCCCACACTCGCAGTGTCCCATCCCCTATAACAAAAGAGATAAGCTTCAAATCTCAAATGTCAGACTTTTAAATCTTCTAAAAAGCCAAAAAATTTCTCTTATAATTTCCGGGTCTGCACTCTCTGCAGAATCCTCTCATCCATAACAGTCATTTCAAGGGCCACTTGCACTCAGCATGAATGGACCCAGGGCTGTCGCTAGCCAGTCCTCTGCGCTGCACAGGCCACAGATTTCTACAGGGAATTTCTCTTGTCGTATCTCTTTTATACCTTCCATCTGACCTTCTTCTTGAAGCACAGCATTTCTACTCTGGAGTAAGCAGTAAATGGCCCAAACATTCACTTTTTAGTCAGAAGGTGCAACGTTAGCAGTATCCACAAACAGCAAATGACTCAGTCTTGGGGATTTTCTGTATGGTGCATAAGAATTAAGCACATAAATTTAGCACTAACAGCCTAGTTGAAAACTCTCATATGTTCCATATAAACTGCACATTCTTCTTTGAATAACCTAAAAATAAGATTGTAAAAAAAAAAAAGAAAAGAAAATTCTGTCATTATTTACTCACCCTCATGATGTTTCAAACCTGTGTGCATTTCTTTCTTCTGCTGAGCACTAAAAATATATATTTTGTAGAATATTGAGAACCAAACATTTTTTGTTCCCATTGATTTCTATTGTATTTTTGGTCCATACAATTCAAGTCAATTGGAACCAAAAATGTTTAATTACCAACATTCTTCTAAATATCTTCTTTTGTGTTCCACAGAAGAAAGATTTAGAACGACATGTGGATGAATAATTCATTTTTATCCCTTCAAAAGTGTGCTAAGTCAAGCATCATTATTACTATTGCGAACAGTAGTAATAGTAGTAGCCCCCCAAAGATGTTATGCATCTTATCTTGTACTAATTGTGGCATGGACATAAATGACACCTACAATAATAACAGACTAGCTATTTCCTGTGCATACAGACTAGTTCTGGAGTAAATATGCGGGTAAGATTTTAAAAAAAGTACAAATAAGATTAATTCAGAACATGAATCTCTGTTTCTCAATCCTAAAAACGGCATCAAAGTATGTGGCATTTATTGACGATCCAATAGATCGTTGTTTAAATGAATAGCCCTACTTTAGTTAATTACATCTCAGGAGGCTTGTGGCAATAACTATTGTAACCCTTATTGATTTGGTGATCTGCAACTGATGGAATAAATAAAAGCCACTCTGAAATGCGACCCGCAGAGAGTGACAATAAATTAAGCCTATCACATAAACACTTTCAAGTACTCTAGGAAGATTTAAAACAGTGTTTTTGTATCACAATATACTGCTGCATGGTTCCATTTTCTGCTAATATTGCAGCAGCAGAAAAAAGGGAGTGCATCTCAAATATGGGCCCTAAAAACAAATTTAAGCTTCTTATTGTAATAAAATGATATGCCTCCATCATTTTATGTATCGATTTGATTATTTTACCCTTGTCACAGATGCAGACTAAAATATGAAAATCCACCATAAAAATACATAAAAGTACATTTTTAAATTATCATAATCCTAATAAAGTAAACCTTGTCGCCATTTATTGTGTGAACATAATTTATACAAATCCAAAGCCACACCACTCCATCTGTTGAGAATTTGTCAGAAATCATTGCACAAAGGGACTTAATGCGTAGGAGGCAGCTTGTAGATTTAAGAAAAAATTGTTTGACAGTTTTGAGGAAGATTATTTATGTCAATACTTCAATGAGCTGAAGTTTAATAATTACTTTGATATGTGGCCCGCTCTAGGCACTTCTATTTTAATTATTGCGGAACAGATCTCTTACAGAGATTGTTGGCATGTAAGCGTCTTGCATTAAAGATTTCCTGGCATCCCGGCCAGAGAAGCAAGGGCTCCTGCTATCACTGCATAGAGCATTGAGCGAGGAGGAGGTAAAATCTCTGATACGGGAGGTGCTGAAATTGTCTCTTCAAAGCACAGAGGACTCGTTGACTACATTATCAGATAAAAAAAATAGAACATCTAAGTGAGATTATTTATATATATATATAGTGCCTTGCGAAAGTATTCATCCCCCTTGATTTTTTTTCATGTTGTGCTGCCTGTTTTAAATTAGTTTTTTTTTCCCACAATCAATCTACACTCCATGCACCATAATGACAAAGGAAAAACAGAATTCTATTATTCTTTCCCTTAAAGGGATAGTTCGACCATTTAAGACATGAAGTTGTATGCAATCCTTATCAGCACTATAGTGTATACACACTGACCCACACTGTGTTCTGGCCGCTGGAAGTTTTTCAAGAAAGTAGTCACGGTTAGTTTCCGGGGCCTCAAAACTGTGCGTTTTTATGTAAAAAAAAAATATACGCGTTTCAAAGCTTGATTAATTTACATCACAAAAAACACTCCTGACAAAAATCATACCTCAGTTTTAATCGGCACTATTTTCTTTCCGTTTCTATCAATCCGCGCTGCTGTCAGTTCGCACGTTCCGATCAGCTGTTCCATAGTGTTTACACACTCGAATGACGTAAAAAGTAGAAAATGAACAATGGTGCGAACTTGTAAATTCCCAGGTTGTGACCACAAGAATGTTCCGGGATCGCCGTTCAGATTCCATCGTTTTCCTGTTTCTGATATAGTTATGAGACAGCTTTGGCTGGTTGCCATCGGCTAAAATATCCAGTATCAAGGATTTTCGTGTGTGCAGTGCTCACTTCAGCGAAGACGATTACATCCCCAACCAAGGAGGGAAAATCTAAAAACGGATTTTAAAGAGTTCTGCTGTACCAGTACCACGGGTAAGCTCTATTTACTAACTTTATGTCGCATACGACAGGTTTATTTTGAAGCTAACGTCAGTTTTTAGGCTACACTGAGAATATTCTAACCGGGGCAATGATAGCATCAACAATAATCGACTGTCTATGTGGTGAGAAAATCGGCAAATGTCATTACTAAAGAATTTAATTGAATCTATATAACACAACAAAATATGATGCTTTGCTATATTTGTTATTGTCTGTAACTATGCGGAACGTGTGTAGGTATCATCGTGTTTATAAGTGTGCTTGAAGTCACATACAGGTAGGTCTAAACCAGGTATCTCCAACTCCGGTCATCGTGAGCTACATTCCTGCAGCTCGATGTTTTCCTATGACAGGACACCTTCTGTACAAGCCTGCTAATTACCCGTTGATTTGAGTCAGGTGTGTTGCATCAGAGAAAAACTAAAACCAGCAAGACAGTATCCCTTTGGCGTTGTGATAAAATTACTTTCATCATCGACCGTCTGTTTCGTCTGACATTGTGCTAAAATTGGTTTCATCATCAGAAGTTTCGTAGTCAGACATGTTGTCAGCGAGTCGCGCTATCAACAGCTGATCGGAACGTGCGAACTGACAGCAGCGCGGATTGATGGAAACGGAAAGAAAATAGTGCCGATTAAAACTTAGGTATGATTTTTGTCAGGAGTGTTTTTTGTGATGTAAATTAATCAAGCTTTGAAACGCATATATTTTTTTTACATAAAAACGCACAGTTTTGAGGCCCCGGAAACTAACCGTGACTACTTTCTTGAAAAACTTCCAGCGGCCAGAACTCTGACCAGGGAGGTGAACACAGTGTGGGTCAGTGTGTATACACTATAGTGCTGATAAGGATTGCATACAACTTCATGTCTTAAATGGTCAAACTATCCCTTTAACTCTGTACTTAGCTGAAGAACCTTTACAGCCTCAAGTCTTTTTGGGGGTGACACAACAAAGTTTGCACATCAACATTTTGGCAATTATCTGCCATTCTTCACCTCACCTCTTCACCTCTCAAGCTATGACAGCTTGAATGTGGTCTGGCAGACATTTTCAGGTTTCTCCAGAAATATTTAATTGGGTTTAAGCCCATGCTCTGGCTGGACCACTTACAGACATTCACACTCTTGCTGTGTGTTTAGGGTCATTGCCCTGTTGGAAGGTGAACCTTCTGGCCAGTTTGATGTTCTGAATGATCTGAACTGGGTTTTCATTAAGGCTATCTCAATATTTTGGTGCACTGAGCTTTTGTTCTACTCTGATTAGTCCTTCAGTCCCTGCCACTGAAAAACAACCCCACAGCATGAGGCTGCTACCACCACACTTTACTTTTGGGATGGTACTCTGCAGGTGATGAGCAGTGCCTAGTTTCCTTCAAACATGATGCTTGGAATTGAGGTTCATCAAACAAGAGAATCTTGTTTCTCACAGTCTGAGGGTCTTTTAGATACTTTTTTTGCAAATTCTAAGTTTGTTTTCATGTGCCTTTACTGAGGAGAGGATTGAGTCTTGCCACATCAACATAAAGTCCAGATTGGTGGGGTGTTGCAATGATGTGTTTCCTTCTGTAAGTTTCTCCCATCTGCATATAGAGTGACCATCAGGTTCCTGGTCACCACTCTAGCCAAGGCTTGAAGTGTAGTAACATCAACAAGCAATATGAATGCTCCTGAGATAAATGTCAACTGTCCCAGATAAGTTTATGAATACAGTACTTATGCAATGGAATCGTTTATGTTTTTTATTTTTAATAAATTTGCAAAAATGTAAAATGTTTTTTTGCTTTGCCATTATGGTGCATGGAGTGTAGATTGATGTGGGGAAAAAAAGTTGTTTAAAGCAGTTTAACATACTGTAGCAACATAAAATGTGAAAAAAAAAAATGAATTACTGGATATAGGATATTAAGAGATTAAGAGAGTTGATTCTTTTCAATGTTTCTAACCATAATTATTATATTAAAATTTACATTTCTATACAATGAAATATACCATTATATAACGCAGCATGAACTTGAAAATTCTGTGTATTTTATGTCTCACCGAAGACAAGCTTTGGCGATTTAATTATTTTAAATGATTCATTAGGGTCTAAATGAAATTTCTGCAAAATACTTTGGTTAAAATTTCTCAATTTTACCTTGTCAAATACAGCTGTGCTCACAGTGACCTGTTTTGGTGCATGCCTCTTTAAATCATAATGAACAACTGCTCACCGCACCCCTTTCTTCAGTTTTTTTGGTTTATTCTGTGCCGCATTACCATAAAAAACAAAACTAATCCTCAGTGGCTCTGATGTCGAGAGAAAATAAAGACTCTCATGTTCACTTTTACATTTAACTACAAAACACCTGCATCACTTACAAGAAGTTGTCGCTACAGCTGCTCGAGCACAGAGAAAATGGAGGACTAGCTGAGGGCGGAAATATGCTAATAAATAGACAGTCCTTTAGCAGTTAGGGGCGGGACCGGAGCAGTATTATGTTTTATTGCTCAGAAAATCAAAACAGCTTGATTATTGAGACTGTTTGAGTTATTTGGGGATTTAAAAAAAAAGGACTGAAGTAAACAAACACCTAAAAAATGAATTCTTAATCCGAAGTCCCCTTTAAGTCAAGTCGGCTGATGTCAGTGTCCATGCATAGACTGGTCAGCCTTGAGAAATATTTTTCCACTAAACTGCAGTTTGCTATTTGTATGTGGAAAAGACATGAAAGAGGTCATATATAAACATTAAGCTTGCAGAAAGTCACAACCAAAACCGTGCTTTAAAGCTGTGGAAAATTGGCACATATATGGAAAGCAAAAACCTGATGCTGGCTTTATGCTGTATGCTTCTATAAGAGGTTTCTGTGATGAGAAAAGCCAGCATATCTATAACTTAAACATCTTTGCTGAGGTAGCATTTCATGGAAACCACTTTTCCCATGATCACATTCAGTGTTTGCCACGGTGCTGGGATTTAGTATTGATTTTCAGACACATTTCATTACACACTTGGTGTCAACATTTAATAGCAAAAGAAAAGGGTCTTCCATAAGCAGAGGAGCGTGTTATTCTTACCGCAGCTCCTGAGGAGGGCCGAAATTAATAAAATGGAACATGGATGAGTGTCCTGTACGTGATCTCTCAAGGAACCATAGATGGGCTATGCATATGCATTCAGGGTCTGATGCACTATTAGGAGCGCTTGACTCCTTGTCACTGTTCATGCATAAAATGCATTATAAAGAGATGCAATTCTCCTTCGGTGCTATACTGAAGAAAGAAAGTCATTAGGGTTTCGTTGATATGAGGTTAAATGATGGCACAATTTTTATTTCTGGGTGAACTATTCGTTTAAGCACAGGGAGTTAACATCAGCAGTAAGTGGTTTCTGCAGGTCCAATGTGCTGCTGATAAGATCACAGCAGAGCTGTTTGGAGCTGATGAACTCTGGGCTCTGATGGCAAAGCCTGCCTGGTGTTTAGAGCTATAATGTGGTCACCAAACCCTGCTCGTGAGACCCTTGTGAGTCTTTCTTACACAAGTACAAACACACAGATCACTGTGTAAACTCTGAGTACAACTTAAAAAATACCCAATGTTATACAATCATGATTATGCAGAAATTTCTACTATGAATCTACTTTTGAAAAGTTTCCCAGGGCAAAATCTATCAGTACAAAGGCTACTCAGTCAATTAAAAATTGGATTTAATTACAACAGAAAGCAGATTACGTATTCATATTAATCACAAATAATCACACCTATTAATACTTTTTTGTTGTTGTTGAGAAAAGGGGATTTTATGTGTCAGAGGGCGGGTTAACTGTGTTCATTCTTGTGCTATTTTCTTTATAATTAAATGTACTAAATTAACACATTGAATTAAAATCTCCAATCAAAACTAAAAGAAAAATGTTTAACTACAAGGCATCTGTTTGCTCCAAAGGATGGCAATAGCTCACTGCTGACCTCATGGGGTGAATGATTGTATTGATATGCTAAATGATATGACAACTAGTTCAAATTAAAATGTAATACAATTTCAAATGTCTTTTTTACTAGTTATATTGAGGGGGATGACACTGTAAAATAGCCAAAAATACATTATATGAGTCAAAATGATTGATTTTGTTTAAATGCCAAAAATCATTAGGATATTAAGTAAAGATCATATTCTATGAAGTCATTTTGTAAATTTCCTACCATAAATATTTCAAAACTTAATGTTTGATTAGTAATATGCATTGCTTAGAACTTGGACAACTTTAAAGGCGATTTTCTCAATATTTAGATTGTTTTGCACCCTTAGATTCCAGATGTATCTCTGCCAAATATTATCCTATCTTAACAAACCATACATCAATGGAAAGCTTATTTATTCAGCTTTCAAGATAATGTATAAATCTCAATTTTATAAAATTGACCCTTATGACTGGTTTTGTGATCCAGGCTCACATATACAAATAAACAATTTACTAACAGTTTGTGTTAGGATATAGCCCATTTTTCAACAAGATCATTATAATGAACTAAGCCCAATTTTTGTGTGATTTGAAACAAAATAAATGTTAACTGAAATGCAATAAAATTTAAAATCCCTTCAAAGTGATTTTATGTTAGCTTTTCTTTAGTTTAATTAAATGTACTAAGATAACAAAAACTAAAATAAAATGTATACAACTATCCAGACATAAAAAAATAACACAAATGACCAAATCATACAACAAAAGTACTATAATTAAAATGGAAAATCCAAACAAAAAAAACGTATAAAAATTATAAGAGTACCTTACAATTCCATTTTCCCCTCTTTTCCTCAGAATTACATATTCAGTTTACATTACCAGTCATTACAAGTCAAGATTTTTTATGTTTTTGAAAGAAGTCTCTTCTGCTCAACAAGCCTGCATTTATTTGATCCAAAGTACAGCAAAAAACTATATATTTTATATATATTTTTATTACTTAAAATATATTCAAAAAGAAAACAGTTATTTTAAATAGTAAAAATATTTCAAAATTGTAATTTTTGTTGTACTTTGGGTCAAACAAATGCAGGCTTGGTGAGCAGAAGAGACTTCTTTAAAAACTTTTGACTGCTAGTGTAATTTAAACTGGTACTATCCAAAGCAACTTCAATTCAATTCAAATACTCAAATATTTTATCAGTACACGCGTTTCTTAGGAATCAAACCCTTGTCCTTGTTTGGTTTACCACATGCTATGCATATGCATGTCTGGTCACCCTGAGATCATTTATTATTTGTGATCTACTCTAATATCTGCATCACAACAGAAAGTATCAGAAATAAAGCAGATATTCTCTCAAACTTCATGGGAAAACAGATAAAGCTCATACAGATCATTCTCATACCTGAGGCTGAAGCAAAGCATGCTGGGATATGAGGAGACCAGATGGTGCTGTAGATGACACCCTCATGACCCTGCAGGGAACTCACTAGCTGACATAGCTCTGGATCCCACTGTGTGGAAAACAGGACAAGCATGAAACTCATTTCACTCCAACAGTAACAACATTAACAGTAACAGTATGTATCCAAACAAAACTTGATTATAAGATTAGTTGCATTATATTATTTATATAATATACTAAAACTAAAATAGACCTCTTTTTTTTTTTAAATGTCTGCATATATTCACCTTCTAAAACAAAATCTACTTACCACTTTGGCCGTGTGATCCCATGATCCTGATACCAGCAGGTTCTCCCCCCGTGTCTGACTCCAGTCTACTGAATACACCTATAAGGCCAGAAGATATGAAATGATAAATGCAGGAAGCTTTAACATGTACTGTTTTTGAAGTTGTGCGAGAGTGTGAACTCACCTCTTGTGTGTGCCCTTTCAGCACCTGCAGAAGACCTTGCGGGTTGGCCGTGTCCCAGATCTGCAAAGATCCATCACCTCCTCCCGTCACCAGCACATGTTCATTGTTCTCGCTCCACGTCACATCGAAGAGCCCATCATTCCAGTCAAAACTGCTCATGAGACAAAAAGAAACTCTACTTAATGATCAGTCACATCTCCACTTCTCACTGACTCCCCATACCTGCATCTACGGTGGCCTTAAAAATGTATAATTTCATGACAATTAAGAAAATTTCCCCTATATTCTACATTACATTCCCTATTACTTCTTGCAAAATAAAATAAAAGACAAATACAGTTGAAGTCAAAAGTTTACATACACCTTGCACCAAAATAAAAGGGATGCTACAAAATGCATGTTATTTTTTGTTTTGTACTGACCTGAATATTTCACATAAAAGACGTTTATATATAGTCCATAAGAGAAAATAATAGCTGAATTTATAAAAATTACCCCGTTCAAAAGTTATTGTTACATTTGATTCTTAAAACTGTGTTCTTACCTGAATGATCCACAGCTGTGTTTTTTTGTTTAGTGATAGTTGTTATAAGTCCCTTATTTGTCCTGAACAGTTAAACTACCCGCTGTTCTTCAGAAAAATCCTTTAGGCCTCACAAGTTCTTTGTTTTTCAGGTTTAAATACATTTTTGTGCATTTAAACCTATTTCAACAATGACTGTAAGATTTTGAGATTCATCCTTCCACACTAAGGACAACTGAGGGCCTCATATGGAACTATTACAGAAGGTTCACACGCTTTCATCACTGATCACTGATGCTTCAAAGGGAAAAACAATGCATTAAGAGCCAGGGTTGTAAACTTTTGAACAGAATGAGGATGTTTTGCCTAAATATCACATTTTTCATTTAGTACTGGCCTTCAGGAGCAACAGAAGATAGTTAGATGTTCCCCATAAGACAAAATAAGTTACATTTACCCTGATCTTGGTTTCCTGGTTTTCACCCCCCTGGCTCTTAATGTATAATTTTTCCTTCTGAAGCATAAGTGAGCGTTTAAACATTCTGTAATAGTTCTCAGTTTACAGTCATTGTTGGACAGGTTTCAAATACCCAAAAATGCTGAAAAAACAAAGAATTTGTGGGACCTGAAGGATTTTTCTGAAGAACAGTGGCCAGTTTAACTGTTCAGGACAAACAAGAGACTCATGAACAACTATAACGAACGAAAAAAACAAAAACAAAAAAAAAAACACAGCTGTGGATCATTCAGGTAACAACACATTATTAAGAATCAACTGTATGTAAACTTTTGAACAGGCTAATTTTGATACATTCAATAACTACTAAATATAAAATAACATGCATTTTATATATCATAACGAATACACACACACACACACACACACACACATATATATATATATATATATATATATATATATATTCGTTCATGTCGTCGACCCTGACATATACTGTACTTACTTAGCTACTCTATTTAATTAACTGAAAGAAAATAAATTACCTCCTCACAAGTGACATATCTGCCTCTCTCTGCTCCAGCACAAGAAGTGTCCCACACCCTAAAACACACAAGAGTTTTTATTGGCATTCATGTCCGTTTTATTGATGCATGTCCATGCAATATTCCAAATATTACCTGCTATTCCATAATACTGCGACGACGCACAGGCGATAGTTGAAGGCAGAAAAGGTGAAACCTCCACTGCATATCCATGACGCCCTGGAGATTTAAACGACTTCATACTTTCTAATAACTCGGTCCAGAAATAACGCCTAGGTCATTGCACTACTGACTCATAAGTCCATCAAAATTTATTAACGATAAATAACCGCTAAACATTTGTCGACAGCGGCGAAAGCTTAATACATTTCAACAATCAATACAACGGTACATTAAGAAAGCAACGTGTTTGACACGTAAAAACACATCTAAAGCAAAACATGTGTATACCAGTTGTTTACTTCCGTGTTTTGACAGTGTGAAAAAAAGCAAAGCTATGATTGGTCAGATGAGATGACGTTAATCCTACGTAGTTTTGATATAATATTATGATAAAATATATATCATGTTATATTTTATTTTGTGTTCTGTGTGGTTTTCTAAAATGAAAACTAGAGGATAACATATTCCGAAAATGCCAATTGTGCGTAGTCTGTAAAAAACGAGTGACTGAATGAAAACAAGCTGCAGCTTAAAACGATCTTGCACCAGATGGCAGTATTTCTCTGGTAAAGACCTTTCTGTTGTCATTTCAGACTTCATAACTCACAATTTAAAACGTTTTGACGTTGTACTGCCATCAAGATAAAACATAAAGGGGAAAATATCCTCTTAAATATTTTTTTATGTTAATAATGGTGCGTAATTCCCATACAAAACATAGTGTAGTTGTACCATGGTGGTAAAATGATGGAAATCTATCTGGATTTGCTGTTATCACATTTTTAAAACTGAGGAAGAACAGTTTATAATCCTAAAGTGAAGTGAGTCTAAAGTGATCTTACCATATATTTATTAAAACTAAATTTTTGATTAGTAATATGCATTGCTAAGAACTTTATTTGGTTTATTTATTGATTTTGATGAATAAATCTCAGTTTCAAAAAATTGACTCTTATGGTTTTGTGGTCTAGGGTCACAGATATCTTAAAATTCACATTCATGTGCTCAATACATCGTCTTTAGTATATTAAATATTACAGATACCAAACAGTTAAGAATTCAAAATGACTATGTCTGTGCCCTAGAGCCTAGAATATGATCTATGTGAGCTATGACCATATCTGCTGCTTTTATCTTCCTGTCTGAAGTATGAAACAAATCTTGTAGTAGCTAAACCATTTTCATGTGTGGAAACTAATGAAGCTGACAGGCTTACTGACCACGTTCACACCGCTGACTCTTTGCCTGTGTGATGTTTTGGGGAGATCATGTGCGCCCTTGATATATGACGGCCACTTCAAAGGCAGGGGCCCGGCGTGAGAACCAGCCGCTCTAAAGCAGATAACCGGCGGATTTATGGCCCCGCACTTTTCCCATGATTGCTGGTGGGTAGCAGGCGCTGTTTGCCTTAATCCCCATTCACTTGGAAATGCTGATACTTTTTCTCTTAAGGAATTTAATGGTGTGACAGTGATTTACTAATGTAAATCTGTCTAACAGACCCTGGCATAAAGGGAGTGGATTAGGCCGGCATAAAGACCCATCTTGGGGAGGAGTGACTGGTGTTGTTGTGCTTTCATGTGGCGCACACTACTGCAGTCCGACCGCCGGTTTGTTCACGCCCGCCAGAATAGCTACATAAGTTTTGACTTGAGCTGTCCCTGAGGGACCAAGGGGGACCTTGAGGGACCTTGTCTTTGAATAACAGTAAACATCAAATGAGAACTGCTTAAATGTTATTAAGAAATGGTTGCAATGTAAACAAATTTGGCATTGAGAGATTTTATAAACAAAAGTGAGTAAGTTTAAATTTATAATTTTGACTAATAAAACACCTAAAACATATTTATGTTACCTAAATTTGACGGTGATAACTGAGGTAACTGCAGCGTCAAATCTGGCATTGAGAGATTTTATAGCTGGAGATTGTGTAACGATGTTGAATGGTGGTGTGTGTTTTTATTCAATAAATGTGTTTGTAGCTTGCTTTAAAGTTTGTCGACAGATTTATAATTGTTGAAGTGGCACTCATAATTGCAGTTGTTTGTTTCACTTCATTGGCTTCTTTTGCGTTATTAGAAAAACACATAAAAGAACGCAAATATTTTTTTCCACCATACAATTTCAAGAACTCAAATTATGCTATGGGAAAACAATTACTTTCTCTCATAACATTCCACGATCTGTTGTGGTGAAAGCAAACGGAATGATGGTTTTATGGCATGTCTCAGAATGAACAAAAAAAAAAACACCCAGTTTCTTCAGGGACATCTGTTTTTTTTCTTTTTTGCATAGAAAAAGGTTACATCTTACAGAGCGTGGTAGGGTTATTAAAAAGGTATCAAAGTTACAGTAGTAGAAAATCTCACATATGAGTATTAGTGAATGTTATTTTAAAAAATTCAGTAGGCCTATTGTGTAAAGCGGAGAAGATCCCGTCTTCTCCCAAAAACAGTAGTGATTGAAGTGCATCATACCAACTCGTCTAATTTCAATATAAACTCTAGTTACAATCTTACACATATACAGATTTACAAACTGGATTGTTAAATCATAGATTACAAAACTGATTCACACCTCACTTTAGTGATTATCTGCAAAACCTTTGGTTTGTTTTTGAACAAGCTGTTCCATTTCACTCTAAAGCTACTGTTTGTGTGTGTTTGTGAAATCACATATGCTTTTTCTATGAAGAAATATCTCAAAATGCAGCATTTTAGCAGTGTTTATGCAGGCACTGTCACACAGTACAGCCCTTTACATGAAGTTCAAACAGTAACTGATTTTTTCTTCATCCTTATGGGTTTCCACGCAGCTTGAAGTGTAAAGTCTTTCTTTCCCTTCCAGAAAGTTGGCTTATGTTTGCTGTTGCATATGTGCACAAGTGTAGAGAAAAAACCCCAGGGTGCTGACCAAAGCAGGCACAATAGTTGTTTTCTTTCCTTTATGTACAAAGTATGGAAGACGTCCAGATGCAACAAGAGCAAATCCAACACTTAAAACGCTCCCACTTCAGTCCCCCATGGTCGATATGGTTTGCTGCTGCTTCCGCTGCTTCCACTCTGTTGGGATGTGGTGGATGTGGAAACGGAAGAGCTCACAGAAGAAGAAGCCACCGACGATGCCGTTATGCTGGGGCTGAAGAGCGGGAATCCTCCGGGAAACGTTAGAGGGAAGGTTTGCGCTGCTGCAGCGGCAGCCGCCGCGTGAACGGTTGCCGATATCGAAAGCAGCGAGGTGGACAGCGGCGGTACGCAAGGAGCGACGCTGCCTGTAGAGGGCGCTCTGAGCGCGGAGTCACTGTGGGTGAAGGAGGAGGTCAGCAGGGCTGCACCCCTCTGAGGGACCTCAGACAGCCTGCTAGAGGAACTCTCTGAGGACGGAAGTCCGGTTTGTTGCAGGAACGCCGCCGGGATGGGATGCAAAGCAGCGGCCCAGTGATGTGGGTGGAGGGCCTGCTGGTGATGGGCCATTGATGTGGTCATGGCGGCCGCTTCCCTCTGCGAGGCGCAGCTGCTGAGGTGAGAAACCAAGCGGACGCGGAGGGGGTCGCTTGAGTCCAAACCTTCAACGGAGCTCAAATACCTCGCCACTTCAGTTAGACACTCCCGAAAGCCGATGCTCATGAAGTCCATGGCCAGAGAATGAGCATCAAAATATCCTGAAAGAGTGAGAGAAAACAATTAAAAAGTGAGAACTGGTCCACCAACTGAGCCTGGTTTCTCCCAATTTTTTTCCATTTCCATCAACTAATGTAGTTTGGGTTTAAAAGGCACTTAAAGGGATAGTTCACTCAGAAATGATAATTCTGTCATTAATTACTCACCCTCATGTTGTTCCAAACCCGTAAGACCTTCGTTCATCTTCGGAACACAAATTAAGATACTTTTGATGAGTTCTGAGAACTATCTGATCCTGCATAGATAGCAACACAACTGAAATGTTGTGGTAGAGCTCAAAAAGTATTCTCGTAGCTTCATAACATTACAGTTGAAGCACTGATGCCACATGGACTATTTTAACAATGTCCTTACTACCTTTCTGATCCTTGAATGTGTCAGTTGTGTTGCTGTCTATGTAGGGTCAGAAAGCTCTCGGATTTCATCAAAATATCTTCATTTGTGCTCCTAAGATGAACGAAGGCCTTACAGGTTTGGAACGGCATGAGGTTGAGTAATTAATGACAGAATTTTCATTTTTGTGTTATCTGTCCCTTTAAGATTCAGTAATACTGCATTACTGATTTGACTGATTTGACATTTGAATCAACATTAAACTGACTTGAGCTGAGTAATAACATTATTGCCTTCTGTAGAGCTGCTTTATAGCTGAATCGATTTTATTCGTAATTCGTAATCGTAATTGACAAATTTTGCAGTGTTGATACTGTTATTGAACTGCATTAAATCAACATTTAAAAGAATGGTTCACTTCCAGAACAAAAATTTACAGATAATGTACTCACCCCCTTTTCATCCAAGATGTTTACATCTTTTTTCAGTCGTAAAGAAATGTTTTTTGAGGAAAACATTTCAAGATTTCTTTCCATATAGTGGACTTCTATCGTGCCCCAGAGTGTTTAAATGTAGCTTCAAAAGGCTCTAAACAAAGAAGGGTCTTATTTAGTGAAACGATTGGTTATTTTCCAAAACTTTTTTTTACAATTCATATACTTTTTAACCTTAAACACTTTTCTTGTCTAGCTCTGTGTGAACTCTATGTTTTTCGACATACCCTAAATGTTATGAACCGGAATATACAGAGTTCATGCTGAGAGCTAGACAAGAAGAGCGTTTAAGGTTAAAAGGTATATAAATTGTCAATTTTTTTTTAGAAATAACCGATCGTTTCGCTAGATAAGACCCTTCTTCCTCTGCTGGGATCATTTAGAGCCCTTTGAAGCTGCATTTAAACTGCATTTTGGAAGTTCAAACTCAGGGGCACCATAGAAGTCCACTATATGGAAAGGAATACTGAAATGTTTCCCTCTAAATAATAACATAATTTCTTTATGACTTAAGAAAGAAAGACATGAATATATTGAGTGAGCACATTATCTGTAAACTTTTGTTCTGGAAGTGAACTACTCTTTTAACCAAACTCATTTCAAGTCGAATCTATCATATACAGTATTTGATCAAGTTTGCATCACTGATTATGTTATGTTCCTACTTATTACCATGAAGCTGCTTTGAAACAATCCAAGCGCTAAATGAATAAAGGTGACTTGACTTGAAGCTTTAATCACATCGAGTCAAATGCAACCCCACTGTGCTCGAGAGGCTAAACCTAAGCAGACTGGGATTGTGACCTGACCTGTTTGTATGTTTGTTTTGTCTCCCCAGTGCTTTGGTTTTAACACTCATTGGAAAGCCCTAACAAACCCCCAACTGTGCAGCCTGTGAATGTGGCCCCACTCCCCTCCCATGGATTTATGAAAGCAAACACAATCCCAGGGTCAAGTGCTTCTTTTGTCCTGCCGGCACTTTCCCACGAGTTCAATCCTACCATTAACATTGATTTCCACTTTAATCTGGTCAAAAGGAAACTCTGTACTCAAATTTCACTAAACGGGAGCCAATAACAAGCACACTACCTTTTCCTCCTGTGGCCTGGAGCATCTTCAAGTGATCCACTGTCATCTGCAATATTTCCGCCTTCTCTAACTTGGCAGATCCCTTGGGAGAAGCAATAGGATATGCCAGGGGTTTTTAATATGATAGCTTTAACAACATCCTCTTCCATTTACTTTAATTTATTATAATAATAATTATTATTATTAGAACTAATAATTTGAGGGCTGAAGCAGAAATATGAACTCACCTGTTTCTCAAAAGCTGTCGGCACCAGACGACGCAACTCTGATAAACTATTATTTATTCTGTCCCTTCGTCTTTTCTCGATGATCTGCAATAAATAAAATAATTAATAGAGTGCAATGAATCAGTGCAACGTATCAGTGTTTTAAATAAATTACTTCAAAACTGTTATCAAATATAAAATAAATAAGAAATTACCCCTCTCCGCTTCTTTCTGGCCATGACTTGTGATGTTGTGGTAGGTGAGCCACATCTTATAAATGAACCGTTGCTTTGGCTTTGGAGGTAAAAGCAGATGAAAACTTATTAGAGAGTTACCAAAAAATGTTTTTTCTAATTCAGTCATATTAAATTATGTTTTTAATATAGTCAACTAACTATGTCCAGTTAATGTAGATGTTACCACATTAAAACATATTTTAGGTTATCTAAAATGCTTGACAGTGATAATTATTAACACTTCATTATAAGTTATTAACAAACAAAATTACTTGATATAATGCTTAAAAGATCAGTAATAGCTGTAGCCTATACTCAAATAGTTAGAAATGTCTGTAACATTTTACTTTAATGTTGATCAACATCTAAGCATTACAGTAAAAGAACGTAACATGCAATTACAAATTGCAAATAAACATTTAACATATTAAATATCAGTCATATCAAATATTAATAAAAGATTAGATTATTAGATCGTTACAAATTGCAAATGAAATTTCGACTCCATCTAATCCATAAAAATTATTGTTGGTACAATCTAATGTAGTCAGTTTGATTTAGTCATATTAAATGATAATATATTATTAAATAGGTTACATTTATTAATGTACATTCATTATACATGAAAAATCTGTTACATTTATCTGATACATGAATCAGTGACAATTCTAACTATCGACCTGTTGAGCATTACATAATAATACATAGTATTAGCCTACCAGAGATTTTATAATTTCTAAAATTAACCATCAAAAACATCAACTGCATTATTATAGCATATTTTATAAATTAAAAGACCTAACATATTTATAAAACGCTTTTAAATAATTAATGAAATTAGTTTGTGCATTTTCATATATTATGTATTTAATATAATGCTCAAAAGGAGCATATACGATCTTAAGATGCCATCTAAAAGTGAATCCTGAGTTACAGAACAACAAACAAGCTGTGGTTCCCAGGCATGCTTACCCAGAGTAGTTATTCTCGCTGCCCACATCAATAGTTTCATCCATGTCGCTGTCGGACGTGCTATCCTCACAAGGCCGCTTCATGATGCAGTGCGCACAGGTACAGTCACCAAAGCCTCTGAGCGTCTTTCCCACGAACCGCTGGAGCCTCAGTCTCACATTCACGCCCACGTCCTGCTTTGGGAACACCCACCGAAAAAAAGAAAACACGCCCCGAGCCACCGAATGGAGGTCTCAAACTTCATTCCCCTGATAATTGACTCTGCCCAGCTTCAGCACTCGCGTTCTGCACCCGAGGGCCCCAGAAGCGTGAGAAACACTTTACACAAGAAAGGCGACGGTGTTTCAGAGCCTGACAGAGCTTGGACAGTGTGCATGATAAGCAGGAAATCTAGGTAAAGGGTTTCTGGCAAGTAGGCTAAGATGAGGATGCAGTGTAGTTTGCCAAAATGTGGTCAGGACATTCAGTGTGCGAATTAATTAATGACTTTATAGAAGAAATCCTGACAGGACTCAGGAGTTTTTTGAAGTTCATATCGCGGATGTCAAATCGGTTTGGCGCTCATTGGCTAACCTTTCAAATATCTAACGATTTATGTTATTATTATTATTATTATTATTTTGTTTAGATCTATATTAACGTGAAAGTAAGAAAAGACTGAGAGATCGAGCTGGTTTTACGTCAGGTGATTTCTGTTCGCCATATTGTAGTAACGCTCATTGCTAACCGAATTTACTTTAATGAATATTGTCTGAAAACGTTTTAAAGCCTATGTATACTTACACGTTAGGTAAAATGGATTTATACATAATCTGAAACTTGAATAAATAAGATTTCCATTAATATATGGTTTGTTAAGATAGGACAATATTTGGCTGAGATACAGCTATTTGAAAATCTGGAATCTGAGGGTGCAAAAAAAATCAAAATATTGAGAAAATCGCCTTTGAAGTTGTCCAAATGAAGTTCTTAGCAATGCATATTACTAATCAAAAATTAAGTTTTGATATATTTACAGTAGGAAATTTACAAAATATCTTTATGGAACATGATCTCTACTTAATATCCTAATGATTTTTGGAATTAAAGAAAAATTGATAATTTTGACCCATATTGCTACAAATATACGCGTGCTACTTACAACTGGTTTTGTGGTCCAAGTTCATAGATGTTGTCTGAAAATGGTTTTAAAGCATATAATTATGTTAAACAACAAACAAACTAAAAACTATTTACCTTAAAAAAGCATGTATTTATTAAGGCAGTACTTTAATGGTGAAACATTGTTTAAAAAGTGTTTTATAATTAATTGGAAAATTATACTTTATGTCATATATACATTGCACATACTAAAACTCTTAAAATATTTAAATAAACACTGATTATATCAAGATTATAGAAGTATTTCAAAGTTGTTAGGGAATATCTGCGTGCACGCAGACGGACACACTTTCACACATGGGCTTCTCATCTATTTGGAGGCTCCAGCTGTAGTGAATTTCCTGGGTTAAACAGTGAAGACGGCACATTGTTTGGGCTCACAAAACCCCCCCTTTGTCATGTGCCTTCCCCCTGGTGGAGCGTAGCACAGTCTCCCAGGCAGACCGCCAGTGTGATGACTCGTTCCCACAGCTCTGAGCCTTGCGCTGAAACCCAATCACCATGTGAGAGACGGCCAGGAACACAGGGAGGGCCGGCAGGGCCGCTGCCACTGGGAGGTTACCGCGAGTCGAGCGTCACCCCCACCGCTGCTGCCGTAGCTCGTAACCCTATTCTTCATATTGTTTGTTTGTTGTATGTATTTAATATAATGCATAACATAGTATAAAACCTTAGAAATATTAAGCTGGCAAAGTGGAAGAGGGCAGATTATGACCTTTCACGTGTTCATTTTTGCACCTTATGTCATTTGAACTTTATTTTTTTTGTTCATTTTATTTATTTTTTTTAATGTAAACTGTTAAATATATTACTGTAACATTCATTTACTTAAAGAATTATTATATATACTCAAAAATAATTTCATTTAAAATTGCATTTAACAATAAAATGGTGCTTTTATGCCATAACTAATAATAATTAATACTTAATTATACTTAAATATATAAAATATATTTGCATTTCACAGTAACATGCTAATTTTGTCATAGCAAGAATTTCTAAGAACCATCAATAAAAATAAAATAAAAAACTATATATACACTATACCAGTCAAAAGTTTTTGAACAGTAAGATTTTGTTTTTTAAAGAATTCTCTTCTGCTCACCAAGTCTGCATTTATTTGATCAAAAATACAGAAAAAGCAGTAATATTGTGAAATATTTTTTTAATTTAAAATAACCGCTTTCTATTTGAATATATTTTAAATATGTATTTTTTTTCCTGTGATCAAAGCATTTCAGCATTACTACTCCAGTCGTCAGTGTCACATGATCCTTCAGAAATCATTTTAAAATGCTGATTTGCTGTGCAAGAAACATTTATTATTATTATTATGAATATTTAAAACTGTTTATTTTTTCAGGATTCTTTGATATTAGAAAGATTCAAAGATCAGCATTTATCTGAAATAAAAAGCTTTTGTAACATTATACACTATACAATTCAAAAGCTTGGAGTCAGTAATTTTCTTATAAAGAAATTATAGAAAAAATACTTTTATTTACCAAGGACTCTTTAAATTGATCAAAAGTGATGATAAAGACATTATAATATTACAAAGGATTTCTATTTCAGATAAATGCTGTTCTTCTGAACTTTTTATTCATGAAAAATTCTAATATATTCTAATCTAACATAATAATGTTTTTGAGCAGCAAATCAGAATATTAAAATGATTTCTGAAGGATCATTTGACAGGAGTAATGATGCTAAAAATTCAGCTTTGAAATCACAGAGTAAATGAGATTTTTAAAATATATTCAAATAGAAAGCAGTTGTTTTAAATAGTACAAATATTTCAAAATATTACTGTTTTTGCTGTACTTTGGATCAAATAAATGTAGGCTTGGTGAGCGGAAAAGACTTCTTTAATAAACATTAAAAATCTTAACTGTTCAAAAACTTTTGACTGGTAGTTTATATGTAATTATAAATATATTTTTAATAGTAGTATAAAGTCATTCTTGTATTCAAGAAAGTTTTTAAATTATAGTTTGAAATTAATGCTGCATTCCATAATACAATATCAAGCCAAGTGGCATTTAAAGAAAGATAGTAGAAAAAAAAATAATAATAAAATGATAAAATAGATATACAGTACTGTTCAGATATTTAGACATTTTCAGGCTTTCAAACCAAGTGTTTAGTTGTGATGAACTACACCTGTGGCTATCCTAGTATGAACTTGAGTGGAACTGACTGACTGCATTTACTTAAAATGAACTTGAGACCGGTTGGCTAAAAGCAAATGTACGGCTTTGATATTTTGCTATCTAAAAACAAAACAAAACTGATGCAATAGAAATTTGTAAATGTGATAACTTTGATTTCCTAATATAGTGACCAATATAAAGACGCAAACCTCTACTGCTGACGGGTTCCTGCATCACCCATTGCCTTTAACACCCTGTACCAGATCCAGTCTTCACCACAGATAGCTCCAATCAAGCTGTCAACAGCCTCTCATAGCCCAGGGCAGGCTGCAGCTCTCCCAGGTGTGACCTAAAGTATATAAGGGCTAATTAAAGCAGTCTGTCCGGCTTCACAGACCCGGACTTTCCCTCGTTTTCCCCTGTTGATGGATATGCCCACTCAAGAATTTTCAAAGTTCTTCTTAGGATAAATAAAGACAGTATAGTGAAAATATTGATGGGAGAGCAAACAAACACAAAGCCCTAAAGGTTTGCATTGCTCTATTTATTGAATATGAAAAATACAATGGAAATTCAAAATAAATGCTGGTTATTGTTCTACACAGATTCAAAAAATACACTACCAGTCAAAAAATGTTATTGTCTCTTCTGCTTACCTAACATGCATTTATTTGATCCAACATACAGCTAAAACAGTAAAAAAAAAAAAAAAAAAAAAAATATATATATATATTTATATATATATATATATATATATATGTGTATATATATATATATATATATATATATATATATGTGTATTTGAATATATTTTAAAATGTAATTTATTCCTGATTTCAAAGCTGATTTTATAGTGTCATTACTCCAGTCACATGATCCTACATAAATCATTCTAATATTCTTATTTGCAGCTCAAAAAATATTTATTGTTATTATTATTATTATTATTATATAATTTCTATAATTTCATTCCCCCTCCAAAAAACAATAAAAAACAATAATAATTATACTGACCCCAAGCTTTTGAATGGTAATGTGTATAATGTTACAAAAGCTTTTAATTTCAGAAAAATGCTGACATTTGGATCTTTCTATTCATCAAAGAATCCTGAAAAAAAAGTTACTCAACTGTTTTAAATATTGATAATAATAATAATAATAATAATAATGATGATTCTTAAACAGCAAAACAGCATATTAGAATCATTTCTGAAGAATCGTGTGACACTGAAGACTGGAGTAATGATGCTGAAAATTTAGCTTTGATCACAGGAATAAATTACATTTTAAAATATATTCAATTAGAAACCTTTTTTTAATGTTTTTGCTGTACTTCAAACAAATGCATTAAAATCTTACTGTCCAAAACGTTTGACTGGTAGTGTATTATTAAAACAAATAACAACATAAAACACAAACAGACAATTGCATGGTATATTAGATATTAATACAGTCAAAGGTTGGGAATAATTAAGATTTTTTTTTATTGTTTTTGAAAGAAGTCTTTTATGCTTTTAAGGCTGCATTTGTTTGATCAAAATACAGTAAAAAAAGTAAATATTGTGAAATATTACATTTTATAATAACTTTTAGCATATTAAAATGATTTCTGAAGTGACAATGAATACTGGAGCAATGGCTCCTGAAAATTCAGCTTTGCATCACAGGAATAAATTACTATAAGAAAATATATTAAAATAAAAATATATATATTTTAATTTATTTTAAAGGTCCCATATTGTACACATTTCTGGAGGTTTATTTTAGTTGTTGATGTCCTTAAGAATATATATTTGCGGTATAAGTGCCAAAATCCATCTCAATATATTTTTACAGCTCCTTTTTTAGGAGCTCTGTCAAAAACAGGTCGATTTTGGCCCATCTAATTAATATTCATGAGCCTCTCTTCTGATTGGCCTGTTGTTTTCTGAGTGACGCACAGCCAGGCCAATCACAGGTAACTACGGTCATGTATCGTTGTAGCCGAACCCAGAGCCATAGAGAGAGCCTAGCCTGCTGATACTCAACAGGATATTTCAGAATGATCATTAATGTTTTTTCTTTTTCAAACACCGAATGCAGTAAGCTACATAACTGTTGCTTTAGTAAAGCCCCTTTCACAATGCGCGCTGATTCTGGAAAATTACGGGAACGAGCGCTGTGTGAACAAAAGCCAGAACCATAAAGGCAGTGTTGTAGTGATGATGCACGTTACCCTGCGACTCTTCACGACAAAAAATACGTGCAAAGTGGAATGAAGCGGCGATCGGGCAGAGCCAGCTCCTCACTATCAGCGCTGAAGCACAGTTCGTTCAGGTTAGTTTCAGTTTAGTGAAATTACAACGTCACATGTCTTTACGGGTTGTGTGTAAAGCACACACAGATTCCGGAAAACAACTGTGAATGAACCAAATCAAACAACTCCGGAACAAATCATGGGACACATTATCCGTGTATTTACCGGATCGCTGAGTGAAAGAGGCTGAAGTTGACGTGCCAGTGGTCTCTTATATTCACGTTGTTCTGAAGCCTGTGCAATGATGTAGTTTCGACATCTATCGACTGAACAGGGTTTTCTTGACTTGTTTTCGTGTTGTTGTTGCTTAGCAATGTTATGGACACGATATTGTCTGGGTTTGACAAAAGGAGGGTGGGACGTGATTGGTGCTCGGGGTGGTGACTGAAGGCGGTGACTGAGTAGATCGGACGTCACATCTGTACGGAAGTCACAGCGGCTTGTGAAAATGAACAGCTACTTTAAGCAGGCTGTGTGCAGTTTACTGTGGATTGACTGTTTTGAAACTCATATGGTAGTTACATAGCCCCTAGACCTCAGTTATCATGAAAAAAGCCAGGAAATTTCGATTTTGACAATATGGGACCTTTAATATATAATGTTAAATGTAAAATATTTCACAACTGTACTGTATTTTTCATCAATTTCTTTCAAAAATCTTTAAAAAAAAAATGTTTTTGACCGGTAGTGTATATTGTGAAATGCAGCTTTCACTCCTATTCTGTTTGTTTTTGCATTTCATCCTTGGCTGATAGAAAACAAGTGCCACTGATATCAGTCTGGGGCAGGACTACAAAACAAAAACCGGAACATGGCCTCCGCCGAGTCTGCCGACGACCAGCGTGGAGCTATGAGCTCGTCAGTGTCACCTCTGAGACTTCTCATAGCATGCGGCGAAAGTGGGTCCAACCCTTAGTGCGAGTGCTTGTGGATGTTTGTGTGTGTTTCTTCTATTTCCAGGCAGGAGGAAGGATTCCTTTCATCCCAAACATGCTTGCTTGGAGAAGGCGGGCGGCCCTGCCCCTGGGCCCGGCGAGAGGGGCCCAGCCCTGATGTGCCATGCTATCAGTGGTTCCCAAGGCTGGCCAGCCTGGGAAAAGCTGGGTGGACCTATTCCAAAATCAGCATTACATGCATTATTGTTCTTACCCTCCCTGAGTCCCAAGTACACAATGAAAACAACAGCAACAGCCACAATCTCAAGCCTTTCTCTGAACACAAGGCTGCCTTTAGTCACTTGCAAACTGCCTTTTTAAAACCAAGTTAACTGCTTCATGGCAACAGACACTGTTGCCTGGGCACCAGCTTCCTCAGCCCGGACTCTTCCTTGAGAGTACGCTGAACTGTTTTAGATTCAGGGCAAAGAAACATTAAGTAAACTGGTTAGGAAAACATTGGCATTTATTGCTCTTTAGGAAACCTGAGAACCAGGATTCACTGCTTTCACCTGTCTAAAGTCTGGACTGAACGTCACAAATGCTAACAACCTTACGCTGGTTTAAACTGGTTTTTAAGCAGTTCTTACACAACATCTACAACAAAAGACATATGGAAGTTACTGAGATCATAATCTAGCTCCATCATCATTTCATGCTATTTCAGTTACTCAGGGGATGTTCTTGTAATTAGTGAATGAAGTCAGAATGAATGAAAAGTGTTTGCTAATCAAAAATAAACCGGTTATCTACTGATAACTTTCATTTTCTTCATGATCAAACACCAACCATGATTTAAGATCATGATAAATTTCCTTTGATGACTTTCTGGATTTGAGCACGGGGAGGTTTCATTTCAGCGCAAAACCTGAAACAATTAACTCCTGAGTAAATAATCTACTTCTTTCTCATTGTTATCCAATCTGTCCGAGACAAACGGGCATCTGTTTATTTTTCCTGTCAGTGGAAGAGCGAACAGCTACAAACGGACGATATCCTAGGATTGTGGACTTTTGACTCCGAAGTCATATTATAGGTGCTTTATTAGTGTTTAAGGTCACAGAGAGACAAGCAAGTGCATCCTATATCAGGAAGCCTTGTGCGTCTCTGGAGTGAAATATTTGGCTTTTAGTCGGAGCGCCGGCCGTGAGTCGGAAATCCTGGGAAGCGAGTTCATGGCAGACAGGCTCCAGGCGTCGTATGGGCCAACGTTGAAGAGAATGGGTCAGAATAATAGGGCCCTTCCTGCCATTCTCAGATTCGGGGCAGTATTTCTGTCACGGCTTTCCATCGAACTGTGTCCGGCATTTGGCTTCAGCAACCGTCAACCCACATGCTATGCTCAGAAATACACTAATCTGCTCTGCGAGTGGCAATTGGCTCGACACAAAGTGCCTGTCAGAATTATGTCAGATCATTTTGCATGGTTATCAAGGGAGCGTACATTCATGTAAACATGTTTATCAGTCATTTTAAACTGTGCTGTGGTGTATGGTTAGGGTTTGAAATACAAAAATGGCATATATGGGTCAAGAACACACACAGACAGGTGCCCCTTCTCTACTTCCTGTCTTATGACCTGAGCTTCCTGTCAGGATACATGAGTTTGAGGAAGCCGTGGGTTTCCCTCCTGCATTCAGCTCTCATTGTTCAAACCTCGTTACACAATTGTTAAGCATACCTTTTATTCACTGTGGCACCTACGTTATTTACACAATAGCTTTCTTTCCACTATCGGAACTCGTGGATTTTCATGCAATGTCAGCTCTTCGGACAAAGTTCTAGAGCTAAATAGTAAAACAAATGAACACTTTGCGTGTTTTTAGTTTTCGTACCTTCTAAGCATTTGGTCCAAATGCTCAAACATGTAAAGTCAGCACTGAGATGGTTTTGTTTGAATCCAACCTACGGAAAAAGAACAATTTTCAGTTTAGTTCAGTTCAACGCATTTATTATTGATAATGTTCATTTGTCAATATGTATTTTGGCAAAATTTTTATTCATTCAAATCTGGATTTGGAAAATTCTGAATTGAAAATCACCCCATCTATCCATCTACAGTTAAGGTCAAATGTTTACATCCCCCTTTCAGAATCTGCAAAATGTGAATTATTTTACTAAAACAAGAGGGATCACACAAAATGCATGTTATTGTTTATTTAGTACTGACCTGAATGAAATATTCACATATTCACATATTCACATAAATGATATGTTTACATATAGACCACAAGAGAAAATAATGGTTGAATTTATAAAAATGACCCCGTTCAAAAGTTTACATCCCCTTGATTCTTTAAAATGTGTTGTTATCTGAATGATCCACAGTGTTTTTTTGTTTAGTGATAGTAGTTTTTGAGTCTCTTGTTTGTCCTGAACAGTTAAGCTGCCTGCTGTTCTTCAGAAAAATCCATCAGGTCCCACAAATTCTTTGGTTTTCCAGCATTTTTGTGTATTTGAACTCTTTCCAACAATGACTGTGTGATTTTGAGATCCATCTTTTGACACTGAGGACAACTCATATGCCACTATTACAGGTTCAAACACTCACTGATGCTCCAGAACAAAACATCATGCATTAATTGCCGGGATTTGGAATTTTTTTTAAATTTGAAGATCAGGGTAAATTAAACTTATTTTGTCTTCTGGGAAACATGTAACTATTTTCTGTTGCCTCTGAAGGGCAGTACTAAATGAAAAAATATGACATTTAGGAAATATAAATATTTTTTACACATCTCCATTCTATTCAAAAGTCCCCCCCACCCCCAGCTTAAAATCTCAAAATCTCAAAATCTCAAAATCATACAGTCATTGTTGAAATACACAAAAATGCTGGAAAACCAAAGAATTTGTGGGACCTGAAGGATTTTTCTGAAGAACAGCAGGTAGTTTAACTGTTCAGGACAAACAAGGGACTCATGAACAACTATCACTAAACAAAAACACAGAGCTGTGGATCATTCAGGTAACAACAAAGTATTAAGAATCAAGGTGATGTAAACTTTTGCAATTAAATACCAAATTTCTGTATTTGAATTTAAATGGCATTCTAAATTAAATTCTGAACATAATACAACCCAGATTAAATATTCATATGCAATAAAACACATTACCATTTCTCTCATTGCAGTAATTATCTAAAAAAAGTCAACATATTCCTGTCATTAAAGTAATTTGAGAGAAGAAGACACTTAAATAATGCATTGATGTTGCTGTTTAACACTACAAATTGTAACTCTTTAATCTAATTGCATAAGCAGTCTGGCTCTACTCCCATTTCAGTGGCTTCTGGCTCATTCTGCTTGCAGGGAAGCAGCTGCCCTGGACGCCCCCAGTCTGAGCAGACTCCAAAGGAAAATGTGTTAAAGTAATTAACAGACAAGAAAGAGGAAGTCATCAGATGCACATTAAGTGACCTGACCACTGTGAAATCACTACTCTAGACGGCAGGAAATAACCACAGTCCGAGAAAAAGATATGCTTTCACACGTGGCACCAGTCAGTGAAGGCCAACAAGATAATCTTCTCTTCAACACCAAAAACAAACAGAAGAAAGGAAGGGTGTCCTCTTGGGACACCTGTGCTAATCATTACTGGTTTGTCAGTTATATGTATACATTTATTATTAAATAATATGTACACTACCAGTCAAAGGTTTCTGAACAGTACAATTTTTAATGTTTTTAAGGAAGATTTCTGAAGGATCATCTGACAGGAGTAATGATGCTGAAAACTCAGCTTTGAAATCACAGGAATAAATTACATTTTAAAATATATTCAAATAGAAAGCAGTTATTTTAAATAGTAAAAATATTTCAAAATTGTACTGTTTTTGCTTTATTTGGATTAAATAAATGCAGGCTTGGGGAAAAAAAAATGTAAAAGCTTACTGTTCAAAAACTTTTGACTGGTATTGTACATAATATATATTTTACCAAAATAGATATATGATCCTCCTGAATCACATATTAGCATTGTTAACATCTTTGTTTTTCAAAACTGTACTGTGGAAAACACCTAAAAAAATTAATAACACTGTGAACACAATCTTGCCTCCAGGCAGTAGCCACAGACATTAACCGATCTTCCCTTGACTTTTAAGACGGGGCTTTCTCCTCATGCTTGGTTCGGGTATCACCGGCCCTGAGGAAGCACAAGGTTAGAGAGAGATCCAGGAAAGCGTTTTCTGCTAATCTCTACCAGGGTAAGACCCCACAGAGCCACAACATTGATATGGTGTGTCACTGCCTGGTGATAAACAATGCTGCATATTGTTGTTTTGGGCTGCACCCTCTGGTTCTTTATCAGCAAGCATCCTTCCACTCCCCGTGATTGTGAAATGGCAATGGGTGTGCTACAGAATGATAGACTTATATAAGTGGCAAAGAAGTTAATCATGGTTAAGAGGAATTTAATACACTTTGAGCGTGTCTCAGATTTCGGTAACAGGAAAATCTGGGAACCTTAGCTCAGATATGGTTTGACTATCTGAATAGTATAGTATACTCTACAGTGTAAACACTTCTTTAGATTGATAGACATAAAGTGACCAATCACAGTTTGTTTTGATGTGACGTTTAGGGTGGGTTTATTTATTCTGACTTTTTTTTCTCAGAATTGTGATATAAACTCACCACTGCGAGTTATAAACTCAGAATTGCGAGATATAAACATACAAATCTGAGAAATAAAGTCTAATGACTTAAAAATAAATGACTTTTTTTTTCAGAATTGAGATATAAACGGACAATTGCACATTTTAAAGTCAGAATTGCATGAAATAAACTCACAACTGCAAGAAATAAGTGTCAATCGAGGGTTTGTATCCGCAATTTAGACTTTCTCGCAATTCTGACTTCTTTCTTAGAATTGAGTGATATAAACTCAACTGCAAGAAATAAAGTCAAAATTGCGAGATTGCAAGTCACAATTCTGACTTTTTTCTTTTTTCTGAATTGCACATTTTAAAGTCAGAATTACGTGATATAAACTCTGCGAGAAATAAAAGTCAGAATTGCATGATATAAACTCACAACTGCTTTTTTAAGTCAGAATTGCGAGATATAGTCACAATTCTGACTTTTTTCTCATAAATCAGAATTTCGAGATTTAGACTTTTTCTTACAAGTCTGTTTTTTTTCAGAATTACATGATATAAACTCACAATTGTACGTTATATTGTGAGAAATAGTCAGAATTCTGACTTTTTTCTCAGAATTGAAATATATAAACTCACATTTGCAAGTTATAAAGTCAGAATTGCATGATACAAACTCAGCAATTTTTACTTTTTTTCAGAATTGTGATATAAACTCAATTACGAGTTGAATTGTGAGATATAAATATGCAATTCTGAGAAAATGAGGTCAGAATTGCGTGATACGAGAAATTACGAGAAATAAAGAATTGCGAGTTTGTATCTCGCCATTTTGACAGTTTTCCTTGCAATTCTGACTTTATTTTCTCAAAATTTAGAGATAAAAACTTGCAATTGCGAGTCAAAAAGTTAAATTTTGAGGGGAAAAATGATTCACAATTGCGTGTTGTAAAGTCAGAATTGCAAGATATAAACTCGCAATTCTGAGAAAAAAGACACAATTGCGAGATATAATTCAAAATTCTGAGAAAAAAGTCTTTATTTTCAAGACTTTATTCTCAGAATTGAGTTTGTCTCGGAATTGCAAGTTTATATCTCACAATTCTGAGACAAAAAGTCAAAATTATGAGATGTAAACTCGCAATTATGAGAAAAAAAGTCAAAATTGTGAGTTTATATATTGAAATTCTAAATTTATTTCTCAGAACTGAGTTTGTCTTTGAATTGCAAGTTTATATCGTGCAACTCTGAGAAAAAATGTCAGAATTGCAAGTTTATATCTCAATTCTGACTTTATAACTCGCAATTGTGAATTTATATCTCACAATTCTGAGACAAAAAGTCAAAATTATGAGATGTAAACTTGCAATTGTGAGAAAAAAAAGTCAAAATTGTGAGATAAAAAGTCGCAAATACCTTTTTTTTTTATTCAGTGGCGAAAATGGGCTTCCATTGAAAGCTCTCTGATTTAATCAAAAATACCTTAATTTGTCTTCCAATGATAAACGAAGGTCTTACTGTTTTATAACAACATGATGGCGAGTAATTAATGACAGAATTTTTATTTTTGGGTGAACTTTCCCTTTAAGGACAAGAGCTTTAATTTGTGCTTGATTTAAAAAAAAAAATCTATAAGCAAAATCAAAATATTAATTATTTCTAATGACTGGTAAGGCAGAGATGAAAGACAAGGGGACTAAAACCTTGTCTACGGTGGGAACGAGTTTCAAGTACAAGATTCCAGAATTTCAGACTAATTTTGAACAAGCCTAAATCTGTGTATGGTTTATTTTAGGTCCGCCTGGCTGGCCCTCCGTCGTTGTTTGGAAGTCCAGACACTTTGACTTATCAGTGCGTGCAGTTGAAAAGCACTAGCGCACATGCTTGACCCCAGGCCCTCTGGTCTTACTGCTATCACCCGAGACAGCACTGTTGAATCTGGAGGAGAATGTGACAACAGCAGGCTCAGCTCGTCTTATCAGGCTGAGCGAGGGCCACCAGCTGACCATACCCAGATCAGCAACACGTCTGCTAATTTCTTCATACACCCTGCAGGGGAAAACCTGGACTGAAGGTCCGAGCCTGGAAAATACCTGTCATCAGAAGAGCTGCGATCAGCTGCAGGAATCTTGCTACATTCACACCAGGAGAAACAGGGAGAGGTGTCCACGACAGCTCCCAGACACTGTCTTTCCCACTGGCAGAAAACACACAAGGACTTGTATCACTGTGTATCAAAGCAGAAAAGAGCTCTTGGGTAGGATAGACAGTCTATGAAAGTTCAGTAAAATTTGCTATCCATACAGAAATAACAGACATACAATATTTTTTATATAACTATTAGCCACAACTTGAAAATAAATTTTTTTAATCATTATTTATCTACCCCCATCATTGTTTCCCAAAGTTTTTCAGCTTTGGGGGTCTGGTGCCGGGTGCTTTTTTCCCCCGGTACTTTAGACTACTTTCTGTGTAATAATGAAAACATTTATTTTAGTGAAAAAATAAGTCCATTTTGAACAATAGGGCCCTACAGTCTTTTTCTCTTTTCTTTCAGAAATTCTTGTGTTTTAATTATTATTATAATCAAATGAAGGCATTAAACATTTATTAATTTTCAATCAAATTTATTTTTTTTGGAAAACAAACAAGGGTTTACAAATTAATACATGGAAGAAAAATTGTGTGAATATTTAGTTTAAAAAGTTTTAATAATAATTTTTTTTTACAATTAAGTGGTTAATCTTGTTGTAATATTTATTTTTTATAATTTAATAGTTTTTTTTTTTAAATTTACCAGAAATATAAATATATAAACACCTACATCATACTGTACAAAATTAATACAAGACATAGTTCTGTTACATGTTAAACCGTAATTTTATTTTGACAGGTTGCCGTGAAGTTTTTGTGTGTATACAGTATGATATGCTAGTTTTCTCAAACGAAACGGTAAAATTTACCTGAAGTGACACTCACAGCAGCTTTGGAGATTGAGTTTATCTGTTCATGTGAGACGCAACGGCCGAAAATTACAGAGAGCGTCACCAGTGTTGCCAAGTCCGCGGTTTTCCCGCGGAATTGGGCTACTTTAAAGGGATGGTTCGGAGTAGAATTGACTTCATTGCTATGCACTCCGAAGCCCATCTAAGTTTTTTTTACCTTAGTCGAACATTTATGGAGATATTAGAGTTTTTCGAATTGCTTGTTACAGGAGTGAATGGTACATGTGATGTATCTCGTAAATTGCACCACTAAACGTGCAAGTAATCTTACCAAACTTGTACAGTAGTGTAAATAGGTCATGTACTCACAAAACGCTGCAACAGAACATTTGTAAGTCCACCATGAGTGTTTTAAAAACACGTTTTACCGGAGAACTACTAGTCTCAAAAACTACAAGTCGACGTCACTTCCCTGGTTTGAAAAAAGCACGTAAAAGTCCTCCTACTGTGTGCATGTCAACTTGTAGGAGGACTTTTACGTGCTTTTTTCAAACCAGGGAAGTGACGTCGACGTGTCGCCATTTGTAGTTTTTGAGACTAGTAGGGATTGGCTAAAACGTGTTTTTAAAACACTCATGGTGGACTTACAAATGTGCTGATGCAGCGTTTTGTGAGTACATAACCTATTTACATTACTGTACAAGTTTGGTAAGATTACTTGCACGTTTAGTGGTGCAATTTACGAGATACATCACATGTACCATTCACTCCTGTAACAAGCAATTCGAAAAACTCTAATATCTCCATAAATGTTTGACTAAGGTAAAAAAAACTTCGGATGGGGTATTTACATGGGCTTCGGAGTGCATAGCAATGAAGTCAATTCTACTCCGAACCATCCCTTTAACACTGTTACCGTGTGTGGTTTTTCATGTCCATGCGTTGAAACGACCCCAATAACGTTATATTTATCCCCTGGAATGCGAACTGTACCGGGGAACCCCTCCAAAAAACATGTATTTTACGCCCAGGGACGTGATTTTTACTGGGGGACCCCCCTCAAAATGCCATTGAGCTAGTTTTGAGTACCAGTTGGGTCGGATTTTATTGTGAAAACCTGGCAACCCTGAGCATCACGCATGCTTCAGTATAGTAAACAAAAACGCGTCTCTGCCATTCATACATTCAGAGGCAAACGGGACATAGGGTTCATATTAAACCGTCCTTCTGCGTTTCAGTATTCACAGACACTAGTACATATAATGATTTATTAATCCAAAAATCAAAAAAAGCCGTTGTGTAAATAAGATAAATAAGAACCAGGTATAGACCTGTTCTATAGGAAAGGTAACCTTAAATGATACTATTGTGATCTGGCGCTAAACAGAAAATAAAATTAAATAAAGTGAACTTGACCTTCAAGGGGGGCAGGGGGTGCCGTTGAAGGGGCGGGCCGCCCCCTAAAATAATAGCAGGGGAAACACGCTATGTTGTTTTCTTCTGTAATTTAGAACACAAAAAAGATTTCAAATAAGAAGAATGCATCTTATTTAAGGGCCTAAGCTGGTTCTGGTGTAAATATTGTGTGGGTTTGTTGTTTGCTTCCATGTGCACTATATTTTGTAAATACTCATAGCATAGTCTATACGTAAAATAAAAGGCTTAATAAATAACAGATATATGGCTAAAACGATGGCTGATATAGTGGTCACCCATACAGAAACCCATTTTAACACTGACAATAATATATGTTTCTTGTGCACCAAATCAGCATAGATTTCTGAAGGATTATATGACACTGAAGACTGAAGTAAAAGCTGCTGAAAATTCAGCTTTGCATTACAGGAATAAATTACATTGAAAAAATATTAAACTAGAAATAGAGTTATTTATAATAATATTGTATTACAGTTTTACTGTATTTTTAATCAAATAAATGCTGCCTTGGTGAGCATAAGACTAATATGCATGCATGACAGCTTCGTCAAGTTCATGAGGTGTTTGTTTGAAATTCTTTCGCAATTCAGTTAGTTCGTTGTTTATTCTGCCCGTGTCTCCTTGATTGGTGTTGCACTGCAATGTTTTTATGTATTAAACATAAGTCTTATGTCTACATTTGCTAAATACGTTTTTTCTTGGTTGAAACAACTGAATTCATGTACAAATTTGACTCCTGCGCATTAATCCATGGTCAGAGATCTGGCCAGTTATAGTGCCAATAAGTTAGAACTTAAAATGTTAAGTTCATTGACTAAAATTGGGCTCCTTTGAATTTCAATAACATTAAACTGATTTTAAAAATCAAGCTGACTCTAGTATAACTTACAATAAAAAGTTGAAATTGCTTAAATAATTTTTATGAGTTAAAGTAACTTTAAAACAAGTTGTCATGGCTTTTTCATCGTATCATTTTTTACAGTGCATGAATTTAGAGAACTAAACTATCCTTAAATTAAGAGGCTTAACTTGACTATCTGCCACACACCACTAGGTTGTGATGTAAATACTGTGTGGGTTTGCGAGGGTTGACTGTTTGCTTATATGTGCACTGTATACTGTTTAGTGAATACACACAGTTCTATGAGTACTTTATTATTGCTATCTATTTATGCTTTTTAGTTGCTGGTGAATAGAAGTAAATATTAGTGTAAACGCAGTACACGCTGCAGATGAGTCAAGTGTTACAAGTATATACCTCATAAAAGAAATACAGAGAGACGTTTTAAGACTAAATTTAGAACATTATAACTGTATGAAATAGATCACTGCTAGACTATGCAACATCTGCCAAATACTGTATGTTTGCTGAACAAAACATCTCTAGGTACTAATATTTGTCAAAAACAGCTCCAGCAAATAGACTGAACTGTATTCTGTAATGTGAATAAAGACACTAAACTCTTATTCATCAAAGCCGTTTTGGATGGAAGTGGGGTATGTTACTGTACAGAATGGCAACAGCTGTGGCTTTCATTGTTTGTAGCCACGCTCTCTTTCTTCCTGTAATATAGTGGTCAGGCTACATTACAGGTCAAGCTACTCTGGCCAGCCTGAATTTACTGCGGCAGAGGTTGACTTTGGGTCAGAGATCAGAGAGCTGGTTTTCAGAGAGGGTCAGTAAGAGTAACTGGTCGGCGCTGACAGGCTGCTGGCAAAGACCATGCTGAGGAATGATCAATAGCAGCTTCATTTACTATTCAAGAGGGATGCATTAAATTGATCAAAAAAGGAGCATAACTGTATTCAACATTGATAGTAAGAGAAATGTTTTCTTGAGCACCAAATCAGCATACACTCAAAAAAATAATTCGGTCTAAAAATAAACTTTATGTAATTCAATTAAATGCTAATTTTCCATGTATTTGGATTACATAGTTTTAATATAAACATATTAATAAACTTAATGTGATTCATATGCATCAGTGATACGTGAATGAAACAGGTAAGGTTTATGTAATTATTCCCAGTGTTAAACAAGCACTGCTCAGTGTTCATGTGTTTCCACACTACAGAGTGTTCAAGTAGCATTGACACAGTGTTGGAGTTAATGAGATCATTATGTGATGATTGATCATTAATGATGAACACCTGCTGAATCATCAATGGAAAGAGAAACACAAGAACTACAGCTGACTTCAACCACAGCCTTAGAGGAAATCAACTCAAATAAAACAATACATTAAACCTCTCAAGATCTGATTCAACAACTCCACAAACAGATTGACCAGCTTCACTCATTACTAACCAGATTGTCTTCTGTCAGACTTCTAGAGAAGCTCTTATTGAGAACTAACAGACGTGTAGATGTTTTGTTTCATGTGAAATCACCATCAATGAGAGCAGGGTTTCCTTTGGTTGGGCTCTTGACCCGTCACATGCTAGGTTTAATGTTGTGCTGATAGCTTTTGTTGTACTTAAATCAAACATGTTGAGCTTGGCCAACAAAGTGTAAAAAAAAAAAGTAGGGGGATCTGTTCGTGTGTTAATTTCTTTTGTAGTTTATTTGTTGCTTAGATGGATGTTGTGTTACTTTAATATTAGGCCTACTTACAGCTTTACATTTATGTGTTGTATAAATCATATTAGCTGAATCATTTTATCATACTTTGTTTGCTAAAGGTTTTCATCTGTTTATCTCTAAAGACCACAGACATAATGAATCAGCATATGAATCTCAACAATGGTGATAATCAACAAAATGTTCAGATACATCTCTGAACATCTTAAAACAAGCTATTAAAAAGTCTCAACAAAAAAGGAAGCATAAAAACAATTATTAAGAGTAAAATAAAAATAATCTGACAATTCCACTGCATTGTTTATTCATGTTGCAATGCATGCTGGGATACATGGGAGGGTCTTTTACCAAACTTGTACCCAGCATGCATTGCAACATGACACATATTGTTGACCGTCACCATTGTTGAGATTCATATACAGATTCTTGATGTTTTTGGATTTGAAGGTGATACAGATGAAAACTTTTTGAGCACAAAATGAAATACAAAGTATCTAATCTTCGTGACTTATGAAAAACAGTTACTTATGAAGCTATAGAGACTGCTATAACAACACAATACCCATCAAATCAGGACTTTGAAAGAATCTGGAGGATTGATTAACTTTATTTCTTCTTTGACTTTGGTGGCCAAGCTTCATGTGTTTTATATTTACACAATTAAAGCTACCACCACTGACCCCAGCATGTGACGGGTCAAGATCCCAACCAAAGGAAACCCTGCTCTCATTGATGGTGATTTCACATGAAACAAAACATCTACACATTTGTTAGTTCTCAATAAGAGCTTCTCTAGAAGTCTGACAGAAGTCAATCTGGTTAGTAATGAGTGAAGCTGGTCAATCTGTTTGTGGAGTTGTTGAATCAGATCTTGAGAGGTTTAATGTATTGTTTTATTTGAGTTGATTTCCTCTAAGGCTGTGGCTGAAGTCAGCTGTAGTTCTTGTGTTTCTCTTTCCATTGATGATTCAGCAGGTGTTCATCATTGGTGATCAATCATCACATAATGATCTCATTAACTCCAACACTGTGTCAATGCTACTTTAACACTCTGTAGTGTGGAAACACATGAACACTGAGCAGTGCTTGTTTAACACTGGGAATAATTACATAAACCTTACCTGTTTCATTCACGTATCACTGATGCATATGAATCACATTAAGTTTATTAATATGTTTATATTAAAACTATGTAATCCAAATACATGGAAAATTAGCATTTAATTGAATTACATAAAGTTTATTTTTAGACTGAATTATTTTTTTGAGTGTAGAATGATTTCTGAAGAATCACATGACACTGAAAACTGGAGCAATGGCTGCTGAAAATTCAACTCTGCCATCACAGAAATATTTTAAAATATATTCACATAGCAAATGGTTATTGTAAATTGTAATATACTTTAAATGTATAAATAAATGTGCTTCACAATGCCTTTTGAATAACCTTTTTTGTTTAAATGGTTCCATAATGAACCTTTACCATCTGAAAAACCTTTCTGTTAAACAAATGGTTCTTTGTGGCGAAAGAAGGTTCTTCAGATTATAAAAAAGTAGGAAAGAGATGGTTCTTTTAAGTATCTTTGACTAAATGGTTCTTTGTGGAACCAAAAATGGAACCTTTTAAAGCACCTTTATTTTTAAGAGTGTATTGCACCGGCTGAAAGTCCAAATTCCAGTTTCAATGCAGCTTCAAAGGGCGCTACGTGATCCCAGCCGAAGAATAAGGGTCTTATCTAGCCAAACGATAGGCTATTTTCTAAAAAAAAAAAAAAAAAAAAAGTAGGACGTGAACTAATCCTTTAAGTCTCCTAAAGCCATACACTCTTGAAAATAAAGGTGCTTTAAAGGGTTCTTCAAGCGATGCCATAGAAGAACCATTTTTGGTCCCACAAAGAACCATTCAATCTTTAAAGAACCATTATTTTCTTACCTTTTTATAATCTGAAGAACCTTCTTTCGCCACGAAGAACCTTTTGTGAAACGGAAAGATTCTTCAGATGTTAAAGGTTCTTCATGGAACCATTTAGACAAAAAAGGTTTTTCTATGGCATCGTGAAGCACCCTTATTTTTAAGAGTGTACAATATCTTTGTGTGTAATTTTAGTAATTATTCTTTCACTTATTTACCTAATACACAGTAAAATCATGATTTTGATGCCCGTGTGAACTATTCCTCGAAATGTTTGAAGGAAGTTTAGGGAATCCCCGCAACCCTTAACACTTCTTTGTGAATCTGATAAGATAAATGACCGAGACAACAAGGGGAAGCAACCTCTTGACACGCTCTCACTGTCTGAGCTGGTTATATAGTAAAGGTCTCTCTCTCTTTCAGCTTGAGTGTTTACTTCAGATTATAGTAGATGCTTCCAGACCTCTGAGAACTCACATCCTGACGGACAAGCTGATACGTCCTGTTGCACTCAAACATTCATTTGGCTCCATCTAAAACTCCTAAAACCCTTCAGAAGCTAAACTAGCTGGATATCAAGGTTGTAAAACACGTAACAGACGGCTAATCTTTACGGAAATTACCGTGATAATTAAAGCTTGTGGTGTTTTGCATGACAGGTGCTGGTCAGGTCTTTCATGTGTGAATTATAGACTATAAAACAAGACATGAGAGAGTTTGTGTGATGTCACACCAATGGTACGAGGAACATCTGATTTAAAGAATTTAAATGAACATTAATGATAATTTTGTTATTTGAAATCCTGAATAAACATAAAATTTGATGTAATATTTCATATAAATAACATACAATTTCATGATTAAAAAATGCTGAAACTTCAAGTGCAGCAAAAACTCATTACATACCAAAGTTGTCTGTAATGTCTTCCTGTTCCATTAGTTGATCTCACTGGTGCCCAAGAAATACATTATCCTGATTGTTTTGCAATCTTGTCTGCCAAGTTAGAAGATAAACTGCAGATTGAAAAAAAAGGCACTGTGAATGAAACAACAACCACGACCAGGGAGCTTGTCATGATTAGTTTACTTAACTAAATGTGCATTCAGTACATTTTTCAATATATTTATATATAAACATCTGTTTTTCTCATGGTAAATATCAATAAAACGAATATTCTTAGATTCAATCTTAAATTTTTGTGTCTTGATGGTGGTCAGCATATGTGTTTAGCATAAAAGTGGTCTAATGTATTTACGCAGGAATCACATTCATTAGAAACAATGTATGACAGACTCAAATATAATTAATTTATGCTCAGGATTTTTTAATCATCCAAAAATCACTTAAAGGAGTAGTTCACTTTCAGAACAAAAATGTACAGATAATGTACTCACCCCCTTGTCATCCAAGATGTTCATGTCTTTCTTTCTTCAGTCGTAAGAAAATTATGTTTTTTGAGTGAAACATTTCAGGATTTCTCTCCATTTAGTAGACTTCTATGGTGCCCCCGAGTTTTAACTTCCAAAACGCAGCTTGAAAGGGCTCTAAACGATCACAGCCAAAGAAAGAAGGGTCTTATCTAGCAAAACGATGGGTTATTTTCTAAAAAAAAACAAACAATTTATATACTTTCTAACCTCAAATGCTTGTCTTGTCTAGCTCTGTGTGTCCTCTGTGTAGAGATTAAAAAGTATATAAATTGTTAATGTTTTTAGAAAATAACCGATCATTTTGCTAGATAAGACCCTTCTTCCTCAGCTGGGATCATTTAGAGCCCTTTGAAGCTGCATATAAACTACATTTTGGAAGTTCAAACTCGGGGGCACCATAGAAGTCCATTATATGGAGAGAAATTCTGAAATGTTTTCCTCAAAAAACATAATTTCTATACGACTGAAGAAAAAAAGACATGAACGACATGAAAGACATGTAAGGGGGGTACATTATCTGTAAATTTTTGCTCTGAAAGTGAACTACTCCTTTAATGCCCATTTAATGGAACATTGAAATATTGTTTGCCAACACATCGCTGAGGAATTGGCATGAAAAGTCCCTCAGCGTAGGACAGCGTACAGTGCTCTCTGACCCTGTGTGGTGGTCTTGGAGACATAGGGGGTCAAAGAAAAGTCTAGATGTGGCTCTGAAGTTGAAAGTCTATGGGGTGTCTGAGCAGGCCTGTTTGATGTAGCTCACCATGGCCGCTGCTGCTGCTGCACGCCTGTGAAGATGTTTTTTGTGTGACGACAGCTGGAGACTCAATCGGCCTCTCTCTCTCTCAGAGAAATCTGCACCACCCGAATGAATGAGGAAATAGCGTTATGAGGGTCTTGACCCAGAGCTGGAGAACTCTGTGGGTTTGAGATGGTGACAGATAATGAGCACGGATTTTCTAAGGATAAAAAGGATATATAAGGATATATACACTGATGTTCAAAAGTTTGTGATCTATAAGACTTGTAACATTTTTTTCTCTCATGCTCATTAAGGCTGCATTTATTATGAGATTTATTATTTAGCCAGTACTTCAGTCTTGACCCTTCAGAAATCATTCTAATATGCTGATTTATTATCAATGTTGGCAACAGTTGTGCTGCCAAAAAAATATTTGGAATCTGTGACACTTTTTTCAGGATTCTTTGGTGAATAAAAAGTTAAAAAGAACAGCATTTCCCCCTCAGTCGAGTCACTCCGACGTTACATGGGAACTCGCCTGAGAGTCCAATCACCTCTGAGCCTTATACAACAGGCCAATGAAAATTGGCGAGTGGAATTTGCATGCCAAGCCACTCCCCCGTACATACGGGTATATAAGATGGCGGCTGCAACACACTCATTCAGCTTTTTGCTTTCAGAGCCATTCATGCTCGAGCCTCCTAACTACAACCACCACTACTACTACTACAAGAGTTCTTCGGAGTTCATTCTCTCTCCCTGCTGGTGTGCAGCCAAACCACTAAAAGAGTGTTCTAAAAGAGACCGTTTGGCAGCCACCAGCGATTCTCCTGCGGGCTGCCGTTCTAACGGCATTCAAGCCGCCTGCTTTCCAGCGAGCAAGCCCCGTCGAGTGCACAGCCGCCCCGCGGCTTCTCCCTGGGCAGACTGGGAGCTATAAGAGTAAATTTCTCACAGCCGATTCAGACGTTCTTTTTAGAATGCCTTTTCGGCCGTGCGCTTCAGGATGCGGTAGTTTCCTCTCCTCTGCGGACGGACATGAGCTCTGCCTCACGTGTCTAGGGTTTGAACACGCTGAGGCAGCGCTCATGGATGGTTCATGCCTTCCTCCCGCGGTAAGTCGTTAAGCCGTCAATGCTTTTCGGCCACCGCGGCGAGATAAGAGTTACCGTGCAGAACGCACCACCGGCTGAGAAAGCCCTGCGGTCTTCTGCATCACAGCGTGACCCCGTCGAGTTCCCGCAGCAGTACGCTTCCCCGCCTAGCGGGCTGAGCGTCTCCTTCGGTGCTCCTGCAGACGATGAGATGTCTATCGCAGCATCAGAGGGAGAGTCGGAGGGGGGCATATGGCAGCTGCAGCCGCGGTGACGCCGCTCGGCTTGCTTCATATGAGACCGCTTCAGCACTGGTTACATGACCGAGTCCTGAGACGGGCATGGCACCGTGGCACACTCCGGATTGGCGTTTCCCAGACCCTGTCTTCCTTCGGGCCGGAGTGCCCCTGGGACAGGTGTCCAGGCACATCGTGGTTTACACGGATACCTCCGCCACGGGTTGGGGTGCTGTATGCAATGGGCAGGCAGCTTCGGGCTCCTGGACAGGACCTCGACTGCAGTGGCATATCAATTGCCTCGAGTTGTTGGCGGTGCTTCTGGCCCTTCATCGCTTCCGATCGACGTTGCGCCAGAAGCACGTGCTTGTTCACACCGACAGCACTGCGTCTGTGGCTTACATCAATCGCCAGGGCGGTCTCCGCTCTCCTCGCATGTCACAACTCGCCCGCCGTCTGCTCCTCTGGAGTCAAACGTGGCTAAAATCGCTACGTGCCATTCACATTCCGGGGGAACTCAACCGTGCAGCCCGATCAGCTCTCACGGCAGTCCACCCTCCCTGGAGAATGGCGACTCCACCCCGAGACAGTCCAGCTGATTTGGAGTCATTTCGGCGAGGCCCAGATAGATCTGTTTGCCTCCCCCGAATCCTCCCACTGCCAGCAGTATTTTTCCCTCAGCAGGGATGCTCTGGCTCACAGCTGGCCTCCGGGGCTCAAGTACGCCTTTCCCCCAGTGAGCCTCCTTGCACAGACCCTGTGCAAGATCAGGGAGGACGAGGAGCAGGTTCTCCTGGTTGCGCCCTACTGGCCCACCCGGACCTGGTTCCCAGAACTCTTTTCCCTCGCGGCAGCCCCTCCCTGGAAAATCCCCTTGAGGAAAGACCTTCTTTCTCAGGGGATGGGCACAATTTGGCACCCGCGTCCCGACCTTTGGAACCTGCACGTCTGGCTCCTGGACGGGACGCGTCAGACCTCGCCGGCCTTCCTCAGGCCGTGATAGACACGATCACCCAGTCCCGAGCCCCCTCTACGAGGCAGGCTTACGCACTGAGGTGGGGTCTGTTCGGCGACTGGTGCTCCTCTCGAGGAGAGGACCCTCAGAAATGCTCGATTGCAGCCGTGCTTTCCTTCCTGCAGAAGTTGGAGCGCAGGCTGTCCCCTTCAACTCTCAAAGTCTATGTTGCCGCTATTGCCGCACATCACGACGCAGTGGATGGATCATCCTTAGGTAAGCACCCGCTGGTCGTTAGGTTCCTTACCGCAAGGAGGCTTAATCCTCCCAGACCGCGCCTCGTACCCTCTTGGGATCTCTCCGTCGCCCTCCAGGGCCTGCGGGGAGCCCCCTTTGAGCCTCTCGTGTCACTTGAGCTCAAATTCCTGTCTCTCAAGACAGCGCTCCTGACGGCTCTGGCCTCCATCAAGAGGGTAGGGGACCTTCAAGCTTTTTCTGTCGACGAATTGTGCCTAGAGTTCGGGCCCGGCGATTCTCACGTTATCCTGAGACCCCAGCCCGGTTATGTGCCCAAGGTTCCCACCACGCCTTTCCACGATCAGGTGGTGAACCTGCAAGCTCTACCCGTGGAGGAGGCAGACCCAGCTTCTGCGCTGCTGTGTCCAGTCCGTGCCTTGCGTATCTACGTAGACCGCACTCGGCACTTCAGACGCACTGAGCAACTCTTTGTCTGCTTCGGAGGTCAGCAGAAAGGGAATGTTGTCTCCAAACAGACGTTGGCTCATTGGGTGGTAGATGCCATCTCCCTGTCTTACTTGTACCAGGGACAGCCGTGCCCCTTAGGTGTGCATGCCCACTCCACTCGGAGTGTTGCGTCCCCCTATGCTTTGGCGCACGGCGCCTCTCTAGCGGACATCTGTAGAGCTGCCGGCTGGGCAACACCTAACACCTTCGCCAGGTTTTACAACCTCCGCGTAGAGGCCGTCTCCTCCCGTGTCTTAACATAGACATCAGGTGAGTGGGAGGACGGCTGGTGTCGGCTTGCTGCGCCATTCCCACGTGGATCCGTGCGCTATTTCCCAGATTGTTCCCTCCGGCGAACCCTGGGTCCTCCATGCCCCGCAGTCAGGGCTAGATGCGGAGTAGTTTCTGACTGTGTTCCTGCCTGGGTCTCCTTCGCCCCGCAGGTAGTGGCTTTTTTTATTTATTCCAGCGAAGAAGATCGCTGTTTCCCTTGTATATCCCTAGCCTTATGGATATATTAAATTTTCTCTATTTCCACATGTGTAAGAAAAATTGTATGTGCTCCGCCCCCCCAACCCGTGCTTCAGTTCTTCTGGCATCCCTGTGGGGCCCCCTTATTGGCCCCCAGGGCGTTGGGAAGGTTACGTTACATATCTGCCTGCTGGCACGTCCGCCTGCTGGCACGTGGGTCTGTGCGTAACGCGGCATCAGGGCCGTGGCCTGTTCCAGAGGGTCTGTTCCCATCTAACGTCGGAGTGACTCGACTGAGGGGGAACGTCTGGGTTACGTAGGTAACCCTCATTCCCTGAAGGAGGGAACGGAGACGTCACATCCCCTGCCACGGCCCCGGCGTCGCGCTGACACCGGCTCGATCCGGCTCTTCAGCAAATACCTGAATGAGTGTGTTGCAGCCGCCATCTTATATACCCGTATGTACGGGGGAGTGGCTTGGCATGCAAATTCCACTCGCCAATTTTCATTGGCCTGTTGTATAAGGCTCAGAGGTGATTAGACTCTCAGGCAAGTTCCCATGTAACGTCTCCGTTCCCTCCTTCAGGGAACGAGGGTTACCTACGTAACCTAGACGTTATTCAAAATAGAAACCAATATAAGTCTCATTTTATCAATTTAACACATTCTTTGTGAATAAAAGTATTAATTTCCTTCAAAAAAAAAAAGAAGAAAAAATTACTGACCCTAAACTTTTGAATGGTAGTGTATATTGTTAGAAATTATTTATATTTTAAAACTTTTTTTTTACTTTTTATTTATCAAAGAATCCTGAAAAAAAGTATCAGCATATCAGGATGATTTCTGAAGGAATATGTGACACTGAATATTGGTGTAATAATGCTTAAAATTCAGCTTTGTTCACAGGAATAAATTAGCTTTTAATGTATATTAAAATATAAAAACATTATTTTACATTGTAATAATATAAATATTTAATAAAAATCAATAAAAAATTAAAGATCAACTTTTGAATGGCAGACACATTTTCAGTTTCATGCACTTCTGGGAATTACAGCCATAATCTCAGCATAGCTAACAATTATCCAAAATTGTTTTTTTAATAATAATAATTTATATAAATGCTCGTTCATTCATTCATGGGGAAATTTGTTAACTTTTGGTTTTAGTGCTGGAAGTTTTTTTTTTTTCATATTTCTATAATATAATATAATATAATATAATATAATATAATATAATATAATATAATATAATATAATATAATAAAATACAATATAATATAATAATATACTTTTTATAGTTAAAAATATATTTTATAGTATATTATTAACATATTATATAAAGGAAAAATAAAAAATAGGCAAACATAATTATTTTCATATTGAAATCACTGACATTTTAAAAACAGCTGACAAAATAATAGCCTAATAACAATAATAACAATATTTTTATAATAATTATAATAAGCATTATTATTATTATATACACCTAATTTAACATTTTCATAATTTCATATCTATTTTTATAGTCATAATATATTTATATAGAATTATTATTTAATTTCTGTAAAAAAAGCATCTACCTTACAGTTTTAAAAGTTTGAAAGCGGTCTATGCGAATGCATCTTTTTTAAGTCTATGCAGCTTCTGTGCCACAATTGTCAATACGGCATTAGTCTAGCCAAAATCTCACTCTTTTGTAACTATGGAAACAAGGACACGCTCCGAGAGGTCTGAAAGACCGGGCTGCTGCTGTTGCGGTGACCGCGGCTGCAGCGGTCGGTGGTGGTGTCGAAGCTGGTGGAGGGAGCGAGGCAGAGGGGGTTTATCGTCGCTCTGTTGGGAAAATAACAGCCCCAAGGTAGACCGCGGCAAACAGGAAGGGTGTGGACAGGATCCGAGCGCAGCTGCTGCCGCTGAGCAGCGTCTGTTCCCTCAGACTTTGATGTGTGGGCACACCGCGCTCTGTGCCACGAGATAAACACTCTGGGAGCGAGGAATTGTTTGTGTTACGCATAGCTCCGTAATGACATGAAGCCTGTGAGAAAGTCAGCTGCCGCCGACAGCCCCGCGGGAAGCACGTGTGTAGACCGTAGACCCTGAGCTAATTGATGAGTGATGTCACTGATGAGTCATCGCCGGCTCCTTTATGACCTAAATAATATGAACATATCATATTGAACCGTGTTTCTTGCATTGACTGTATAGTGATCAAAGATAGGAAAGAAGATCGAATCAAAATATAATTATAATTATCCTCTGAAGCTACATTTTTTCCCCTGCTAATGGCACTTTGATAAGCTTTGATTTAAAAATTTAAAAAGGTAATTGCAATTTTTTTTATCTTACAAATTAGACCTTTTTTCTCAGAAGTCTAAGAAAATTTTAAAATTACAACATTCTGAGAATTTTGAGATATGAAAACAGAGCTGGCAATTCTTTGAAGAAAAGTCTTATATAGTGTTTTTTCATGAGGTGTCATCAATCGGCCATATTAGCGGCACTGAACGTAAACAGTGCCACTGAACTGCACAAAACTCGCATATTTTGTAGATTATTTCTGCTGAAAATGGTCAATTATTGTCATGTTTTGGGCTGTACTAATCGGTCAGACTGGGAAAAACATTTGAAGTACTATAGACTGCCAAAAGTTATAACAAATCAAGGAGAAGAGTGCAAAAAAACTGTCTGAAGAACTGAACTGAATTAGGATTTCCAGGACAAGAATCTTGACAACATTTGTGTTTGTTCTTATCATTTCCGGTCAGGTAGGTGAAATATTAGGCTAATATCTTAATTAATACTGCCTGTACATATCTTTACCATCTGTTAACTTTAGTTTGTCAAAATATTGTCAAAATATATTGGTTTATATTAGCAGAACAACGTATTCAGTACATTAACCATACAATCCATGCTGTTGTTTACATCTGAGTATCACCAATATGGCTGTGCATCCGGGTAACCGACCAAATCGTGACACAAGTGCAAACCCTCTATAAAGTCTCAATTGCAATATGTAAACTCATAATTCAAAGAAAAAAGGCTGAATTGTGAGATATAAACTTGTCCTCTCAAGTGTTTTTTTTTCTGCTAGTGTCACTTAGGTATAGAAGCTTTGATTAAAAAAAAAAAGAAAGAAAAAGGTAATTGTGTTACGCATTGTTTGCATTATGAGGAATTGTTTGTGTTACGCATACCTCCATAATGACATGCCTGTGAAGGTCATCTGTCGCCAAGCGCCTAACAGCCTTGGAGGAAGTCAGTTTATCTCACAGTTCTAAGAAAAAAGTCTGAATTGCGAAATATAATTTATAGAACTGTTACAAAAATGGTTTCATTTTATTTTAAGGTTTCCATGTTACAGTGTTATTATACATTTAAAATACATGAAATTGCTGAAAATAAGGGGTTGCAAGTGCCAATTCATGTTGACTTTAAAGGAAAAGTTCACTTCCAGAATAAACATTTCCTGATCATTTACTCACTCCCATGTGATCCATGATGTTCATGTCTTTTTGTCTTCAGTCGCAAAGAAATTAATGTTTTTGAGGAAAACGTTGCAGGATTTTTCTCCAAATATTGGACTTCAATGGGGGTCAATGAGTTGAAGGTCCAATTTGCAGTTTCAATGCAGCTTCAAAGGGCTCTACACAATCAGTCAAGGAAAAAGGGTCTTATCTTGCGAAACGATCGATCATTTTGTAAAAAAAATAAAAATGTATATACTTTTAACCACAAATGCTCATCGTGCACTGGCTCTGTGATGCACGTCTTCACAGAATCAAATTAGAAAGGTCACGCGTAGTTATTTCTTCGTCTGTGTACTTCAGTTCAAAAAGGTAGGGTATAGGGTGAAAAACTTAATCTCATTTTCTCAACGTCAAAATTGTCCAACATCGTATTTGACCCTTTTTTTTTGTAAACGCCATTTGACTTTCTTTGCACGTTTGCTTTTTAAACATTGGGTCGGTACTTCCACTTACGTCATGCGTGACCTTTCCAACTTGATTATGTAATGCGTGAAGCTAGTGCAAGACGAGAATTTGTGGTTAAAGCGTATATAATTTTATTATTTTTTTTTACCCTTGTTCCTAAACTGAGATTGTGTAGAGCGCTTTAAGATGCATTGAAACTGAAATTTAGACCTTCAACCCATTGGCCACCATTGAAGTCCACTATATGGAGAGAAATCCTGGAATATTTTTAAACAAAACTTTAAAAACAAAAACACAGAAAGACTTGGATTACATCTTGGATCTTGGATTACATGGGGGTAAATTATCAGGAAATTTTTAATCTGGAAGTGAACTTTTTTTAAGCATTTGGGTAATTTGATTATTTCCTATTTTTGTTTTAATATGAATTGTATTCTGAGCTCTGTTTAAACACTAACTGTGTGCAAATCCATTCCGCAGAGTTTTCAAAATCACCACAGAAAACGCCAGAAGATTCCCATCTGGGCCCGCTTGTAAATGTTAAAAAAAGCTGATACATAATATAAACTTTTACATTTGTATGAGATGGGGCAATGTCGTTTAACTTCATACAGTATTTTCAAGACTTTCCTGTAAGGAGCTGGTGTTGGAAAGCATCCCTCTTGTCCTCTCCAACACTCCATAAAACATTACGTTCACCTTGGGAATACTGGATGTGGAGAAAGACTTGTGGCATTGACTGGGAGGGAGGCGGACATTCTTCAAGGGTCTAAATAAAGTCTGTGAAACACTCTTTCGTATGGGCCCTGACTCATGAAGCATCAACAGAGGGCAGAGTGTGTGTGGCCTTATGTCAACGCTTAGCATTTGAAACACACAGTCCGCCTGACAGAAGTGACTGGTCAAAGCACTGCATGATCATATGGAAATGAGAATATGAGTCGGCCTGTAGTTCTGCATGCTGCATGTTAAGTGCTCTCTTCCAGATGGAGGGTTGCCGTTTGTTTGGCTTCATCCCTCATTGGTCATCAATGGTCAGTTGGACCACTGGTTTACTGAATAGGCCCTTGGGGCATTAAAATGCAATTAGGATGAATCAGTTTGCTCAGTGAGTCTTAAGTACTTTCCACGTTTATTTTAGTGCCACTTTGCACAAATAGGGCACAAAATAGAACCTTTAATTGCACTGTAAAAAAATTGATATGACCAATAAGTTATGACAACGTGTGTTTTTACATTATTTCAACTCATCAATATAGGTTGAGCAATTTTGAACCTTATTTATAAGTTGTACAAGGTTCAAATTATTTTTAAGCCAGTTTAATTTAAGTTGAAATAACTTAAACAGCTAAGTTGACTCTACTTAGAAATTTAAGACAACAGCTTATTTTTTTGCTCATTGCAAGTTTCTGAAACTTTTAAAAAGTGTTGATTATCAATTTCATGAGGTCAAACTAAATATTACGAGCTGTTTTAATTGTTATTCATTTTACGAGGTTTATTTTTATTTTTGCATCCTGATTTGTGTGACTGTATAATTTTAATTTAACTTAAATCTTATTATTAATAATATACAATTTATATAATTTATAAATATTATATATAATTTATACATGTTAATTAAAATCAGTTAACAAATGTACATTTTTTTAAATAAATGTATTTATTAACTTAATTATCAATATGTATATACACATGTAAATTAAAACCAATTAATAAATGTTAAATAATTTTGTAATAACTTTAATTATTAACTTAATTATTAATATTATACATAAAATAAAATAATAAAATACACACAGAAATATATATTAAATAAATAAATATATATTTATAATTTAATTTAATTTAATTAATTTTAATTATCAACTTAAGTATTAATATTAATAATATACATTTAGAAATATTTAGAAATATTATATATATAATTTATTAAATGTAATCAATTAAAACATTAAAGATAATTTTGTATATATTTGTGTGTGTATATATATATATATATATATATATATATTAAAATCAATCAATACATAAATAATTATGCACTTTTAGATCTAATTATCTACTTAATTATCAAAAATAATAGTATACATTTAAAAATATTTATAAATATTATATAGACAATATAATAATTTAAACAATAAAATAATGAAATATAAATTAAATATTTGAATATTAAAATTATATATAAAATATACATAATTTACAGATAAAATAAAATATAATAAATATATTTTTATAAAAATAATAATAATGGAAAGACTTTGATTTACACGTCCTTTCATTTTCAATCACAAACTTTATCAGCCACATAAATGTCTTGGTCAGACTTTGAATGTTTGTCTGGTCAACATTTACTGACGGGAAAAAGGGGCCGAGACGCAATTGTGTTTTAACAAGAACCATACTTCGCTCATTAATCGTGGTCAGCTTTCCAAAGAGATCAGTGTATCAATGTCAGTATCAATGTCCTTCAACACAATGTCTGTTTTATGCTGAATACAAGCTTTTCAGAGCCAGACCTCTCTTCCTCTGGCACTCTCCATTGTCATTTTCGCTCTCTGGCTTGTGACACTTCTGCGGTCTACTGAGTAGACAATGGTTTTTTTGACCCATTGTTTGGATCTATTTATAAAGCGAGAGACTGGTGAGAGACAAACAAGCCCTCAGGTCCCATAGGTATTGCCGTAACCAGTGTTTCCAAAGCCGTTAGTGTGCCATAAACCTCTAATTAGGCTTCAGTAATTGGGAATAATGGAATACTGTATTTGTTTTGACTAGTCATCATGAGTTTCCCTTTATTTCGTGGTCTTGCGTGGAATCAAGAACATGTAGCAATGGGAAAATGTTGAAGAATATAACATTTGTACCCTATTATAATTGTAAGGATTTTTATTTTTCTTCTTTCCTAAAACTGATTGTGCAGACCAAACCGCAAAGCCTTGTCGTAGACTCAAGTGGCTTATATTTTTGCAATTCTTGGGTCAAGACAAACAAATCTGTTTCCAACAGATTTTTAGCTAGAAGTTTTTCCGTTATTTTGAATTTTCTGAAAAATGTACTTTTTCGAACTCCTCATAGGCTATTTGTCCGATTCATTTGAAACTTTACATGCACCATCTAGAGACCCTTGAGGCAAAATTTATCGAAAGAACTTCGATCGTTGAATCACACTTGCGACAGGATGACAAAATGTTTGAAGTAAGCGGGGCCACTTTTACTAAAATGGTTGTAACTCTTGAATGAAATGAGCTCAATCTTTGGTCAAATTACATAAATTGGAGAGTTTGACCACTTGGTGTTGCTTTAACTACATACCCATTAGTCTAATTTACTTGAAATTTGGCCTACAGTGTCTTTGTCCAAGGTCCCACCCATATCTATGAGGGCATTGACGTATCTTGAAAAACATTGGCCATCAGCCAATCAACTTTGAGCACCTATTAAACTTGAAGGACCTGTTTGGCTCATGGCTTTAGAGGTCTGTGAGAAATTTGAATGAAATCGGCCACTAGTTGGCGTTATCTGGTTTTTACGCCTCGTGTATCACACAATTTTTCACACATACACACAATATTCATATCATATGTTAGATCTCCTCATTCTGAACAACTTTGCTTCTAGAACCACTGCTGTCAATCAAATGGTTTGTTAAATATTTGACAAGCTATTTTTTCGAACTCCTCCTAGATGGTTCATCCGATTTTTACCATAATTGATACAGACTATCTTTGACCCTTCGCAAAAACCCGCCCTCCTTAGTTATTGTCGCTTTGTCAGAGCAAGGAGGAAACTGACAACATGCCGACAGACAAGACAGAGCAGGTTACTTCTGGTATGATATTTACTTAAAGTACGAAAAAACATGAATTAACATAGGAACGTATTTTATTTAAACCGCGGAAAGACGGACAGAATGGCGGATTTGGCGTTATGATTGGTCAGATCGCCTGTCAATCAAGCTGTTTGCGAAGGGTCAATTCTTTGGCATATTGGCACCAGTCTATGTGTGTCATCGTCATCCCTATAGTTAACCACACAACATCAATTTGGGAGCAGCGCCACCTATTGGTCAAAAGTGATACATCTTTAAATAATATTTCTAATGATTTTATTTATGATTTTTAAAATAAAAATAGTCTTAACCATAGACTTAAAATTTACATAAACGCTTGAACACTGCTGCTGATATTTATTTGTGACCCTGGACCACAAAACCAGTCATAATTGGTTTTAATATTTGGTTGAGATACATCTGTTTGAAAATCTGCAATCTGAGGGTGCAAAAAGATCAAAATATTGAGAAAATCGCCTATAAAGCAATGCATATTACCAATCAAAAATGAAGTTTTGATATATTTACGGTAGGAAATTTACTAAATATCTTCATGCAACATGATCTTTACTTAATATCCTAATGATTATTGGCATAAAAGAATGTTTGACTCATACAATGTATTTTTGGCTATTGCTACAAATATACCCATGCTACTTAAGACTGGTTTTGTGGTCCAGGGTCATATTTTGTTTTTATAATCTGCAGACAGATCATACTGCCCACAGTTTAAACTGTGTAGTCTGCATAGTTGAAAACGTTAAATATGATCTGTCAGACTTAGTTATACAGTACGGCATAAAAGCGACGCAGACAGCGATCCCAGCGCAGGAACGGTTTCACGAGCCAGTGATTTGTTATTATAATGAAATCAGAATTATTCATTACAAATTACCATCGCAATAGGGCTTTCGGCTAGCGGCTTGCCATTTCCATATTTAAATCGGCCGTATAAACCTAAATCTTATTGACAGCGCATGACAGAAGTGTGTAATTCAGTCACGTTTGATGAAGAAAAGCTCGATTATTTGAGTTCATGGACTACATCGCTGTCTTTCAAGCACGTACAAAACCCAGGCCCACTTGTAGAATGAGAGAGGGTGGTTCATTTTGGGGCACAATGGGCCAAACCCGTCAGCGCAGTGCACAATTATGCAAAATCAACCAGCTACTTACACGACTCGGCTCTTTATTTGCGTGACCCCGGCGTGTCAGAGCATGCATTGTGGCTTTGCAACCCCACACGTTCCAGAGATGCAAGCAGTGGGGTGCAGGATGCAGAGTCTTAGCTCTGGCGCATTCCTGCGAGGAACGCAGGGGGTGTGGGAAAGACCTTGAGGTTGGATCAGCTGATTCATCCTCATGTTTAATTCTTGGTACAGTTTCCATTTGTGCCGGGGGTCCGGCTCTATCGCGCAGGGTTCAGCTCCATCAGAGTATAGACAGTGGCTGTTGTGACTTCTAAATTGCTTTGATTGTGTTGGGGTAAATGCATTTAGCATCCTAAATAAAATGGCCTTTGTATGTGTTCAGTTTCAAAGACTTGCCCGAAACATATAGCCTGGACCACCGACACACTAATCAAAGCCAATCACTGGGGCCTCAGAGAAAATCCCTGATCTCTATTTCTTTAAAGGCATTGATAAATAGCCTTTTTTTTTTCTGCCGCTTGTAAACAAGCCGTATGGAGAAGACAAAAGTGCAATACGATAAATCAAATATATTTTTGCTAAATGTTTATTAGGTTTTTAGTGTTGACTGTAAAATCTTTTCAAATTAATGCTTTAATTAGTGAGTGAGAGTGTGACAGTGGAAATTAGAGCGTCTCAGTGAAGCACGGGAATCAGCTTTGGGAGTTCGCCGCTCAAATGACTGTGAGAATCGTGTGGAGGCTGAGAATGTAATTATGCGGCCGTGGAAGAGAATGCTTGCGGTGGGTCAGTGATGACTTACTAGTCATTTAACAATAACCGTTTTACAGCAAGAGCTGAAAGATTTGTCAGACAGCACTCTGAACAACACAAAAAAATCTGCTAAATTTAGATGTAAAAAAAGTTGCAGTTGACAGAAATTGTTATTAACTACAATAACCTTGCTTCTAGGAACATATTTTTACCATTTTCAGTGTAAATTATTGTAATAAAAAGTTTTTTTAAACTATAAATTAATGTATTGAAATGCTAATTTTTTTTTAACTTTCTAAAACAATACAGTTTGCTGTATTTTAGTTTCAGTTTTAGTATAATAACCCTGCTTCTAACATACTTTTACCGTTTTAACTGTAAATTAATGTAATGAAATGCTTTTTTAAAAACTGTCTAGAACAATGCAGTTTACAGTTTACAATTATTGTAAATAAAATTATATTATTTTAAGTAAATAAAATTATATATTTAGTATCAATGAGATACTTCTGTAGTTTTTTTTAATTTATTATATTAATAAATTATTAATTAAT
>NC_133373.1:34713898-34737630 GCF_049309525.1 Garra rufa
ACCCTACTTCTAGGAACATACGTTTACCATTTTCACTGTATATTAATTATATTAATTTAATTTTTTTTTAAACAATACAGTTCACTTTGTTTTACAGTATAATTAATTTCTGGTAAACTGAATACATTTTTCACATTTTTAGTTTAAGCAAATACAATTATATAATATATATATATATAGTATCACTGAGATACTATTATAGTTTTTATTTTTATATTTAATGTTTTATTATTTTATTTAAGTTAATGTTTATTTTATTTCACTAAAGAATTTTTTTTATTTCCGTTTTAATTAATTATAATAACCCTGCTTCTAAGAACATACTTTTACCGTTTTCACTATAAATTAATGTAACAAAATGATAATTCTTTTTTTTTTTCTACTTTCTAAAACAATACAGTCTATTGTATTTTACAGTATAATAATTGTTCTGGCAAACCTAATATAATTTGCACAGTTTAACATAAAGTAAATAAAATAATTTTTTTTAATAAATTTTTTTTAACATTGTTCTCTCATTAAAACATTAAATTCTCAGCATTTTTACAGTACCATGTCTTTAAATGATAAAACAATGTGTATATATCAGCAGTAAAAAAAAAAAAAAAAAAAAAAAATATATGACCTCATATTGCATCAATCATGTTTACAAACTCCTTTTTCGGACTCAGTGTGCAAGAGTTCAGTGACTGGATAGCGACCAAGTTTTAAAAAATACATTTTATTGTTTTATTTACTGAAATGGACAGAACTGGAACTGCAAAACAAGTGCAAAAGTGAAGAAAAACAAAAACAAACAAACAAACAAAAAAAAGCCTAGTCTAATGAAAACCAATTTGTCAGTTCTATTATCTGAATGTTTAAACCACCTGCACATTAACTCAGTGTGCATAAATGGTTTTTAACCACAAAGCTCACTAAATGTAAACTGTCCCAACCACAAAGCCCCCAGTCACTCAGGTGGTTTGCTCATAACTAATGATCACATGACCTGGGAGCAGGTGAGCATATGCTCCCACCACCTGTTTAATATTTAACAGTGGGAACGAGGACTTTGAGGAAGCCCCATGGCATCTGCAGGCTCTGTGTTTCTGTGGTAACATGATTGTTGGTGCTTGTTCGGAGGCGCAAGGCGGCACGTCCAACACAACACAATTAGGCTGGCCGGCAGCAGAGGAGCGAGCTAATGCTGATTATAATTACGTGTTGATCTCATCGCCCCCTCCTCCATCAACAGTCTCGTTTAAAAACAGATATCCGTTAGGATTGTTTTCACACAGAGTTCCCGAACGAGTCTGCAGCGATGATGCGCTGGATGTTATGTTTGAACACAAAGACAGTCATATGCTAATTATTCAATTTATGCAACAATGTTCAAAATAACACTGACATGTAAAAATGCACAAAACAAACTGAGAAAACTATTGCAATGTTTATAAAAGCAATTTGATTATTTAATTCATTTATAAGGTTTTTGCATAACAACACCACTTGAAGTACTAAACTTGTGGTAAAATCTAATGAAATTATTTTATGCAAAACATTATACTAATATATACTGTATATAACTAAGTCATATTACACAAGATTTTTTTTTTCTAAATTTATTTTTTAATGTTTTTATAATAAAAATGTATTTTAAAAATAACTTCTAAAATAACATTTTAAATATATAATTGATTCAAAATGATATATTTTGTGTTATAATGTGTGTCTGTTTAAATTAAACATAAATACATAAGTATGTTTTAATTTTTTTTTATTAGATATTTGTATGAAATGTAATATATATATGGTAAATGAAAGTAAATATAAAAATTACATATATACAGTTACATATTTTACAAATTGTATATACAAAAATTGAATATATTTTTTTTATTTTTATATTAGATATTTTATAAAATGTAATATTAAAAAACCTACATTAATATATATATATATACATACATTCACATATTTTATAAATTTTATATATAAAAATATTTTATATGTAATTTCTTATTTTATTTATATATAATTCACATTAAAACATCATTACTTTAATATGATATTTTTATGAAATGTTAGATTAAAAAACACAGTATATATATATATATAAAAAAAATACATATATACATTTAATACATATTTTACAAATTTTATATTTTAAACATATTATTTAATATATATATATATTTAAAAATATGTATATAAAAATATATATATTTATAAAATATGTATATATTTAAAAATATATATATACATAATAGTAAATTAAAGTAAATCTTAATAAAAAATTACATATATACATTTAATACATATTTTACAAATTATATATAGAAAAAAATTATATAAAATTTCTTATTTTATTAATATATAAATTAGACACATAAATACATCTTTTTATTTAATAAAAGTTAATTACATAAAATAATTTTATAAATGTATTTATTTATTTTTTATATTTTATATTAGATTTTTTTATATTTGAATATTTTATATTATGTTATAATATAAAAAAGTAGATAAAATCTACATTACAAATTAGTATAGAATTTCTTATTTTATTTAAATAAAAATTATAAACATAAATACATAATATATATATATTTTTTAAATGTTACATTCATATACAAATGTTATACATGAATTCAAAAGCAGCTACTTTAACATTCTAAAACAACAAATCATCAGTCCCACAGCAGCAAAAACATACTCGGACAGTTCAGTGCCTTACATCTGTAATTATCAACAACTTTCCAACTTCCCGTATTCTCTGTACTGCGCTCAAGCAAAACAAGCATCTTATATAGCTGTCTGAAATTGTTTATTTTTCCAAACCACAGATGAAGTGAGCTTGCAACTTTTACACAAATTCTGGTTCTTCTGCCTACACTTCACCTTAAAAGCCTTCAGGAGCGGTGAGCATGACATGCTTTAATGACGCGCATTCCCTGTAATTGTGCGCCAAGTGCCCAACCAGAGACAAAACATCAGCTCTTGGCAGGTTACAAGGCTCTTTGCAGATGGTTGAGAGTAAGTACCTGTGGATGCAAGCTACCAGAGCTGGAGAAAGCTAGTGTGAGGCCTTCAGGGCATCTATGCTTTGAACCAAGATCCTGCCCACAGCAGAGCTTCCTTTGCGGAGAGCCTGGACTCTGCCAATTTGGCATCCTCCAGTACTCACACTGCTCCGCACTGACAGTGAAATTGATTCTGGCACCGCGTCGTGCCACCTGCAGCTAGCCCTCTCCTCACCCATGCGCGCTGCTGTCAAACCAGTCTCAGTCGCAGACAGTGCTGCCCGCTTTTCAAAGAGTTGGCTGCACATGTTAACTCAAGTGGGGAAATGTTTTTGTTTTGTCAAAATTATGATGAGGTTTTTGTTGCTTTGACAGATTCAGATCACAAGATGTTTAAAAAGACTTAATGGAAAATTCAAAAAATGTCTCATGTTGCATGTGTTACAATTTAAGGAACAGTTGAAAATTATATAAAAAAAATTATATATAAATTTTAAAAATCATTCATAAACTAAAATTTTAAATATAAAATTGATAAAAAAATATATATTATTTTGTATTATGTTGTGTCTGTTAATGTGTTTATTGCAGAAAAAAATTGATATGATATATTTATATATTATATATTATTGATATTGATATATTTTTACTTCATTAATGTATTTTGTATATTTTTATATTATTTTTTTTATGAAATATAATATTAAAAAGCAACATGTAAATATATATATATATATATATATATATATATATATATATATATATATATATACATACACATATATATGTAATAGTAAATTTAAATATAAAAAATTACTTTATATACATTTAGAAAAATACATTACGAATTTTATATATAGACAAGCAATTCCTGCACACTATCGTAACTTGCAAAGAAGTAATATTTATAGTACTATAAATATTACTTCTTTGCAAGTTACGATAGTGTGCGGGAACTGCTTGTCTGTTGAAACGATCCACCTGGTTGGTCTTATTATCCTACGCACCTATCACTTGCAGGTGTGCGATGGAGTTTGTTCACGAATTTTATATATAAAAATTTTATATATAGTTTCTTATTTTATTTATATATATAAATTAGACATATTATAAATACATAATATTTTTATTTTATAAATTTTCTTTTTAGTATTTTTATATTAGATATTTTTATTAAATGTAATAAAAACTGCATATATATATATATATATATATATATATATATATATATATATATATATATATATATATACACTGAAAATTAAGATTAATCTAAATCTTAAAATTACATATATACATTTAATACATTTATACATAAATTGTATATAATTGCTTATTTTATTTATATATAAATTAGAGACATTAAAAATACACATTTTCCATAAATGTATTTTTATATTATATATTTTAATGAAATATAATACTAGAAACCTACATGAAATATATATAAAATAGTAAAATAAAGTAAAAAAATTACATACATTTAATACATATTTTACAAATGTTATATATAAAAATGATATATGCTTTCATTTATATATAAATTAGACACATTGTAAATACATATTTTTATTCCATGATTTATTTTAATTTCACATATATCAGAAAATAACTTCATTCATTCATTTAAAAAAAAATTATATTAGATATTTGATATGAAATGTAATATTAGAAACCCTACATTATTGATTGATTGATTGATTGATTGATTGATTGATTGATTGATTGATAAATGGGTGCCGTCAGTTGTCTCATCTGAATCAGAAGAAAAATATGCACAGACCAAGCACATTTACATGCGAAAACAATCTGAAAAACTAATTTTGATGTGATAGGACAGCAGGGGATAGTCTTTATTACCATAGGAAGCGTTATTCTGGATTATGGACTCACATTTTTTTTTTTTCAGAAGCAATGGTTTAAAGTGAAACACCTTAATAATGGATTTGTTTCTTCATAGGGCATTTTCACTTTTTTTATCAGCTGTTTGGACACTCATTCTGACGGCACCCATTCACCACAGTGGATCCATTGGTGAGCAAGTGATGTTCTGATAATCTCTTCTGATGAAGAAACAGACTCATCTACATCTTGGATGGCCTGAGGGTGAGTAGATTTGAATCTTCTTTTTTGTTTCTTGAATTTTGCCCAAAGAGCAATCACAAGATCAAAATAAAATAAGTATTGTGGAGTTCTGAATTGAAGAACGATAAGGTTAATGGAATATCTGCCAGTCACAGTTCCTGGGTCTGGGAAAGTATCCCATATGAAAGGAGACCTTCATAAATGTCACATCTCTCTGATTCCCATCACGTCTAAAATAAGAAGCATGAGAAGTGGCGGATATTGGCGACTTTCATCTTTTCGAACAATGCCGAATCTCTGTATGGGAGACAGCCTTCATGCCTTAATTGAATTACCATCCTGCCATTGGCCTGTGGGATACTGAATGTGCCATATTATGATGATCCAGACAGTGGCCAACTTCTCCAACCATTTTCCCATGTCTCAGCGCAAGTGAATTGGCACAGGTCCTCGATGTTTTCCCCCTTAGTAATCAAAATTCTTTTTGGTCAAGTTGAATGTGTTGAATGATTGAGTATTTTCCTGAAGTTACTTAACATGTTGTATTTTCTGACTAGACATCCCAATGGGAGTCACCCCTTGTCCTCAAACATACGAAGGGCTACTAATAAGACCAAATGTTCGTGCTGGGATAATAGGCCCTTGACAAGTGGAAAGCATAACAACCACAGCAGTCATTTCCTGATCGCTCTTAAGAGCTCGGGTCTTGCAGGCCAGCGTGTCTGGTTGCTGGGCATTCTGTGTGTTTCACAAAATACCCAGATTAATCTACCGTCGACACATTTCGGCTTGTCACTTATCTCTTATCGGAGAAGGGCTGGGTCTTTTCCCCTTGCAGGTTCACTAGATGAAATAATACTGGAGTGCTGCAGATTTTGGGTGGGGTGGGAGACAACGAACAAATGACTTTGATTCTATACACAGTCACTCTTAACAGCTGGAATCTCGTGCACATCTGATGCAGATATGATATATCTTAGTTATTCGATGCATTTGGAGTGTTTGGATGCTTGAACTTTATGAAATGCATTCTTACAACAATGGCAAATGTTTAGAGGCACTTAATCATGTCTGATTGTGAGCTGTCAAACAACTATGACAGCCCACTCACCCCAGTGACTTTGAACACAATATTATAAATATTACATCACTTTTTCTTCTTTATGCACAGCCAAAAATGAATTAAAATAAAATATACACTACCAGTCAAAAGTTTGTGAACAGTAAGATTTTTTTTTTAAAGTCTTCTGCTCACCAAGCCTGCATTTATTTGATTCAAAATACAGCACAAACAGTTACATTTTAAAGTATTTTTACTATTTAAAATAATTGTTTCAATTTAAATATATATTTTAAAATTAATTTATTCATGTGATTTCAAAGCTGAATTTTCAGCATCATTACTCCAGTCACTTGATCCTTCGGAAATAATTCTAATATTCTGATTTGCTGATTTGCTGATCAAAAAGTATTTATTGTTATTATTATTATGTTAAAAACAGCTGAGTAGATTTGTTTTAAGGTTTCTTTGATGAACAGAAAATTCGGAAGAACAGCATTTATCTGAAATAGAAACATTTTTAACATTATAAATGTCTTTATCATCACTTTTGATCAATTTAAAGCATCCTTGCTAAATAAAATATTGATTTTTATAACTTCTTTCCTGAAATTTACACTGACTCCAAGCTTTTGAATGGTATAGTATAATGTTACAAAAGCTTTTTATTTCACATAAATGCTGATCTTTGGATCTTTCTATTCATCAAAGAATCCTAAAAAAAATTACATAACTGTTTTAAATATTGATAATAATAAAAAATGGTTTCTTGAACAGCAAATCAGCATATTAGAATTGTTTCTGAAGGATCATGTGACAATGAAGACTGGAGTAATGATGCTAAAAAAATTAAGCTTTAATCACATGAATAAATTACATTTTTAAATTTATTAAAATAGAAAACAGCTATTTTAATTTGTCAAAATATTTCAGAATTGTACTGTTTTTGCTGTACTTTGGATCAAATAAATGCAGGCTTGCATTTCATAAAAACATCAAAAATCTTACTGTTCAAAAACTTTTGACTGGTAGTGTAAATTAAATAATAATTATCAAAAAATACTGTAAGATATAGGAGCAATAAGATGGCAACACAGTCCTAATTATAAAATAATTTAATAATAATAATAATAATATAAATCACATTTTATTTAAAAAATGTATTATTATTACATTTTTATATAAACTGTCATGTTAAAGAAATAGTATTCATAAAACAAAATAAGTAAAATTAAAATTATATTATTATTATTATTATTATTATTATATATTTATGCAATGACTTCACTTACTGTAAAAAGCATTTGCCTACTCATCATCACAGTAATGAATCATGAAATCTCCCTACGCTTACTTGCATGGTATTTTTAGACCTTAAAGAGAGTCCAGACTTTCAGTGTATATATATATATATATATATATATACAGAACCTTGCAATGGAGCATTAATGCAAAGAACAACAAACCCTGTTCAGATTATTTTTTTCCTCCAGCTGTACTCACATATTCAACCCGTCTCATCGCCGCAAGGCATTCAATGCAAAGATTATGCTCAAATGGTTCAAATGAAAACCATTTGCTCATCTCCAGATTATTTCAAAGACTGGCTTAATTGCACACAATACAAACATTGAGAAATCTTTGTGGTTTAGTATGTCAGCTCCTCTGGATAATTGTACGTGGTCTTATGAAAGAGAGCTATTCATTTTACAAACCAAGAGGAAAAGTGGTAGGAGGTTAGTCAAACTCTTTTTTTCTTTTTCGCCTAATGAAAATCGTCACAGCAGGGGTAGTTTGGAAAGTCAAATGTACAGTAAGATAACATATTTTTCAATCTAACAATTTTTCAAACCTGTAAGACCTTCGTTCATCTTCAGAACATAAATGAAGATATTTTTGATTAAATCCAAAAGCTTTTTGACCCTGCATAGACAGCAATGCAACTGACATGTTCAAGGCCCAGAAAGGACATAAGGACATTGTGAAAATAGTCCATGAGACATCAGTGGTTGAACCATAATCTTATGAAGCTATGAGAATACTTTTTTTTAACAATTTTTTCTCCTCTGTGTCAGTGTTCGCCATATGTTCATGAGATTACCATGGCACATGCGTGTGGTGCTGCTGATGCAGGAACTGGCGTTAATATTATATACAGTTGAAGTCAAAAGTTTACATACACCTTGCAGAATCCACAAAATGTTAATTATTTTACCAAAATAAGAGGGATCATACAAAATGTATGTTATTTTGTAAGATATTTGTAATATAGAAGGTATAAGATATTTCACATAAAAGAAAATAATAGTCAAAAGTTTACATAAACTTGATTCTTAATACTGTGAATGATCCACAGCTGTTTTTTTTAATGATAGTTGTTCATGAGTCCCTTGTTTGTCCTGAACAGTTAAACCGCCCGCTGTTCTTCCGAAAAATCGTTTACACTGCAAAAAATGTCTTGTTTCCAGCCAAAATATCTAAAAATTCTTAAATCAAGAAGGATTTTCTAGACAAGTATGATTGTTCTAAGCAAAAACTCACTTAATTTTGAAAATAATTTTTACTTGTCTAGAAAATCCTTCTTGATTTAAGAATTCTTTGATATTTTGGCTGGAAACGACAAAAAATCTAAGTAAGAAAAGCATTTTTTGCAGTGCAAGTCACACTAATTCTTTGGGTTTTTCAGCATTTTTGTGTATTTGAGCCCTTTTGTCACGTTAGATGTACTGAGAGATGAGGTCTGGGTCCAATTGCAGGGAAGAATGATTTAATTAACAAGAAACACAAATAAACAAACGAGCAGACAAAAACCAAACAAACAAACAAAAGGCCAAACATGGCACAACAAAACACGAGCAAGGCAAGAACATGAACTTGGAAAATACAAAGAATACCGAAAAGCGGTCGCCGCCGCTTCAGGAACAGAGATAGCGGTCGCCACCGCATCAGGAACGGAGATATCGGTCGCCGCCGCATCAGGAACGGAGATAGCGGTCGCCGCCGCATCAGGAACGGAGATAGCGGTCGCCGCCGCATCAGGAACGGAGATAGCGGTCGCCGCCGCATCAGGAACGGAGATAGCGTTCGCCGCCGCATCAGGAACGGAAATAGCGGTCGCCGCCGCATCAGGAACAGAGATAGCGGTCGCCGCCGCAACAGGAACGGAGATAGCGGTCGCCGCCGCATCAGGAACGGAGATAGCGGTCGCCGCCGCATCAGGAACGGAGATAGCGGTCGCCGCCGCATCAGGAACGGAGATAGCGGTCGCCGCCGCATCAGGAACGGAGATAGCGTTCGCCGCCGCATCAGGAACGGAAATAGCGGTCGCCGCCGCATCAGGAACAGAGATAGCGGTCGCCGCCGCAACAGGAACGGAGATAGCGGTCGCCGCCGCATCAGGAACGGAGATAGCGGTCGCCGCCGCATCAGGAACAGAGATAGCGGTCGCCGCCGCATCAGGAACAGAGATAGCGGTCGCCGCCGCATCAGGAACAGAAATAGCAGTCGCCGCCGCATCAGGAACAGAGATAGCGGTCGCCGCCGCATCAGGAACAGAGATAGCGGTCGCCGCCGCTTCAGGAACAGAGATAGCGGTCGCCGCCGCTTCAGGAACAGAGATAGCGGTCGCCGCCGCATCAGGAACAGAGATAGCGGTCGCCGCCGCATCAGGAACAGAGATAGCGGTCGCCGCCGCATCAGGAACAGAGATAGCGGTCGCCGCCGCATCAGGAACAGAGATAGCGGTCGCCGCCGCTTCAGGAACAGAGATAGCGGTCGCCGCCGCATCAGGAACAGAGATAGCGGTCGCCGCCGCTTCAGGAACAGAGATAGCGGTCGCCGCCGCATCAGGAACAGAGATAGCGGTCGCCGCCGCTTCAGGAACAGAGATAGCGGTCGCCGCCGCATCAGGAACAGAGATAGCGGTCGCCGAAGCTTCAGGAACAGAGATAGCGGTCGCCGCCGCATCAGGAACAGAGATAGCGGTCGCCGCCGCATCAGGAACAGAGATAGCGGTCGCCGAAGCTTCAGGAACAGAGATAGCGGTCGCCGCCGCATCAGGAACAGAGATAGCGGTCGCCGCCGCTTCAGGAACGGAGATAGCGGTCGCCGCCGCTTCAGGAACGGAGATAGCGGTCGCCGCCGCTTCAGGAACGGAGATAGCGGTCGCCGCCGCATCAGGAACAGAGATAGCGGTCGCCGCCGCTTCAGGAACAGAGATAGCGGTCGCCGCCGCTTCAGGAACAGAGATAGCGGTCGCCGCCGCATCAGGAACAGAGATAGCGGTCGCCGAAGCTTCAGGAACAGAGATAGCGGTCGCCGCCGCTTCAGGAACAGAGATAGCGGTCGCCGCCGCTTCAGGAACAGAGATAGCGGTCGCCGCCGCATCAGGAACAGAGATAGCGGTCGCCGCCGCTTCAGGAACAGAGATAGCGGTCGCCGCCGCATCAGGAACGGAGATAGCGGTCGCCGCCGCTTCAGAAACAGAGATAGCGGTCGCCGCCGCATCAGGAACAGAGATAGCGGTCGCCGCCGCATCAGGAACGGAAATAGCCGTTTTTAAAGTCCGTATAATTGTGAACAGGTGTGAGTTGAGACGAGTGTAACGATCACAAGACAGGTGTATACAATCAAGGAAGTGCAGTGCAAGGGAAACAGCGACCTCAGGTGGCTGAGGGAAACCCCACAGCCCAGATCATGACACCTTTTCAACAAAGACTGTATGATTTTGAGATCCATCTTTTAACACTGAGAACTGAGGGACTCATATGCAACTCATATGCTCACTGATGCTTCAGAAGAAAACACGATGCATTAAGTGTAAAAAATTTGGAACAGAATAAAGATGTGTACATTTTGTCTTATTTTGTCTTAATATCATATTTTTTTTTCATTTAGTACTGCCCTTCAGAAGCTATAGAAGATGTTTCCCAGAAGACAAAATAAGTAAAATTTACCCAGATCTTCAAATTCAAAAATTTTCAACCCCTTCTTATAACCACATAATTTGTGAGACCTGAAGGATTTTTCTAAAGAACAGCAGGCAGTTTAACTGTTCAGGACAAACAAGGAACTCATGAACAACTATCACAAAAAAAAAAAAAAAAAAAAAAAAAAAAAAGGTAAATTCAGGTAACAACACAGTATTAAGAATCAAGTGTATGTAAACTTTTGAACAGGGTAATTTTTATAAACTCAACTATTATTTTATCTTGTGAACTATATGTAAATATGTGAAATATCTTCTTCTTCTTCAGGTCAGTACTAAATAAAAAATAACATGCATTTTGTATGATCCCATTTATTTAAGTAAAATAATTAACATTTAGCTGATACTGCAAGGCGCATGTAAACTTTTGACTTCAACTGTAGATGTACATATGCAGTGTGAAACAGGCCTTAAACACATCTGTCTATGTATGCAGTAGACATCAAGGCAGCTCACTAATCTCTCTGTCTTTGAAGGAAGGATATAAAATGTTTTCTTCACTCATTTTTGCTTTGATACTTTCCTCAACACTTTAACACTTACAATTTTTCCACACACACACACAAGTGGTCAAACACTCTAATGTCCCATCTCTGTGATGTTCACACACTCACTATCTCTGTGAAGTCCTCCACTCACACACACAAACGCTCCTGTTTCACACACAGCGCTCTGTGTGCTTTCCTGCCGCACGGACAAAACCTCTCTCTTTCTGTGTTTCACACACAAGCTCTCCCTTTCTTTAATCTCTGCAACAACCTCCCCCAAACACACTCCTCAGCACGTACACACTCCACAGACCTCCCTCAGAGATTGTACTCATCTCATCTCTGAACTGCATGAAAATAAGATTGAAAGTAAGTGAGTGGGAGAGATGGGAAAGGTGAACAGAGGATGGAGAGACATGAGATGAGTGGGACTTGAGCTGTGAGTGGCTAGAGAGGAATAACAAGAGATGGAGAGAAGGAGAGAAAAGATGCAGGGCACCTGCAAGGTTAAGTGTGTCTGGTGAGAGGAAGGGAGAGAAAGCTGTAGTAAGATTCGATTCGTTAATGAATTGTTCGTTTGAGTCAAATCTTTTCAGTGAAACAGTTGAACTAGTTCGCATAATGATTCTAAATGATTCACTCAATGAATCTGTTAGAGTGGTTCTTTGAGAACCATCTCTGGTGGACCAGTTTTTGTTATCGTTAACTAAAATGAAATGGTAACACTTTACAAAAAGGTTCATGAACTGTAGGTTAGGTAACATGAACTAAGAATGAACAATACTTCTACAGCATTTATTAATCTTAGTTAATGTTAATTTCAGCATTTAATCATGCATTTTTAACACATGAAGTTTTAACAAGTTTGTTAACATTACTTAATGCACTAACATGAACAAACAAACGACTAACTAACTAATGTTAACTAAGATTAATAAATATTGTAATGTTAGTGTAACAAGTTAGTTAACACAATAACTAATGTTAGCAATTGACATCTTATTGTAAAGTGTTACTAATTAAATTGATCAAGAATATTATCAGTAATTAAAGAAGCTGCAATAAAACAAAAAATAAATGTTCAATGAAAAACATAAGGATAAACAACAATTAGACATGTTGTTTTGTTAACTTACTGAAATAAAATACATTGAATTAATTAATAATTTTTTAAAAATTATTTAAAAAAGTAATAATTGAACAATTATTAAAGAATTATTAAAAATAATAATTAAAAATAAATTAAAGCTAAATATGAATATATTTAAAATTATAAAAGCACAAAATTGCTAAGCTAAAATTAAAATAATAAAATAATTTTTATATATAATTTATACATAAAACAATATACATATAAAATATCATATACATCTATATTTTTTTTTTACAAAAAAAAACAAATAAAATCAAATAAAAACATTCAAAATACTAACACATTTTACAAATAATGCTTGTGAATTTTTTCAGTGATCCAGGTTCACAAATTACTCAACTCAAATATAGATATAAGACATATAATATCTATATTTCAGCAATAAACTAAACAAATAAAAAATAAACTAACAAACTAAATAATCAAACATATTAAACTGGGACATATTGAATTACAAAAGGAAACAAAGAAAAAAGTGATATTTTAATATGCCTCTATTGGAATGTTTTAAAGAACCACTGAATCAATTCTTTGAACTGATTCATTAAAATAAACTGCTCAAAAGAATCGATTCACTGAAATGAATCAGATGTCTGCTCACTACAGTGTAGACAGGGGGGAAGCAATGGCTTTCCTCCAGAACCCTCTCCTCCATCCTCTCTCAGGGTTGTTCTCATGGCTCTTTGGCCAGGGAGGGAGAGGAGCATCGCTGACTTCCTCGGCCCCTGCGCTACAACCACAGAGAGCTTTTTGTGATGGGAGCCCACGCCTGTCACTTGCATTCGATCCTCCCGGACACGCTGCAGTGGCGGCCTACCGGGGTCGCCCCCAGGGCGCCGATCAGGTGACCTTCCCACCGCGTTCACAACTCCTTCAGCAGCAGGAACAACAGCGTGTCTCTAGAGACGGGCACACATGTACTTAACACACACACACATCTTCCCTTTGTGGATTTCAACCACATTCGCAGTAACATTAAAGCACATGCTTACACACACACTCCTCTTTCCCACGGATACACATTGTTCACTTCCCAAGCCTCATTATATTATTCAGCAAATTCAGAAAGTATCTAATATAAAGTACATTCCATTCTGAGCTCAAATTGTTCTTTTAGCTCGCGTTCAGAAAGCTTGCTGTTTATGAATTAAACTACTCTTCATTTTCAAAATCATGTTTAGAAATAGCTCCAGAGGCAATTCCCAGCTGTGCACACCTTCTATCTTCAGTCATCTTATGAGGAGCCATTATGTGCGTCGGAATTACCTTCAATTTGGCTGATTTGACCATCTGGGATTCTCACTATCTGGATTGACTTCCTCCCATTCAACTTTGTTCTTGACTTCTATTCTTTGAAACTCTCCCATGTCCAGTGTGAATGAATTACATGGAGTTAAGGAGGTTCCGCCCCGGCCAGTGAGCTTTCATGATAGACCCTGTCTGGCTCCCAGAGAATCTCTCTCAGGATTGGTTTTCAGGAGATTATGGACTGTGGATATTGTCTTGTTTGATGAGATGCTGTATGCTGTTAACTTATTGGAAAATGTCCACATTTCTGGAATTGATAAATACAGCTGGTTCTAGATGAGAGCACCTGATGAGCATATTTTCATAATTTAGAAATTTTAAAGACTTGTATGGCTTAATATATTATAAATAATATATATATTTTTTTTACTGAAATACGTAGTAGAAAACCCATGAAAGATTTACATTATTTAAAAAAATCCACATCGTTTTATACATATTTGGGACTATGGGGAGGTGCCATTATTTCGATGATATAAAATGGTTGCACTCTGTGAGCTACTGGCGCTACCTATTGCTATTTTTTATCGCAACACAACTCGGAATACACTATTTAAAAAATAAAATACTGATACAATGCCACATTTGGTTGTACTTTTCAGTCAAATGTCAGCAAGAGAAGTAATGTAAATCTTTACTGTTTTCCTAGCAATAAGAAGAGGAGAAAAGAATGGGAAGATGCCTGTGGATGAATAAAACTTCCTAAAGACCTGCGTCTTTGTTCTCTCCACTTTTGCCCTGATACCTTTGAGGCTTGTTGGAGACCACAGCTACTGAAAGAGCTTACAAACCACAGAGACAAGAAACGCTAGATGCCATCATGGCAGAATGTAAATATGCTGATGCTTGTCATGACGCCGCAGCCACTGAAGGAGTTTCTCAGCGTGGATTTCACTCAATATCCGGGGCGTTTAGACTCCTTGTGGGGAAAATCGATGGTACGGCATTTGGTTTAAGCCTACGTTTATATCCATTACCACCTGTAAGCTATTTCAGTAGTTGTTGTGGTCATCGTATCAGTATTTTATTTTCTGAATAGTGTATTCTGAGTTGTGTTGTGATAAAAATAGCAACAGGTAGTGCCAGTAGCTCACCGAGTGCAACCATTTTACATCATCAAAATAATTGCACCCCCCCCCCTCCCATAAACCAAAATATGTATAAATCTATGTGTTTTTTTTTTAAATAACGTAAATCTTTCATAGGTTTTCTACTAAATATTTTAGTTTTTTACATTATATTAAGCCAGACAAGTCTTAATACCCGGGGATCCCTTTAAAGGTCCACTGAGACTCCGTCCACACGAAGCCGGTGCGTTCCCTATCCGATCATTTTTTTTCCTCGTTCTAAAAAAAAATTCCGTAAACACGAAACCACTGAAAACGGTGTAGTATATATGCCAAACCAGTGTGGGGTGCTGTAATTCTGCCATAGAGATACGCTATACACGGAGAAGAAGACTTTGAGCATGCGCATAACCTTGCGCACTGTATACGAACTAAGAAGAAGAAGTCGAAGATGCGAACATTATCGCTTGTTGCTCATAACAGTTGCATAGAAGCAATTGATTTTGCTCTAATAAAGCTAGTAGGCTTAGTAGCAACACGAACACAATCATGTTGTCCGCCATTATTGTTGTTGCTGTTACGTGTGACGCAGCCGACACGTGATGTGATGACATCATCGTTTCACAAAATATACGTATTGGCTGTACACACGAAACCGCAAGGGTGTCGTTTTCAGATTTATCCACTTTGGGACCCGGTTTCCAAAAATAGTGGTTTCAGTCTCCTAAAACGCCGGATCCGTGTGGATGAAACGCCAATACGATAAAAAATTTATACGTATACAGCGAAACGCGTCTCCGTGTGGACAGGCCCTGATTTGCTTTAAAACACCAGCAGTGTTATTCTATGTGTTGATGTCATTTCAACTGAAACAGGAAGACAGGGTGGGACATATCAAGCAGTCCCACCCCCTTTTTTAAATAGTCAGCGTTTTGTTTGTATCGCAGCTTGGGCCAGAGCCATTGAGCTTAGTAAAGCCGTATTTGACAGCGTATAACAGCCACAATCTCATCCATATCGCTAGAAAATACACCATTCTGTGTAGAATTCGAAAGGTCTGAAATGTTTACGATCTGTGTGATTTGCGCATATAATCCGCTCCGTGCTATCGTTTCTCTGGAGAGAGCTGCAATGTTTCATGTGAAACAGTGTGAAACCTTGTTTTGCCCCAGTGGAAAGCATATTTACTCTGTCTGAATTGTTATCTATCCCCTATATAGTGCACTATGTGCCATTACCCATACAGAATATACAAATTCTGTGAACAAGTGACTGATTTCATCCGCTATTTATAGTGTAGGGACAGGACACGTCGGATTCTAGAAAAAAGTTTGATGAGAAGCAGAGTGAAGTCATCAAAATTGTTGATCCATATTGGTGGAAGTTAGAGACTATAAGTTTTGAATGCGTATATCCTGTAAATACGAATTTTGTCATTGTTTTGGAGCACACTAGCTTATAGATAACCTTAAAGGAGTAGTTCACTTTCAGAACAAAAATTTACAGATAATGTACTCACCACCTTGTCATCCAAGATGCTCATGTCTTTCTTTTTTCAGCTGTAAAGAAATTATGTTTTTTGAGGAAAACATTTCAGGATTTCTCTCCATATAATGGACTTCTATGGTGCCCTTGAGTTTGAACTTCCAAAATGCAGTTTAAATGCAGCTTCAAAGTGCTCTAAATGATCCCAGCTGAGGAAGAAGGGTCTTATCTAGCGAAATATTTACAATTTATATATGTTTTAATCTCTAAACAGAGTACACACAGAGCTAGACAAGAAGAGTATTTGAGGTTAAAAATTCTATAAATATATATATATATTTTTTAAATAACCCATCATTTTGCTAGATAAGACCCTTCTTTCCTCAACTGTGATCGTTTAGAGCCATTTGAAGCTGGAAGTTCAAACTCAGGGGCACCATAAATAAATTTTAATTTTGAGTTGCTAACATGTTTCTAAATTGCAGTACACAGTCCAAATGGAGCACCCTCAATATTTAGTCAAACATTTGCATTTAAGTAAAGTCACTGGGTTCAGATTCATGAGTATGAATTCTTGCAGGCTGGTGTTTCAGGGCCAGCACAATGAGTCTGTGCTGCAGTGTGCTCACAGCACTTCCCAGTGTTGTGCTGGGCGATCCCCTCACCGATAAACAGTGCCCTCTCCACCCTTACACGTCTCTATCAAGATCTGGAACCGCTGCCACTTTAGTACCGTTCCCACATTGGCCCAATGCATACGCATGCAACACACTCACAGGACCCCAGGAAGAATAGCTGCAGCACGGCTGTAGCTAATGGGGATCCTTTAAATAAAAACTAATAACTAAACTCACACACTCCTCTTCCTCGTCCTAGGGTTCAACAAGCCCTTAGGAAATCCAAAGGAAGTTAAAGTGACAGGCGTGTCTGGTTAAAGCAATGTGCCAATATAAAAATACCACTTTGTGTAACATCTTTTGGGTTTGTGTGCTTGGGTTATAAGATTGATGGTTTGAACTGCGATTTTCAAATTGTTTTTATGTTGTTTGCTCATAATACCCTCCACTAATTAACATTTGATTAACAGTAACACACTGCAGGTCGTTAAAGTGGAAAATTAAGCCCCTTGGGATGCACTGTGAATGGATGACATAGTTTAAGTCCAGAAATACTGGGGAGGTGGTTAGAGTGAAGAACAAGAGAGTATTTCAGCAGCTATGACTGGAATAAAATATATTTTGAAAAAATAATACACTACCAGTCAAAAGTTTTTGAACAGTAATGTTTTTTTTTAAAAAAGTCTCTACTGCTCACCAAGCCTAGATTTATTTGATCCAAAATACAAAAAAACAAAACAGTAATATTGTGAATGTTTTTTACTATTTAAAAACGCTGCTTTTCTATTTGAATATATATTAAAATGTATTTTATTTCTATGATTTCATAACTGAATTTTTAGCATCATTACTTCATTACTTCAGAAATCATTCAAATATGCTGATTTGCTGTTCAAGAAACATTTTTTATTATTATTTTTATCAATATTTAAAACAGTTGAGTCATTTTTTTAAGGATCCTTTGATGAATAGAAAGATACAAAGATCAGCATTTATCTAAAATAAAAAGCATTTGTAACATTATACAATATATCATTCAAAAGCTTGGAGTCAATATATTTTATTTTTGTATTTTTTGGGAAAGAAATTATAGAAATCAATACTTTTATTTAGCAAGGATGCTTTAAATGGATTAAAAGTGATGATACAGACATTTATAATGTTACATGATTTCTATTTCAGATTAATGCAGCAAAACAGAATATTAGAATGATTTCTGAAGGATCATGTGACTGGGGCTATTTTAAATAGTAAAAATATTTAAAAATATTACTGTTTTTGCTGTACTTTGGATCAAATAAATGCAGGCTTGGTGAGCAGAAGATACTTCTTTAAAAACATTAAAAATCTTACTGTTCAAAAACTTTTGACTGGTATATATATGTATTTTTTCATATAATAAAAGTCAGTGGGGTCCAATGTTGTTGACTTTTATTGTATGGGCAACAATAGTTAAAACATCTATATAAATATCTATGAAATATCTATATGATTTTTATTTTCAAACCACATTTTTAAAAAGATATTCTATGAATAGACAACTAAAAAAAACAGCATTTATTTGAACATTAGTAATAGTCACTGTCACTTTAGGTGAATAAAAGTACTAACTACTTAAAAAAATGACAAATTTTTGAACGCTAGTGTAAATTTCAAATCAGTGAAGACATCTAAAGACACTTTGTATTAATAAAATGTTTAAAGTTTGAGAGATTAGACATACTCCTTGTCAAACAAATGAACTGACTTTCAAATAAATGAAAAAACCTTCAAGAACACAAAAAAGCTTTAAGATAACATAAGAAATTAAAGTCTAAACATGAGGAAGACCAATAAAGCCAGAGAAACATCCTTATTAAACATCCTAGTGAAAAACACGAAACTCATTACTTAAACCAATGATTTACTGCTGTCATATAAGGGTGGAGAAGTCTGGCTGGGGGAAAAAAAGTGTCGCCCTTTCATGAAAAATGGAGAGCTGTCGGAAACGGCAAGGGCGAGCAAGCAGTGCCGCGGGGTTGCCGGTGTGCAGCGCAGGGAGGAAGCGGCGCTCAGAGCCGCAGGGGAAAGGCTGCATCTGGTCGCTAATGAGCCGCTCACAGGCAGCGCCGTTCTCATCAGCTCTGTTTGTTTTCACAGGCCTCTCCGTGTCCACTCCACAATTGTTTTGCTTGGTAGGCCCTACCGTCGTTCTCAGGCTCTTGGCCCCTTATTTATCAAGCGACTGCCCTTTTTTTTTTTTTTTGCCTTGAGTTCATTGGGCTAAATATAATCTGTCCTTCCTTCTCGCCCAGTCGCTTGCATCGTGACAGACAGTGGTTCTCAGCCACATCGGTAAGGAGAGATAGATTGGGGGTGTTTCCCATTGCTTTAACCTTCTATGGCGGTGGTCCAATGAATGCAATAGAACAGGATGTAGTACAAACATTCTCGAAAATGCATGTGTGTGGAAAAGTTTTGATGTCTATGGACTGAAGTTACAAAACGAACTTCCTGAACTCTGGAAGTTAATGTATGTAAAGGATTTTTGTATATATATATTACACACTTTTTTAATATAAAACAAAAGGCCTTTTTGACAATTAAAAAGTAAATAAATGAATACCAAAGAAAAATTATAAAAATTCTGTCATAACTGACCTTAAATCTTTTTTGGAAACCCTTAAGACTTTCCATATAGTTTTCCATATACGTCAAGCTAATGTTTTATTTTGCTGTAATTACTTGCTGATTGTGCATTATTTGTTATATTTGCATATATTTGTTATATTTTTATGGTGTTTGTTTCTATAAAAGAAAAATAAATAAATGAAAAAAAAATAATGGCATTTGTGTTACTGAAAAGTGTGGGTGAGCAAATTATTTTTTAGAGAAACAGTCATTTTCTTTTAATATTTAAGTCAATTCTTATGAGTTTCCATAAAGTTGCAGCTATTTTTTTTTTTTTTACTGTAATTACTTGCTGATTGTGCATTATTCATTACTTCGGGCACATACTGTATATTTAGATATAGAATCAAACACATTTATCTTTATGGGGCTTGTTTCTATAAAATAAAATAATACAATAAAATAATATAATTATTATTATTTTTTTAAATAAAAAAATAAAAGAATAAAAAATAAATAAAATAAAATAAAATAAAATAAAATCTCTTCATGTGCTAAACATCTCCATTTGTGTTACTGAAAAGTGCGGGTGAGCAAATAATGACCGAATTTACATTTTTCAGAAAAGCATTTATTTTCTTGTAATATCTGAGTCAAGTAGTGACTTTCCATAAAGTTCAAGCAATTATTCATCTATTGAAATATAGAATATATTAATAAAAATAAAAATAAAAAATAAAATAAACATGCTAAACATCAACATTTGTGTTACTGACAAGTGGAGGTGAGCAAATAATGACAGAATTACATTTTTAGAGAAGTATTCATTTTTCAAGTCTATTATGATATATATATATATATAGTGTTAGTTTTTCATTCTTTAATTTGTGAATTTTTCATTAAGTAATTTTTTGACTATAAGTTCCATCTGAATAAATACATGTAAACGTGAGGCTGTAATGAAACTTTGAGACCTCTCTTTCAAAATAAGCTTCTTTCTGGTCTCATCAACAGATATGAACCGAGGTCATCTGTTTTTATAGTTTGAAAAAACAACTATATGACTTGTGATCAGTAATCCCTCTTATCGTAGGCATGTTGTGACTCCCGCTGCCATAATTCCTGATCAGTGATCCCTAAAAGCTAATATTACTTCTGTGCTTTTTGGTCCTTTCTAAAAGTCCTGCACATTTCTGTCCACGGTAAAACGCTCGAAACGCTCGACCAGCTTAGGGATAAAAGTTGTCCCTCAGACCCCTAAAAGCCTCCTGAATACCCTTTCAGGCGGCCAGCACGGGGGGTTTGGACTCTGATCCACGCTCCTTTTTACAAGTACCACCGTTCAAACGTGACAGCAGGCCAGCACTTCAGAAGACTGATTCAAAGGTATGGCCGTAGGCCGCTGTTCAATAGGTCCTACCCATCACATGCTCTTTGGCTAAATCATCATGACCTGAGATTTCAACCACTCCGCCACACTCTTTCCCAGGCTTTTCTCCTTGTGCATGCTCTGGTGACAGCCAAACCGCCGGCCAGAACGAACCCCCACCCTCTTCCTTTTTCTCTTCAAACATTTCCTAACCAGACTCGTTCTATGAAAATACATAACCGATGCCGTCCCCGAGAGAAAAGAGGGATAGAAAGAGAAAAAAGAGACTTGCGTTATGCAATGGAAGGGGGCAGTCGCTGGGCAGACAGTGGCACTCTGTGTGAGAGAGCGTGGGGCACGGCGGGGCGGCACGGTGCTGGTGTTGCGCTGGGAACGGGACGATCTTGGCGAGCCGTGGGAGCGATGGTGAGGAGGACAGGGCTCCTGGCGGCACTGTGCTTCTCTCCCCCGGCCCTTTATCTCTCACGCGGGAGAAGTGAGTCAGCTTTGGGGGCCGAGGTACGGTTACATTTGAGAGCCTCCACTGAATGAGCTCTACTCCCTTGATTACAGGGCAACGTTTCAAAATGCAATTTATCAGAAGTGTTACAAAAGATGAAATGAGAAACTGAAGGGACATCTCTAGGCCTGCAGTAAGTAATCTGGTAACAGGAGCTGATATCAGATTATTTGTAGTCTCATTTGTGTTCAATGAAAATTATGACAATTCTACATGTTCATGTTCTCTAACCTGATTAGATGTTCCAAGACTGCTGATAATTAGTACTATAACAACACTGGGAGACTTTTCATTTCCACATAAATCACTAAATACACTAATTAACTCAAGTTTAAGTTATTATTGCTTCTTGAGTATAAAATTCTGTATAAAAGCAATACAATGCTCACAATTGTGCTGTGGTACTGAGTTTCAGCACATCTGTGATTATCTACTTTATTTCGAAATCTACACAGTATTACAGAGATAGTTCTCCCCCAAATGAAAACCCCCTAATGAATTTTAATTTGGGGTGAACTATCCCTTTAAGTGTTACATCATAGATGGACGAATAGATAGATAGATAGATGGAAAGACAGACAGACGGATGGACAGATGGATGGAGGGACAGACGGACAGACAGAAAGATAGATAGATAAATAGACAGACGATAGATAGATAGATAGATAGATAGATAGATAGATAGATAGATAGACAGTCGGACGGATGGACAGACAGACAGACAGACAGACAGACAGACAGACAGACAGACAGAAAGAGAGAGAGATGGGCGGATGGAGGGACGGACAGACAGAAAGATAGATAGATAGATAGACAGTCGGACGGACGGACAGACAGACAGACAGACAGAAAGAGAGATGGGCGGATGGAGGGACGGACAGACGGACAGACAGAAAGATAGATAAATAGATAGACGATAGATAGACAGACAGTCGGGCGGACGGACGGACAGACAGACAGACAGACAGACAGACAGAAAGAGAGATGGGCAGATGAAGGGACGGATGGACAGACAGACAGAGAGATGGACAGATGGAGGGAGGGACAGACGGACAGACAGAAAGAGAGAGAGATGGGCGGATGGAGGGACGGACAGATAGATAGATAGATAGATAGATAGATAGATAGATAGATAGATAGATAGATAGATAGATAGATAGATAGATAGATAGATAGATGCGACACAGCAAATCCACGACAGTAAACTGCTGTTCTCTTTATGACGTGCTCACACAAAGTTCAAATGATTTGCAACAGTCGCTTTGTCGCGTCTAGTGTAGACAGACTTTAGCTGTTGCGGCGCGACAACCGCCGTGTCCGGTGTAGACACGGTGTTAGTGTGTATATATTATTGACCAGTTTACTGTACTTCAGCTAAATATTATCTTAATATATAATTTATGTAGGGTTGCTCTTTCAGATGTCATCGCTGGGGTTAAATTTCACAGCCAAAATGATGGCATTTCAACATGTTTGTCAAAGAGGACGTAGCGCTCCTGCGTTTAAAGCGCGTCAATAATCGATTCCATGGCCGCCAAAGGCTTCACCTCTACTTTAACAAGAAGTGAGCAGAGCGGAGGCACAGACCTCTCACTGTGCGTCACCGCCGCAGCCTCTCACAGGCTCTAAATCAAAGCTCAGGAGCCATGAATGACAATGTCCCTTTCTTCAGGCTCTTCCCTCTGAGGAAGAAAGGCCTGCAAGCCCCCAATGTGCTCCCTGAGAGGGAACAGCGTGGCCTCCCCCCCTTCCCTCCCCACCGCTGAACTCAGTTTATGGCCGGGCTGAGGTTGCTCACTTCAAGGTAGTGTTCTTTTGAACAGTGGTGTTGCCGGGGCTCGTGTTACACCTGCCCCCGCTCTAACCTCTCCTCATTCACACGGCCCTCCGGGACAAGGCCCTTCTCTGTCTGCCTGCCCCGCCGCACAAAGCACCCACAAGCCATCACTGCCAGTGCTGTTTGTTAGCCACCATCGCC